>NC_082352.1:5775000-6135452 GCF_027477595.1 Haemorhous mexicanus | reverse complement strand
GCAGTTAAGCAGACCATAAACACCACAGAGCCTTTTTTGTCCCACAGCTGTTCCACTGTTTGAGGGGGCATTGTTTTCCAGGGCACTGTGTGTGCTGCACCAAGGGTGCCCCTAATCCTGGGCTGTGACCAGCCCTGGCAGGAAATGCATCTGGCCCAGCTGTCCAAGCCCAGAATGCCTTCAAAGGTTGCAAGGTTTACTGTGCAGATCCACTTAAAAATTGAGTTTAACAGGAGCTGAGTCAGAACATCCAAGTACAGCTAGAAAGTGACAAAGCCAATGAAAGTAAATTCATGGAGAGGCAAAGGCTGACACTGGGATAATAATTAGCTATATTCAGGGAATGATACATCTACATTGAAATTGCTGGCCACAGTTATTTGATGTTAATACTTTTTAATTGCTCATTTATTGGTAAAGCACGCTGATATTAGTGCCTCTAGTTCAGACACTCAGACACAAAGTGCCTTTCCTGAAGTGACAGTCAGTCCCAGAATCAGAACTCAGACCAGCTCTCCTGCCTCCAAATGCCATGGCCAATTAACTGCACCACAGCTCCCCACAGGAGCAGAATCTGTGCTCACACAGGATAATCTGTGTGCATGCTACTCAAGGAAATTAAAGAGCAGCTATAAATCTCAGCTAGTAGCTGCTGTCTGGCCAGCTGCCCAAATTAAGGCCAGAGGTGTCCTCACTATGAAAGAAAATATTTGCTGCTTGTAAATTGATTTTTGTTTCTTCTTCCAAAGGAAAAAAAAAAAAAAAAAAAAGCAGCCACACACATCCAGCCTTCTCAATTTAAAATGAAATGTCACACAATACAGCCTCACAATCATTCAGGTGACACTCTGAGTTTATCTCATGTGATGCATTGTGAGTCCAAGGGACACACCAAGGACAGTTCAGTGACATGTTAATTATATCTCCAGCAAGAAAATACAGGTTACAAAAAATGCTGTGTGGGGATGTGTGTCCCTTTAGAAGGACAAGAGACCAAGGAGATTGTTCTTTTGTTCTTCTCTGAGGAGAACCATTACACACCTCTCACTAACCAAAGAGGTAACAACCTTGACAATACACACTTAGCTCAAATCCACTGGCTGAAAAAAGCCTGGAGAGTGTCAATAGAAATATATGTACAATAATTACACTGATGGTCCTGCTCTGCTCAGCTTGGGGCTTTTGGAATGGAGATTAGTGGCTGAAGATGATAATGTTCAGGTTCAGGATGTGGCTTTTCAAAAAGTAGTTTTGAAAATGAATGCAATGTGAAGCAGGTTCATTGGTTCAGATAATTTTGAATTATATCTCTTCTGTGAAGGGAGCAATTGGACTCAACTTCTGTTATTATTAGTCAGAGCACTTATGCCCCAGCTGCTGAAGAAAAGTTCATAAACTCAGGTTTCTCAAGATGGATGAGCCATAATATGCTTATCAGAAGTTACCTACTGTTTTATCTTTCATTACACATTTGCAGTGTTTCATTTTTCTCTTGCCACACTCGGCTGTTAATGAAGATGGCCAAATGGATCATGTCAAATTGTATCCCCATTCATATAGAAAATACAATATGTCACCAGGGAAGAAAAACAAGGCTTGTATCAGCTTATCATCACTGTTACTGTAATCTGTGTGGGTTTCTGCAAGTGTCTTTATCAAAAAAGTTTAAAATGGTTCTTCTGGCATCATCTGGAGAACTGTCTGCATATTTCTGTCCCTTCCAAACTGATGACAGATTTTTAACCACTAGCAGCAATAAAACAAATTTATTTCCAGCCCAAGATTTCCACTGAAAAACCTTCCAAGCATGTAGTTTCCCTAATGTTTGACTGTGATTCCTGCATCATAATGCAGAGGGAAATGAACTGTATCATTATATATACATACCTGAGGGGATGGCTTTAAGCTGCTGGGTCTGGGGGTCAATCACTCAGCAGCAGTGGCAGCAGTGAATTTGGGTTGCATTGGGAGACCTGTGGGAGGATTTAGGCTCAGCCTTGAGTGGTTTTCCTGTCCTGAGCTCTGAGCTGCTCCTTAGCTCAGCTGCAGGGACCCCAGGTCTAAGAAAAACCAGCTCAGGACCTCCAGCAACATCTGCTGTGCACCAAATGTGAGAAAAGAGAGCGTGCTGCCCTGAGCCCCACGGCCAAATCTTGTACCACATTAGGAAGGTATTCAAGAGACAGCAGCTGATGCAATTATTGGTATTATTAATTTAATAACCTGTCTTCCATTTCAGGCTTCCCCACCAATACTACTGTGTTCTTTGTAATGCACATCTTTAAAAATCCATTTGTTTCATTAGGAGTCCCCCCAGTGAACAGAGCAATAATGCTAAAAGGGTTTGTGTGTTGGTACTTACCCTAAACTACTGCAGCTTTTGCTGAATGAATGGGGAGAGATTTGGATGTGACTTAGGAAATTAGCTTTAATAAATTGTCAGTCCCTCATTTCAGTGAAATGTTTGCCAGAGATGAATATTTGCTATCATCAGTACTTGCTCCACATCTCAAGGGCACAACTAACACACACTTCTAACTCAAACTGACACAAATTGCAGGAAAGATCCTTTCAAAAATAAAGGGCTGAAGGCCATGCCATAAAATGCCTCTCCTACTTCCTGCTCTCTGTTTTTCATCTTCCTGCCAAGGTGAGCTTTCTGACAAGAACTCCTGTGAGTGCAGCCAGGAATGCAAAAGAGAAAGGTGAAGTGGGAGTCACTGACATTCCTGTTCTGAGCTGGTTTTGCTGGGTGGGTGCCCAGCCACCCACTGGGTTTGAAAAAAGCACAGAGCCCAGGCTTCTTGCACCTTTTCTTAGTACAAGAATGAGATAGCCAAAATGTTAAAGCCAAATGCTCTGACACGTTATCTCAGAGAAAGTTACCAAATTATGCCAAATGCCTGGCTTTTCTCTGGGGCTTGAGAGCTCAGGGTCAGCCAGGTGTCAGTGAATTACAGAGCCAGCCAGGACCCACACACACATCTCTGTCTCTGCAGGAAACAACTGGATGCCCATCACTTGTGAGGCTCCCCAAACTGCAGACAGCTAACATTCAATTTACTTTATCCACTGGTTGTTTGCACATGGATGTTACAGCCCAGATTGTTCCCTTTGATAAGAGTTGGCTCCTGAAGGGTTTTGGTTTTGGGGACCCTTAAATATTCCCAGTATCCATTATCTGATGGAATACTTCCCTCTCACTTCCTGCTCATTACCCCAGTAATTTTAACCCTGCCATGCAGTGTTCCAGCACAGCTGATCCCATTTTAACATTTCACACTGACAGTTTTCCTCACTCAACTGGACATTACCAAAAAATATGTATGGATTTATTTTTCCATATGCTAGAATGCCTGGAACACTTTTGCTCAGTGAAGATCTTGGATATACCCTTGCAGCCCAATTATGGAAGCTTTCTCTGCCCTGAGGTTCAGGTGAAGTCTCCCCAGGACAGTGTACAGCCCCTCAAGTAATTTATTGCCTCATGTATAACATATGTTGAGGCATAAATAAAAATCCACTTGGTCCCTCTCAGAAGGTGTGCTTAGTTTTTAACTCTGCAGCTTTAATGGTGGCTGTATGAATATGCATAACCAAGGATGTAGCCAGTTATTCACATACAGGAGTGCTGTTTTCATAGAATATCCAGAGTTGGAAGGGACCCACCAGATCATCCAGTCCAACTCCTGGCCCTGCACAGACACCCCAACAATCCCACCCTGTGCCTCTGAGCATTGTCCAAACACTCCTGGAGCTCTGTCGAGCTCTTAAAAATGGAATCAAAGCCTAAAATTATTATTAAAATTATTAAAATACAAATTAAATAAACTTACAAATCTTTTTCTGCTAATCTGGTGGGCTGTGACCTTAGCACCAGGGAACAGCTATGGGAAGGAAGAACTGGAAGTAGGTCTTCAAAACAGGACAGAGCAATGCCTCTTCTTCAGAGGAGTATCAAAAACTATATTCAATTACTCAAGCATCTGTGCATGATTTGGCCAATACTTTCCCTTCTTAGTACCAGGAGTGCAATCCTGGGCTGGAGGAAGGCCCCAGCAGGTCTGGGTGGTGTGGCTGCAGCAGCCCCAGGGCAGGGATGTCACCCCTGCCCTGCCAGGGAAATGTCCCTGGAGGTCCTGCTCGTCCCTCACCTGGGGCTGGGCTCTCCCCACAGGCAGGGACAGGCTCAGCCTCTTTGTCTCTTTTCCTCTGAGGAGCTCCTGGGTTGTCAGATTTGCATTTTGCCCTCTGTGATCTCAGTTCCTGCTGCTCTCCAAGTTCACATTCCCACCATGAAGTGCCTTGTTTGTGAGCCTTTCTTTAGGCATGGATCAGAGACTGGGTTTATTTTTATATCTGCCACGAGTTCCGGGTTGCATAAACGTCTGCAGGGGCTTTTTCTCTCCGGGGACTCTCCTCTTTCCATTTTGGGAAGGATCTCTGTCTATCACCCTTTGTGGAGAGGCAGCACAAACTCTGGATCATTTGTAAGCACCCTTAACAGCTCACAAGGTGTACTGACCTTCAGCTGGGCTTTACACAAATTCAAACCCAACAAGGGTGTCATTCAGGCAGTTACAGGGGGCAGAAGTGATAGAAGAAGTAACTCCTTGTCTTATTTGACATAAAAATAAGAGATGCACAGATATATTATTTATTTCATGGATCAGCTGTAAAATGTACAGTTCTTGTTTGTGCTCTGCATTATGCACCACCAATTTATTCTCATTACTGACAGAGTATTTACTTTTGCAGAAAAAGTACTTGGTACAAAAAGAAATAGGCAAATGGCTTCTGATGCTGTATTATTGTGTGTGAAGCTCCAAAACACAAAGCAACAAGAAGGAACTGTTTTAATTTGCAAAGAATTCCTTGAGTGATTACTTTGTTTTCCTGCAATTTGGATCTGCCAGCTTGGAAATGGCTATTTAAAGGTTTGTGAGGGTTGTCAGCATCATTTAAGAACTGCATAGCTTTACATTAGTGGTAGGTGCTTTCACAGTCAGCTTGGATCTCGACTGTTTAAATCTCCTACTTTTACCAGGCAACACAGATACCTTGGGATAGATTTTCCACTTGGCTGAGGCTTGAAATCCTTTTCTGGTGGTGTAAGTTGCCCAGTAAAATGTGTGCCTATTAAATAAATTGCACCCACAGTTCAATGAATGGTGCAAAAATGTATATCCCACAAGGTTTTAATAATTAAAAACCCCTTTAAACTCCAAGCCAGCTTATTGCTTTTGAAATTCGTTCACTTTCCCTCATGGATCACATTTTGATAAAATGGACTTTTTCATGCGTAATTTTAATTTTATTTTGTTGAAGTCACATTTTCAGCTGCAAAGGTTGAAAGGGAAAAGGTTCAAAGCAGCTCCAGCCAGAAGTTTGCCATCTCAGTGATAAGATCATCAGTCTGTTAGCATCACCTTCCAGGGCTGAATTGTTTTGTGCTGCTGGGGAGGGTGAATCCAACACTCAAAAGAACATTAGTCAGCGTGGTTAATATCTGTGGAGAAAGGACATTTCTCCTAAGGCAGGAGGCCACACCTTGTTAGGGTGGGTCTCAGGGAGTTCTGGTGAGTTGGAGGTGTTTTAAAATGGTCCTTGTGAATATTCATGGTTCATCTGGTTTCAGTGTATGGTGAGACACCTCAGAAATATTCCCATGCAATTTCACCTGGTGAAGAAATGTAAGTACACCTTTTGTGTACTTACAGAGCATCTGAGGGTATCTGAAGATCCCAAAATACAGATTTCTCTGCATTTAAAGATCCACCTGCAGGGTTCTTTAAAACTACAAATTTTTGGGCACTGTCACCACAGGCTGTGATACTGCCTGTCATTAATGCTTCTCCTGCCTTCTTCAAACCCTTCAACAATCACTTTATTTTTGTTTTACATAATACTTTCCCAGCAGGATGTAGCTCACATGAACTTACCATCTACATTAAAAAAATTAAAAAAGATTTTGTTTTCTATGTTACCTGATAATTTTTTCACAGACTTCAGCAGAAGGAGCAGAACCCAAAGCACATGTGGAATCTGGCAGCAGCTGAGTTTCCTGGGGCATTCTGAGATACCAGCTATCCCCCAAATGGACAGTAAAAAATCCTTTTTGATCCTCAAGGTTTTCTTTTTTAATTATTGTGCCAGCCATCCCCCAATGCATAAACAAGGGCATGTTGATATTTTTCTATTTGTTTGTTTTCCTATGAAGTCACCGTTCCCCTTTTTTCATAAACAATGCTATGGAGCCATTTAATGGGGGGCAAGAATGTGTACATTCTGAGAGTTACTGAGAATACAATAAACTCAATATCTTTGTGCAGGAAAACACTGAGCTTCTCTTCAACTCTAAGCTTCAGCCAAGAGGATTTGCCAGAGCAGGGGTCATTTTGGCCAAACTGAGTCACAGGGGCAGTATTTGTGTCGTGGCTGCTCGCTCTGTGTGTGTGAGGCTGAGGTTTAACAGTGCTGGTGGCACAGGAGCACACGTGGTGTGTTTGAGAAGCCTCCAGAGATGATCTCCTGCCTCAGCACGCACTGAGAAGAGAGTTTGAGATGTCTTGTATTCGCTGTAAGCAGCAGAAAAGGTAACAAAATTGGATGGAGCTGGTTCTAAGAGGTCGCAGGAAATTTATGGGAGTCCATCATGAAAAAAGCTGGAATGGACAGGGATGTTTTTTCCAAGAGTCCCATGCAGCAGCAGGAGGCTGGAGAAGGGGCTACACCAGCTCTGGACAAGGCAGAGCAGGCACCTGCCCAGGTTCAGCTTGTTTGATGGAGAGGACATTTTGGCCAGCACTGTTTCCCAACACTTCACTCTTTGACCTTTTCCTTGGTATTTTCATCTGCTGCCTAATGCTGTACAACACACAGGAACAGGGATCTCATTCCCTGCTTGTGTTATAACAACAAGTTTGTTGTTTCTATTAGATCAATTCATAATGTAAAATATAACTTATCTGTAAAAAGTTGGCTTGCACTGGTTTGGGGACTGAATTTGGGTGCAGATACAAGCTCAACACGCAGTACTAAGTTTTCTGTGCCTGGAAGATCTGTGCCATGTTTTACTGTAGCTTCTGTACACATGTACACATTTGTCTAAAGAGAAAATCAAAATATTTTATTCTACTAAATCGTGGGGTAAAAGTGGTTTATTCCACTAAATAGTGGAGTAAAAATAGGCTAGCAAAAGGGGAGTATTCTAAATAAGAAGAGACAGAGAAATTATATTATTATTTTTATTATTATTATTATTATTATTATTAATAATAATAATAATAATAGCTGATCAATGGACAGCAGTAGTCTAAAAGGCTGGACACTGGTCACTGTTGATGTGTGGGATACAGTGAGTCAGGAATATTGAATGTCAGCTTGCCCAGCAATGCCCAGCACTGGTCTGGTCTTAACAACAAAGCGCCAGAAATGCCAAAATAAATCCAGGCCAGTTTGGGTTTGAAACAAAAGAGACCAGGCATTTTTCTTTGCTTCTTGGCAGCAGATTATTGCAATGCCTTCCATGTCACTGTCCAGCCCAGGATGCCTCTGCAGTGGACACAGCAGCAGAACAAGGCAAAGAGGGCATGGCAGGGCCTCCCTTGTCCCTGCAAAGGATCAATTTTGGGCTTCCTACAGCACCAGCCTCAAAGAAAGGGTGAGCACCTTCAGCTCCTGGGGGCACGCCTGTGGAATAAAAAGGAAATGGACTGACCATGTCCATTAACTCCAATTAATGCAGTGAACCCCCCCCGGATATTTCCATTTTCAAGTCCAGGTGTGTAGCACTTTCCCTTATCAGTCTTTCCTTCAAGCCATTAGAAGGAGTCTCTATCTTTCTTTCCCCACAAATGGAGATTCTACACAAATGTGGCCCACAGCAGGAAACTCTACAGTGTGGTACAAAGGAACCTTTTATCAAACTTAAAAGGATTAATGCATTTCTTTCAGCAAAAGCTCTGCATGTCTCCCAACTCAAGCAGTTTATAAAAGGAGAAGGATTTTTGTTTAAAATACAGGTAAAGCCCAATTATCCAACGTGAAACCTCAAGCTGTTTGTTTGGGATCAAAACCGAATGAAGCAGCTCCCTCAGTACCATGTCCTAGAATGTCAGTGCATGAATTTTGTGGACAAGGAAGCCACTGGAAAAAGAGAAATATTTTGGTGTTTAACATCTCAAGCCAGCACTGTTTGCAACTTTTTGGGCCAGGGTAACTGAAGTGCAACAAAGCACCATGCCCAGCAGAGCCTGTCATGATTTCAATTTTCATAATGAAGGATGTGAACAGCCCTTTTCAGAAAATCTTTTACCAGCTGTTTGTCACTGGGCTTTTTAGAGCAGTACAATTAAAATTAGAATTGATTTCTTGTCATGGTTACAGGACCACAGCCCATGGAAGCTCTGGGTGTGACACTGCTGGCTCTGCAGAGCTGATGGTTGAGCTGGGGCTGCTCAGCCTGGAGGAAAGGAGGCTCAGGGGTGCCCCCATCACTCTCACAGCTCCTGAAAGGTGCCTGTGCTCAGCTGGGGCTGGGCTCTGTCTGCAGGCAGCACTGACAGAACCAGAGCACACAGCCTCCAGCTGCACCAAGGGAAATTCAGGTTGGATAGCAGGGAAAAGTTTTTTACAGAAAGGTGATAAAGTTCTGGAATGTTCTGCCCAGGGAGGTGGTGGAGTCCCCATCCCTGGGTGTGTTTGACAAAGCCTGGATGTGGCACTGGGTGCCAGGGTTTAGTTGGGGTGTTGGGGCTGGGTTGGACTCTGTGATCTTGAAGGTCTTTTCCAATCTGGTGATTCTGTGTGATTCTGTGATTGTGTGATTGTGTGATTCTGTGATTCTGTGATTCTGTGATCCTGTGATTGTGATGGTGGATGTGCAGCTCTGTCACATCCTGCTGTCACAGCTTCAGGAGTTACTTCCCAGCTGCCCTCTCTGCTTTATCTGCAGTTCCCCACTCCCACAGAGGAAGGAAAAGCTCAGCCTTCAGCCACTGCAGTTCAGAGCCTGATGCTTTAACACAAACCTCCCATTTTGGCTGTGCAGACGAGGTGTTCTGGCTCAGGAGCCTTGGTGATGGTTTAACATTGGTGTTTGCTTTCCATCCTGAAGGTGCTCCCCACAGCAGAGGCAGATACACTTTCTCCTCAGAATAGCAGCTCCCAGGCCATGATGCTTGCTCAAATTACCAGTGAAGGTAATATTCTGAATAACACACTGCTACCTTTTAACTTGACTCCTAATAAAATTGAGGATTAAATCACAATTACATTAGAGAATTATATGCATAAAGAGCCATAACCAGAGAGTTAAAAATCCTGCATTGACATTGAATCTAAAATTAAAAACAAACAAGACAAATTGTAGCCTGAACAGACTCCTACATGATTTGGAATTTCAATGCATTACTTTGCTGTTAAATCAAAGTCCCCTTTCTTTTAACCTCAAGTGTTTGAATGTCTCTCCTGTCTGAATGTCACCACCAGGCAGCTCTGAAGGTCGTGCTGCACCCAGCCCTGCACAGTGTGTCCTTTATCAACCTGTGCCACTTGTTCTTTCCAGGCAAAGGCAGCACTCTGCACAACTCACCTCCTTGAAAGAGATTTTGCTTTTAATACATTCCAATTAGAGCTGGAGGGGGCTGACAGGCTCTGTGAACTCCCCTTAGTGGGGAGTGAGAGCTGGGAAATGCCACTGTGTGTACCTGGGCTGGGGAACTGTGACGTGGACCCCATTTTGAGGTTGGACTGAAGGAAATTCACCCTCAAGAGGCATTTTGTTGATAAGCAGATATACAATAACATCAATATTTTAAATTAAATGTCATATTGGCCCAGGAGATTATGTTGCCAGCATTACCAGGGCTGAGTATTGCATTTCCCCTGGTGTCTCTAGGACTGATGGTGCTCAGCAGGAGTGAATATCAGCTTCCCCTCTGAGTCCCAGCCATGGTGCTGGTCACAAGGAAGAGAGCAAGAGATGGCTCAGCTGCTGCTGCCCTGGCCCTGCCATGGCATGTGAGAATAGCAGAGGTGCTCCCAAAACTGGGTGTTAAACTGCTGGAGCTATTTCAAATACTCCACCAGCAGCTTTGTCTGGTTTTCAGACAAGGAAAGCAACCCTCATGCCAGGAAATTTGAAATGCATGACAGGGTGGGCTACACCATCACAGGAGCTGTAGATAACGATGGAAAATGTAAATAGTTTGTGCATATCCTGCTCCAAACATATTTCAGGCTGTTCTCTTCTGCCCCCCAAGTAGCTCATTAATCAATCAGTGACCTTCTTGTTCTGTTACTCTGCAGACATGATTTGAGTGTCATCTCAGTTATTGTGATTCTTCACCAACCCCAAATCTCCTGCAACCTTGTGTGCCTCATCATGGGCTCAGTCAGGCAACTCCATCACTCACCTCTGCAATGTTTCATGGTAGATTCCTGGTTCCAGAGGTGAGGGATGGGAAGGGCAAGCCAAGGAAAAGCTCTCACTCAGATCCCACGTTACCTTGCTTTGCCTTGGCCTCTTGGGGCAGGAAATGCACAAGCAACTTTTTTTTCCTTTTCTTTCTTTCTTTAATGAATTAAATTAATTTAATATTGTTTTTAAACATTTACAATACTGTACAATGCAGCATGTATAGGTAAAAAGTGACTGAAGTTTTGTACATTTATCTTAAAAATCTTTCTAGATCTAAAGTGAAAAATCTACAACAGATCTTTCAGTTTCCTTGCTATTCTTTGTCATTTCCTTGTCATCTGCCATGACCATAAAAGGGAAAAGTAGATACCAAAAGCTGTGAAAAATATTAATTATGGTCCCTACTGTAAAGTATCTTTTGATCTTTCCAAGGTGTCCCTTAGACATCCCTGTTTAAAACATGCTCATGACTGCATTAAACATGGCAGGGAGATGTGGGGAGCTCAGGTGTCAGGGGTTCCCTCTGGGTGTGACTGTGGCACACCAAAGCAAGCTGAGGACATTGGGTATTTCTCTGAGAGGCATTCAGAGCCCGGCATTACTGTGCCCAGATCCAGTTTTGGATGTTCTCCTAAGAATTCAGAAGAGGTTAAAGAGAGTGAGTCACTCCCCACCTCCCTGTGCCTTTTAAAAATCCTGGATTTTGTAAGTAATAGAACCATAAAACCAATTTTAAGAATCCTGCCAGACAATCCAGCAGAACGAGGCAGAATTGGGAAGTATTTGTCTGTCAGTGTTTTATACATTTACCTTTAAAATCTTTCTAGATCTAAAGTGAAAATCTATGACTGATCTTTCCGTTTCCTTGTCATTTTTTTGTCATTTCCTTGTCATCTGTCATGATGATAAAAGGGAGAAATAGATACTAAAAGCTGTGAAAAATCTTAATTATGGTACCTGGATTTGTTCCATGTGTAAACAGTGCAAACAGAACAAGCTCACTCAGGTCTGAAACCCTTGTCTGCAGTGAAGGCTTTTATGCAGTGAGGTGCCATTATAATTAAAGCAACCTCCTCTGGTTCTGCACAGTCTGCATCCAGGGCCTCCTGGAAGGAGCATTTAGTCAATTAACTATTTTATTAACCAATTGATTTTTCCTGTTAGTCCTTAACCTCTTTGTACCTCTTAGGAATGGTTATGAAAGCTGAATAAATTGGCTTCTTTCACCTCTAAAAGGCAACAATAAATAATAAAACAGGTTGAACAAGGTTTCAGTGGGGAACCCAAATAAGAAGAAAAACACCTGCCGTGTATCATATAATATAAAATACTAACTGCTAGGAGCAGCACAGCATTTCAATAAATCACATTGTCACACTGACCTTTATTGATATACTGTTTCTCAAGTTAAAGGATTGGTCCTGGTGCTTTAGGAGATCTTTTGTTGTGAAGGACCTGCAGATTCATCACGTAACAAAAAGATTATTTGCTCACCATGGGGTTGACTAAGTCTGTATTCTAAGCAGAAGCAACCCCCCCAAATATTTTGGGGACAGTTAATGTTTGGAGATTTATTTAGCGTCACAGGAGAACAAAAACACGCATTCCTGAAATAAGTACAAAATGTGATTTATATTATCACTTAGTACAAAGTGGAGGAAAAAAGGCAGAATAAAGAAAAGCAAAGCTCTTTCATTTCTGCCAGATAATAAACAGCTTGATTTTATGGAATGTTACACTACCTTGAAACTCTGCAATGACAGTCCAGTGTTGGAAAATTAAATTCACCACACTGGCTGAAACCCAGCAGAGTTATTGGTTCCTCTGTACCAATGGCTGGAATGAAAGACTAAGAGGGTGTGCAAAGAACACATTTCTGCAGTGACAGAAAATTCCTCACAGTAAAAAAACATATGTGCTCCTCTAAAGAGCATTCCCTGCTCCAAAAATCCCAGCAGAGAAATCCTGATTCCCATCCAGAGCATGACAACTGAACTTGCACTGCCTATCTAAAGAAAAGTCCAAGTTATAGTCTAGAGATTCTTCCAACACAGAGCCAAGAGTTGTAGAATATTCTGTCATATATACACAAGATTTTGTACAAATTATGAAACCTAATAAATATGGAAAAATATGAAACCCATTCTTCCTGAGCTTCCTTCTGCCTTAAAATATGTGGATATCCTGGGAACATGTGTTCCTGCTACTTTTAATGTTGACTCATGCTGGTTTGAATAAAATTCAGACTCTGGGTGCAGTTGTCCAATGGGGTGAGAAGTTGTGTGGTTTTGTAAAACATCAACAACAACAACAACAAAAAGATTTGTGTGTCTCTTACTGAAGAAGTAGCTTTTAATTTTTCTGGTTTTATGGGGCTGTGTAATGAAAAAGAGGTTGAAGAAAAGAATACATTTAAAGAACAGCCCACCAGTGTAATTCAGTCACTGAGCAGAGCTCTGTGAAGAGGGGTGAGGAACCTGCCCCCTGTCTGAGCCCCTGTGCTCTGACTCCCTTTGTGCCCTGCTCGTGGTGCTCCTGCCCAGAGCAGGAACAGGACAGGCGCTGATTGCTGCTCCTGGATCAGGAGCCAGCCCCCACTCCTTGCTGCAACATCTCTACAAATAAACCCCTGCATGGCTCTTCAAACAGCTTTGAGGAGCCCCTCTAAGGACGCTGTTCCACCTGTCTTCCTTCAAAGGGAACTTTGTTAAATTCCACAGAGCAGTGTCCAAGGCTGAGGTGACCTTCAGGCGATGCCTGGCTGCATTTTCTCTCCTGTTTTTCCCCCTGACAGCCTCTGCACTGCAGGCTCCTGGCACACAGGAGTGCTCCCACTGCCCCTTCTTCAGTCACTTCTGATGTTCCAGGAGCCCAGCCTTCCACCTTCTCCACTCTGTTCATCTCCACCTGCTTCTCTAGGGGAAATTCTACCTCTTGCTGCTTTCTTTGCATCTCTCCACCTGAGCCTTCCTTTTTGTGCTCCTCACCCCCTCAAACTGCCAAGGCACCTCATCCACTGCACTCTGAGGCCACTGCTGATCACCCCCACCTTCCTCCCTAAGTCCAACCTCCTCCTCACCGGCCATAAATCTCACAAGGGGGTCTGGATGATGGGGGCAGAGACAACAAACGTTGCATTTCAATACAGAATTGAGATGCCACCACCATATGGCACAATGAGATGAAAGTGAAGGGAGATGTGCCAGGGCAGTGCCTTTGCTTTCCCAGAATATGCCACCAGTGATGCAGACAGGCTATTCCTGTGCTGGCACTGCTCCTCTTGGGTGGGAACACACACAAGAGCTGAAGGCAGTAGATTTGTTGACACTTTTGGATATACCTGTCATGCACCCTGCCTCCCTGGCCCCAGGATTCCACAGGAGAAACAGGCCATAATAAACCTGATTGATTTGTGTTTGTCACTCATCCAAGTGACTTTCACTTTGGTGTCCCTCAATCTTGCTTTTTCATTTTCATTTGGAGCCACTGAAATCTCACCTTCCAGAGAATCCAAGCTGTTGGACTTGTCATCTGGTTCAAAATGTCTGCACAGCATGAACAAAATTTACTGTCCTCTGTGCAACCTGCCTTGGTGGCTCTAATAGAAAACACAGCAATCCCTCTTTTATGCTCTGCTAGGAAACAATCTGCCTTTTTTATTTTTTTTTCCTAGGAAGGGAAAAGTTTTTGATAGAATTTTCGCTAGCTTTATATAAACCAGAAAATCCTCAAAATCCAGCATGCAGCCAACAGTACTCACTGTGAATTTAAATCTTTGAATCTCTTTTCTGCAGTTTCTCCCTAGATTCAAAATCTTAGTTAAAGCAAAACTTTAGTCTTTTAAATTGCCAGGGCTAAAATGTGGCAGATCAATTACATGACTGGTGGAACACTGTGTTCAGCTGAAGTGTTAATGTCATCAGCACTCATTTGTTTTTGTCTTTTCTCACCCTAAAATCCATTGCTGTTGAAATGTATCACTAGTTTATCATCTTGTGTCCTTTAATCTGCAAAACAATCTCATTCCTTGATATAATTTTTCAAATGGGAGATGTTTTTCACAAATTTTAAGGTCCCTGAGTTTTAAAGGAAGAAATAGATTTTTTCTTATCCTGTTTGTTTTTTATTGTTTGGGTTGTTTTTTGGAGTTTTTTTTGGTTTTTTGTTTTGTTTTGTTTTGTGGTTTTGTGTTTGTTTTTTTTTTTTTTGTTATTGTTGTTTTGTATTGGGTTTGTTTCTTCTTTTTTTTGGTAGATTTAGTTCTACAAACTGTGTCTTGCTGCTGCCAGCCAGAAAGGCCCCACGGAGAGACCCAAGGTCACTGGCAGCTGAAGACAGGCACTGCACAAGTAGTTAGGATGAAAGAATATCCCACTGGGCTTTGGACTTGCAGTTTCTTGGCTCTTGTGACTTGAAATAAATGTCTCCTCTCTGTCTGGAGCCACCAGCCACATTCCCTCCCTTGTGAAGCTCCTTGCAGCCAGATTTACACAGGTGAAGAGGATGAAAACCTTCCTAATTTGCTTTATCTATAATGATATATTCACTTCCCTCTGTTGGGGACAGGGGGAATATTTTTACTGGCTTCTGCAGAGCCTGAAATTTCACACAAATATTTTAGGAAATTTCACCTCAACGATTTGTTGTAGAGATTTAGGGACATGCAAAATGTTATTCAGAACGTGCTTTACTTTTAAAAATACTTCAGGTAGGATTTGGCATCGTTCTGGGATTTCCCACTTCATAATTACAGAGGAGAGAGACTGAAGTGAAGAGATCTTGTGCTTGGAGTCTTTAGACTGAAGTCTAGGTTACCTTTCAGGCTTTAGTTCTGATTTCCCTTGTGATCTTCTGCATGTTGATTAAACCTTTCAGTCCCTATCCTTCCAAATGGGATTAAAACACATCTGTGCTTTATTTGGATGTTACAAAAACCTCACTGATGAGTGGCTACTGTAAAAATCAGAACAAAAATACAAACTTATCTGCAAAAAGAAACATCCTGAATGTTTGCCACGTGGGACACTTGCAGCCATCTGGGAACAGACCACAAAACTTTATTCTTTCAGAATGATTTTCTGAACTGCCTAATCAGCTCAGTCTCCTAAGGTTGGAAAGAAATAAGTAAAAACTCTTCATAAAAACCTTCACAAAAATACATCATGCTTTTAGCTAAAAGCCATCTCTGACCTCCTACACTGCCCATCTGTGAAACAAGCTTGGCTTATGCACTTTAAAGTCCAAAGATGTAGAAAAAGAAAGGAAGAGGGACTGCAGATAACCTGCTTAATTCTCTCACTTACAAAATGGAAATGTCCTCTGCACCCTGCCTTAACCTCCCGTCTTTAGCAGGCGTTCAGCAGGGAATTCACTGGAGTCAGTTTGACTCTAGCTGTTATTGATGGTATCTTGGATAAAATCATCCACCAAGCAACCAAAGAGTAACTGGATTTTGGCTCTCCAAAGCAATAAAGCAGAAAGCCATCATGGAGATCTGCTGCAGAAACAGGAATGGACAGAATGCCTGATGTGCCTCTGAGCTGACAGGGCTTGAGCAGGGATGCAATCCTGTGTGATGGATCCAGCTGGACAGGAGACATCACAAACCACAGCCATCAAGTGCAATATCAACATGAACTTTTTTCCATGGCATGAGCAAGGATGCTCAGAATCCAGCTGTCAAAGCAGAAAACTGCAAAAGGTTTCTCAACATTTAATATTTAGGAATCAAGAGCCACACAATAAATTCATTTCTGCTCATTCATGGGATCTGAAAGAAGGAATAAGTAAAAAAACACCACCTCTCTCTGTCCTTTGGGTCCTGATGAGAAGTGTGCTTTCTTAACAAAAATCTCAAAACTCTGCTTCAAACAGAAATCTCAGGTTGTCTGAAACATCAAGGCAGCAGTCAGAATGAGATCCCTGGGAGAGACAATGCACGAGGTCAGAATGCTGCAGCCTCCCAGTTTCAGTGGAAATAAACAGAGCATCAGGCTGTGCCCTACACCAAACAGGGCAGAATTAAGGGATTATTAGTCCCTGGCTGCATCAGTCCCTGGCCTTCAGAATCACTCACGATTCACCTGAAGTTAAATTGCTTGCATATAAATGGGGAGAGGATAGAGACACATGCCTCGAGGGTCTGAATGAAGGGACAAGAAGCAGGAATTAGCATCTTACTAGATCACCAAGTGCATCTGCTTTCATCAAAATGTGCAGGGACACCTCTGGCCTCTAAAATCATGCTGCCATTTCCCCCCCACTGGTTTCCTAAAGATCTCTGAGGGGTCTTGACTTTTGTCAGCTTTGTTTTTCCTTTAAGCAACAAAGGACTGAAACAGTAAATTCAGACTTTTGTGAATTTTTTACTGATTTTTTTAGTTGCAGTGCTTCTCCCTCTCCTTGGCAGTTGCTGTCCTTGCCTTGCTACCCATCCACCTCACTAACTAGACAAAACCTGTAGGTACACAGACCTTTGATCTTCCCTCTGTTCCAAGCAGCAGCAGCACACTCTTCACTTTTTAGATCATTATAGGAAGATCACTGGGAAGAAGAAGAGATTAAAATGAACTATTGCAAAGCAAGCATTTTCCTGTTACAAACTGCACTCTGCCTGCAGGCTGGGAATGCCCCAGGAGGGCTGCAGCCCCAGGAGAGCAGCAGCAAAAAGTAAACTGTCCCCTCTCTGGAGAGTAACTCCTTCTGTTGAGTTCTCTGGAGTGAAGAGCGTGGCTGTGGTGATAAATCACCCACTGAGACAGACAGCTGGCAGTCTGGGGGGATGCTGTGGCCTCAGGACACACACTGACAGCTCAGACTGGGCTGGAGGTCCTGCCATGGCCCTGTGTCCTGGAGAGGGCTGTGAGCATCCTCTGAGAGGGGCAGAGCTGGTGTGTGCTGTGCCTGGGCTTGTGCCATTGCCACACTGGGAATGCTCCTGAGAGGGGGACGTGGCACAGCAGGGCAGCCTGCACACACCTTTGGATGTGTGTTACCTAAACACACCCACAGAGAGCTGAAATGCTCCTCAGAGGGGGACGTGGGACAGCAGGGCAGCCTGCACACACCTTCTGTTAAAAATAGGTTAGAAACTGTTGTACAATAGTTGATAGATGGTTAGGCATGTGCTGTTAGTTTGGTTGTTATATTGTAAAAGGGTTAAAAGGGGAGGTATAAGAAATACAGCACTCAATGTGCCACAACACACCTCGGTAAGTGCGCCACCAGCCGGCCTGCACAGAGCTGTAATGGCCGATCAGGCCCCTTAACCCTTCATGCAAATGCAGGATCCAAACAGAACCCAATCCAGAGGGACAAAGAACAGGCTGAAAAGGGGGATCTGAGCCAGGGAAGCTGTGCTGCTCCCCTGGACCCTCGGGGCCATCCCTGCTGAGCAGCCCCAGCGCCGGCCCTGCTCCATCCTTGGCTCCTGCCCGGCCCCTTTGCTTTAGGCCTTTCTTTTTGTTATAATAAACGCTGAAATCACTTCAGTACCAGGAGTCTGGTCCATTTCTAACACCTTTGAAAGTGTGTTGTTCAAACATACCCACAGATATGTGCAGCCAGGGGAAAGTTCTCTGCTGCTGCTGCTGCAAGAGAACTGTGTAGGACCCAGTGTTTCCATTCCAGGGCACAGCACTGAGAGGAGCTGCTCTGTGCCTCTGGGTACATCACCCCTTAAAACTGATCCTCACAGTGAAAAACCTGAGCTCCAGGAAAGAATTTTGTATAAATTACAGATTCACACCGATCAGAGTTAAGTGGAACATGGGACTTTCTAAAGCTGAGGGGCAGAGATGGCAACTGGTGGCTCCTCTAAGGTGACAACAAGGCTAACGTTGGAGCTGAGAGGAATGGCAGGTTTGTCTTTACAAACTACCTGTGGGTCTGCTGGTAGATAAAAGTAGCACTGGGAGATAAAAGAAACAGTGGGAAGGATTCCACTGATTGATGATTGGGAAAAGATATTTGCTTTTACAAATAAAGAAAACCCCCTAAATTCCATAAGAATTAAAAATTAAAAGGGAGGTTATACCTTAGAGGGAAATCTTTGGGATCAGGCGTATTGGGAAGTCTGAACTTCTCAAGTACCTCAGCCCAGGGGGAAAGAGAGAAGGGAAATGTGGCTGGGAATTGGGATAAAAAGGGAGGCTGCGTCCTCCAAAAATTTGAGATATCCCAGGGGAATGCCCTATGGCCTCTCCCTTTATGCAAATAAAGAAAAAGGATTCCTCTGCCTCCTTTTTGGACATAAACCTCTGGTGTTTGTGGATTAATTTTCCAAACAGATCCCTGGAAATCTTAGTTCAGACACAAATACTGCATTCCATAAAATCATAAAGGAGTGGAGGCTGGCAGGGCCTCCCAGCAGCTTCACAGCCCAGCCCTCCTTGCTCAGAGCCCTGGTGTTCAGGGCAGTGCCCAGCCACACTCTGGGTACCCCCAAGGATGGAGATCCTCCAGCCTCTCTGGGCAGGCTGCTCCAGTGCTCAATAACAATTTAATCACAGCCTACAAAGTTCAGAACAACTACCCTCCTCACTTCATTTTCTGTCCTTACCTTTGATTTCATGTTCTGCCAGATCAATATAAACCTCATTTGGGTCCTCTGCATTCATCTTCAGTTCCTGGAAGTCAAGGAATTGTTTTCCTGTGATTTCCCTTTGTTTATAAGAGAAAACCCTTTGGCAAACACTGGTTGGGCCAAATAGAGGCAATATAGTGTAACCTTCACCCTAAAACACAAATGTCTGAGGAATATGCTCTGAAATAAAATACTGAGAGTCTGTGGTGAATTAATTCCAATTTAAAATACACAAATACACGTACATGCTGGTAAACTCTACGGGGAATAAAAAGAATAAGAATGACATAAGAAAAATGCTTAATAGACACATTAATCTTGCATGTATTAAACTTTGCTTGCAAAAGTGGTCCTTAGAAGCCCAGTGGATTATTTTGATTTGTAAAGTTACATATCAAACAAAGACTGAATTCATAACTTTGCCATTATAAAGTCAGACCATCACTCTAAGTTATTTTATGCTTTATTGTGGGAAAATTTTCTCTTCCTTTCTTGCCACAATAGCCAAAAGTGTAAAGAATTGTTCTGTCCCTCTAAGCCAGCCTTTATCCACATCTGGCTTTTATTGTTCTTTTCCAAGTTTGCTAAACTGTTGCAAATCTTTTGAAAAATGCATACAAATTCACTGCAGACAATTACATCTGACAAATCAAAAAAACCATCTTTGTCATCTCTGGACTGCTCTGTATGGCCCTGTGTGTGTCTGTCCAAATTCCTCTAATGAGATTTTGGGGCTGTGGGTATTCTATGGCCAGTGATTCAGTTCACTTCAATAGCCATCAGATGGCTGTGAGTATCCTCTGTTCTGTGCTGAACCTGGCTAAAATTTGAGATGATGAATAAGGGCTATAAATCCCTGCGCTTTCCTTGAACATTATATTCATTAAAAAGACAAAAAGTCAGTTGAGCAATGATGTATGTTGCCAATGTACCCAATCTATCAGGCATTTGACTCTGCTCTCGACTGTAAAGATAGACTGAGATCAATTTTCTTCCTGTCAGCAGCTCAAGTAGAGGATTCTCATGCCTTCAGTTCCATTCAGAGAACTCTGCACTGGGTTTGTTAATTCTGATAAAATCTGCTCTAATTTTGTGAATTCGGATATGCTTAATCTTTGTGAAACATCCCTGAAGGATTGCAGAGAACCACAATTGGACAGAGATCAAAGCTGTGGCAGACATCCAAGTTCAGTTTGATTTGAAGTGACAAACTGTAGACCCCAAGACTTGATTGTGGCTCCAGCCCTTCGGGATGCTGCATGGGCTTCAGATACAAATCCTCTTCATTCTTTGATCACACTGCAAACTGTTGCATGAAAATAAACAAACTGCTTCCAAAAAATCATGTTAAACTTGCATTTTGTAAAATTATGAACAATAGTACTTTTCTGCCAGAGGCCATCACAGGAAGCTGCTTTCTAGTAGCAGCTCCATGAGCACCCACCATGGCACAAAACCCACTTGTGAGTTGTACTGTAGCCCTTTGGTAAAGTCCTGGACACTCCAAAATATGTCAGCAAGGAAATCCATGTGCAATGAATCTGTTTGCCTTCTCTGGAGGATGAACAGATCCCAAGCTGCTGGAGCCATGAGCACTGTCTCTAATTCACCTGAGCAATACCAGATTACTCCTGCTAAGGCTGTGACCCTGTGTAAACCTTTCCAGGGCACAAACCAAACCCCTCAGAGCATGGGTGTGTTCTTCCAGGCAATCCAGATCATCTCAGGCTGCACAATTAAATAGGTCAACCTCAGCAGCTTGATAAAAGACTTCAAAAAGATTGTGTCATTATGGCTTTGATGTTTTGCAGACCTGAACTGCATTTGTAAGTGAATGCACTGGAAGCATTAGCTGAAGAGTGCCTATAATAGCAAGTAGGAAAAACAGTAAGAGAGTCCATAATAATAGCCCCTTGCCTTCAAATGGAAATGCTTTCTCATTTAGATAGGAAATTGCACTCATAAACCTTAGCTAAGTATGACCTTATTCTTCTTAGTGTCTACCACTGTGGATAGCTGTTATATAGAAAAGGAGTTTAGATCTGCAGGTCTTTAGAGTCAGAAGTGAAGCTTATTATTGTATCCACTGCTCATAAACAAGCATATAGATTTTGTGCTGTAAAAAAAGCTCAGTCAGTGCTCCTTGGGTGGCAAAAATATATGTTAGAAGAAAATAGTCTTTTACATGCTGACATATAATGTAATAATTCTATCATAATCAGAGAAAATACACAGACTCCTCATGGAACTAGTTTAAGTCCAGGTTAAGTTAAGAATCTCAGTGAAGATTAAAATATGAAAGCTGGAAAGGGATTTTTTACAAGGAGATGGCGGGCCAGGAGCCAGGGCCAGAGGGCAGGGCTGGGTGGGATCTTGGGAATGAGGAATTGTTCCCTGGCAGGGTGGGCAGGCCCTGGCACAGGGTGCTCAGAGCAGCCCCTGGATCCCTGGCAGTGCCCAAGGCCAGGCTGGACACTGGGGCTGGGAGCAGCCTGGGACAATGGAGGTGTCCCTGCCATGGCTGGGGTGGAAGTGTGATTTTTAGGGTCCCATCCAACTCAAACCACTCTGTGAGTGTATGATTCTGTGATTTAAGCATTTCTGTAAGGGGCCCTTGGTTCCTGCAATTTACCATTTCAGCAGACTATGCAAATAATTTATTGTCTCTCATTTCACTGTGATTGGCAATGAAAGTGATATAGGACATCTTCATGGTGAAAATTATGTTATGGAAAGATGTATCACTCCTACAGTCATGAGCAGTCACAAATCAGTCTTGGGTATTCCCTTTGTAAGTTAAAAAGATAATTGTCCACCACCTTCCTCAAAATACATTTGAGACTTAATTTCTGGTTCCAAAATGAGGCTGAAGTAAGAAACACAGATTCCTTTAGCCAATACCCACAGAATCTTTGCAGCCCAGCACCATCCCCCTGTTTCCAGGACAAGGGGACACTTTTGGCACCCTGGGACATTTGGAGTGGGTCAGGTCTCTCCCTCACCCCACCTTGTTCCAGCTTTTTTATCTGCATGGAGGAGGAAGGAGTTGGCCTTGATTAGTGAGTTTAACACAAGCATTTGGGAAATGTGAATACTCACTCTTTATTTTGTCTATCTGTCCTGTTCCTGTGGCTTGCCACGGTAAAATTGTTGCTTGAGATTGCCCTGAAATCCTTTTGCCCTTTTGTACCTACACATGGCTGGGCAAAGGCAGGTTAAGTTCAGTGACTGCTAGATTCACCCTGGCAATTCATCCTGGACCCTTCCATTTGGGAGCATTCTTTTCCTGGAATCCAGCTCATCACCCAGTCAAAACCAAACTGCTTTTTTTGCTTAGCCATAAACCAGACCCCAGTTCTTCAGTGCAATGGGCTCTGCAGGGATATTTCCACCCTTAAAGCAACATGAGCAACAGCAGAATTCTAAATTAGAAATGATTAGCCACTAGGGGAGGTTTAGAATCCTACTTCAGTGACACAAGCTTGCTTTGTAGGACTCACATGCTTATTTATATAATTATAGATAACACCCTCCACCAGGACATGGCATTCTACCATGAAAGTATGATATTTCTTTCCTAATTTTACTATATATATTTATATATATTTATATATCTACACATCTCCTAAGCAGCTGCCCCCTTATTGTCAGCAATTTATAAAAGCATAAAGTAAAATAGCTGAGTTTTTAGCTTGTGCATAACTTACAAAGAAATTTTGATCAATACAGAAATATAGAAAGCACTTGAATATTCAGATTATGAATTGCATCTATTGGAAATGTGGTTAACCAGCTGCAAGGCTCCAGAGTTATCAATTTCAATATGAAGCAGTTTATGCCCCTTTCCAAGCAATTTTAGACAAATAACAAAACTGGCAGTAATTGGTCTTAAGTAGCAGAAAACTTTATTTTAAAGGCAATTACAGCCATCAGCATGGTGTCTCCAAAAATCATCTGTGACCTCCCTGAAACTTTGTTGTTGTTAAGATGATTCCTCCCACTGCAAACAGACACACTGATTTCTCTCTGTCCTTTGAGGCCTTGTTTACTTCAGGAATATTTGCTGAATTTATAATGGTGCTGACTTACTCCCACCATATTGATGGCATCAATTTTTGCAAAATCAATAGCAAGTTATTTAAAATGTGTAGCTCTCATCCACTACTACCTAGTTCTTTATATTATTTTAATGGTGACTTAGAGCTTCCTTAATTGGCCCTCATCTTCCAGCCCAACAGACAGGAATAAATCATGGGAATCACTGCCCCAGAGTTGTTCAACACCAATTATAAATGTCTGTGGTGGCTGCCCCACGTTCCATCACTGACAAACTCCCAGGGGCTGACCCTTCCCTGAGCCCATTACTCTGCCCACTGACCATGTTTTACTGAGCAGTTCCCACGTGGATGTGCTTCAGCTCTCCCTGGAGAGACCTGCCCTTCCCCAGGCTCCAGCCTGGTGGGGGACAGCGACAGCAAATGGAGCAGATCTGCACTGTGTGGGGACAGTGCAGGTCTGGGAGACACAAAACCTTCACAGCTTCAAAGCAAGCCTTTTGATAAAACAAATAAACATTCTGGAGTTCTTTGTTCAGCTGAAGTTCATTAAGGACACAGGAGCAAAAAGCTTCTGTCTTGAGACTCCAAATGGCTCACCTGGAGACAGATCTGTGTAGGACAGATCTGCCCTATATGAGCCTGCCAAAGAGCATTGAGAAGAGTTACAGTCCAAAAACGGTCAGAATTTATTAAGATACAGATATTAAGAAGGATGAGCAGAAATTAATGTTTGTAAGTAACTCTTCCTTTGTTAATTGTGTCCCTACAGGTGCATTCTTGCCTCCCAATTTTCAGATTAACGAAACTGTGGGAACTCCAACCCATCTCCTTTAACCCTCTGTAAGTTTCTCTCAGTCCTTTCTGTCACCTGGTACCTACTGTCTGCTCTTTTCAGTCTCTCTGTTTGATCTAGAAGCTCACAAGTCCCTGTTGTGACCCTCCCCACATCTCCTCCTGCCTTCTTCCCGTTGGGGTCTCTGGAATTCTGGAATTATCCAGAATTGGAACTGGAATTCTCTCTGCTTTGGATATTCACCTGCCAAAAGCAAACCAAACATCTCCTTGTTCTTCCAGAGGGCCCACTTGTCCCATCCCAGCCACTGAGGAGCAGAACACAAAGGAAGAACAAACAAATTCAGCATGTTCTATCCAGCACATCCCTAAACACACCATCAGTTCAAATGTGAACCCTGGCTCAGAGCAGCACCACCAAATCAAGAATCCTCCTTGATTTGGAAGGGAAGGTGAAGCTGCAGCAATAGCACCTCTGTGCATCTCAGAGCTCCTCACAGCAGCAGAGAGATGATATCTGCACTTTGTTCAGACATAGACCAGCAAAGTTCACTGAGATACTGGTAAAATAACCCCCTTGTGTTAGAGGTATGCCCAGGCTGAGTGTTCCAAAGGGAAAGCAGAAGGGATCTCCAGAGAAAAGCCTCAAAAGGATGGTTCAAGAGCAAGTCCTTAACATGATGTGGTGCAGACACCAAGATCTGTCAAATAATTTCAATTCACATGGCCAAGGGAGCACGTACCTAACATTTTGGTGCTAATTATAATATACTAAATTCTTATCACTACATCACACTGCTTCTGGCTTTCCATGCTCATGATGAACTTAGTTAATTATGTTACAAATAGCATTGAGAAATATTCAGAATAGCATGTAAAAAATGCAGTAATTTGGGATTCTAGTCATTAAGGAATCTCTCCCCTTAGTGATTGCTGTCATCATGGATGATCTAACAGCCATTTGAGCTCTGTATTTGCTGAGAATAATCATAACTCTTCAGGGAGAATTTATACACTGTCTAGCAACTCTGGACCTTTTGACTCTGCCCAGAGGCAATTAGGCTCTTTATAATGGCATCAGGAGAATCCCAGGAAGATTTTTTTCCCTGTGTCTCTCTATGCCATCTCTCCCTTCATCTCCCTTTTCATTTAAGTACATGCTAAAGAGAGAAGATATAATCACATTATGACTGTGAAAATAGAAATAATTCTCCTAAATGGCAGGCCACCCATCCCTTGCAATAATGTGACAGGAGCAGAGGGGCATGGACAGTCTATGGCTATCCTGGAAGCCAGGATTAAGCTACTTTTGCTCATTAGACAACTGCAGAAACCAGTGTTCTACAATGTTCTGAATTCACACACACATACACAATAAGCAGAGCACAAATGCATTTGCTTCTCTTCCCTAATGTTACATCATTACCATAAAAAATCCAACATGTTATTTTATATAAAGCCATAAAGATGATTAACTGGAGCACTAATTCTCCTGCAGACAATGAGCAAGCTTTCAGCTTCACAATCAGTCCCACAGACACAGAGATCATGGAAGGGAATGAGATTTCCATAGGCAGACTGAGAGTTTTATTCCTGTGTTACTTTGTGGTTGTACCTGCCCCCAAATCCAGCCCTGGTTCATGCAGCACTAGCCCAGGATGAAATCCTGCTGCATTTCAGGGTCATTTTGCTGGTGCTCAGGCTGCAGGAACATTGGTCAGGGTAACTGAGTGTACACTGACATGTTAAATGAAGGACTTCTGAGGCTGCTACAAATGCATTTTCCCATCAGAGCAAGGAGGAAATGTCAGGAGCACTTTATTAGATGCCACACACTCAAGCAATTTGGGGCTGGTTTCCAGAATCTCTGCATTTGCTGCTTCCAGGTGGGCAAGGAGCTTCCCTGGAACTCTGCTCTGCCCCTGCTTCCCTCCCACTGCTGCTGCAATTTCTCTCTCCTGAGACAAAACTTTCTCTCAAGAAACAGGAGATGTCTTATAACATCTCCTGCTTTTTATTGCTGAACAAGAGCTGAAGTTCTGGAAGCATTTTAAGAACACAATAATGCTCACTTTTTTCACTGGGACGTGGTGTTTTATACATACTTTAAAGGAAGTTCATTTTTAATACCAACACTAATTTACTGTGTTGGGTCATTCAATTTCAAACATTTTTTTTCACTTTTCTTCATGATATCTTCTATATATAAATGATCTGTAGAGTACAAATGAACATTAACATCATGAGCCAGCATTATTTTAAAATCAATATGGGAAAATATAGCATCAAGCAGACACTTTTAAAGACTGAATCCTCTGGTATAATTAGCACAGCCCTGCATTAGCCCTGGGCAAGTAAAACGAGATAGATGACCTAGACAGAGGGGGATTTTTCTAAAGTGTGCACTGGAATATATTAATGACAGATTAGTCTTGCCTAGCACCTCTCCTGCATCTTTGAGGAAAAGATACAATAGAGAGAAAAACTCTTTGGAAATAATTACAATATCACATAGAACAGGCATGAAAGAAAAAACCCCACAGATTTGTATTAAAGCCCTGCAGGATTATTGTGATGTTTTGGACACCTGAACAGCAATTACTTCGATCTCTGCACCACTGTCATGGCTCACTCATCCCTGGCTTCAGAGACCACAGGGGACAAAAGCAGGAGCTGCAATCTCCTCAGCCTTGCATGTTTCTAGTGTTGAGCAGTCCAGGAACAAGTGGAAGGACTGGGACAGACAAAGACAGAGGTGTGTTCTGTCCTTATGTTCTGCTTGCTATATTTTTATTTGGTGGAAGGCTTTAAAACTATTTTGCCACACTGAAATTTTCATTAAAACTCACAAGGACAGAGCTCACCTGAGACACTGCTGAGTTTAACTGAGCCTTATTTACAGTTACAGGATAAAACAAATTGCATAGCTGATGCAAGAATTAAAAGTTGAAAATCTGCTCTATCCAGTTTAAATGTCTCCTCTGTAGTGATATTAAATACATTTATTTAATTTTTTAACCTGTGGTTTGACCTACAGACTCACAAATTGTCGAGACGTGTTGAGAGGTGTCTTTTTAAGGTGAAGAGAGTTTAATGTGAGGAAATGACAAAGATATCTAAATATATAAAGTCCTTCTGGTAGCTTGGCACTGACCCCAATGAACCTTTTTGGATAAAGCATGCTGGAAGTGACAAGCACATGAGCAGGACTTTTTGTTTACCTCCAGGGCAGCACAGCCATTCACAGCCTGAAGAAGTTCCTCTGGTGATAACGTTACAACTTTGTGTTGTATTTAATCCCCACATTAATAAGGCTCTGAAAAAAATCCTGAATAAAGACCTTGCTGGGGAAGACAGGCAATAACACATCATTCAAAGGGCAGCCAAGAAGGAAAGTGGGCAGTGATGGTGAAGAGACAGTAATTGGATTCCCCTGTAGCTGTCAGAAAGCTGCTCAGTTGCTATATATTTAAAACCCTCTTCAGGTATAAACCTGATCACAGGGGACATCCACACCTGAATGTTATCCACAACTTTGTGCAGAACAGAGAATACAAGTATTAATTTCACAAAGCTGGCAGGGAATGGAATTACCAGGGAAGTCCCATCCAATCTAGGTTATTAAATTAGCATATCTAGAAACTTCAGGAAGGAAAACGTGTTTCACAAAGTGATACAGAGGCTGGGGAGGTGACTCCCTCTGTCCTTACCTGTCTCTCTTATCTCCATCTGCAGTAGCGCTAACAGAGAGGTTTTACCCTGCTGTCAATGTTAATACTTGGGGCCAGGAGTGCAATATTGCTGCACTATTGCAGCACCAGTGCAGCACTGCACAGCTGCCTTGCCAAGGGCTGAGCTCTTACAGGCACTGGCAATCTCACCCACACATGTGAACATTCCAGAATTCATCTCCCTTTGAACGAAGGGAAGCTGGACCAAATAATATAATTTGGTTTTGATTCCTCTCTCAACAACAAGCTGATAGAACCCACAAGGACTCCCCAAGCCTAAGGAGTTACATTCCCTGTGCTGCTTGTTTTTTAGCATAATAATTTTACATTTACCTTTCCCTCTGGATCCCTGTGGAAACAAAATTAACAAATTTTTAACTGCACGTTTTACCTTTGCCATAATAAAAGAGAAGAGATATGGCTAAGCTTTTGAGCATCAAAGTCAAATGCAGTATTGGTAAAGCAATTTCTGTGAAATTTGTAAACCATATATTGCCTGGAAGAGTCTGCAGTTGATAGTCATTTTGGACCAAGTCCTTTATAGCTGCTTATTCTAACGTGGTGTTTCAGCCTGTTAAAATGTCATATGGATAAAGAAGTAAATTTTGACAGCTGTGACAGGATTATCATTGCCAAGGAAATCCTGGTACTCATATGTTTCAGTTCATCTATTTTGCTTTGTCTCTGGCCTTGCCTGAACTAAAAATTACCTTCTGAGACAAGAAGAGAACAAAAGAAAGGACCGAAATATTGTTATGCTTTTGATGCTTGAAATTACAGGAATAAGAAGAAATCTTTTAAGGTCATTATTTAATGCATTGCTCAGATTTGGAGGGAACACTGGCTCCTCTCCTCAAGGCTGTGGCCAGCATGGATTTTGTGTGGGCATACAGTTCCAGGGGGGTTTGCTCATCTCTGTGTGAGAGGAGAAAGCCTGGAAGGTTCCTGTGGCATCAGCCCCTCAATCTGTCCAGCCATGTGCAAAAGGGACATGGAAAACCCCAAATGCTTCTTGGAGCATCCTGAACTTTTGGACCAGAGGAATTGCCATGATGGATCCACCCAATTTCATTATCCTATCTCTGATGAACACCAGTATCCAGACCCAGAGAAACTGCAAGGAGACAAAGGTAACTCAGGGCACTGATTCTCCTCCTCTTCCAACAATACAGAACTGAAACAGCAGGAAAGACAAAGAGGGACAATAACTGTTATTTGTGCTGCCATTCATATTCTGCCTCCCAGGGTTCACTCCTGAAGATTTCCTGATATAAGGAACAGCAATTGAAATGCTGATTTATGGGGCTGAGATACCTTTCCCAGAAACACAATCTCCCAGTAAGTATCAGTTCTAGTAGCTGTGGTAGTACTGATGTAATTCCTCTGAGCAACTGGGAAAGGGGATATAGAGGCAGTAAAGTGGTAATAAATATTTCATTCAAGGTTACCAAATGCTTAGCTTTAGTCTTAATTCATGACAAGGCTGTGTTTAGAAATATGCAACATCTTAGGACTGGTCTTTCCTACCCAGCTATTTCATTGCATGCAGCCATATATTTTTGGAACTGGTAAGATGACTGTGGATTTGTCACGACAACTTTCTGTGCTGTGTTTATACTGACACAACTAAATGGACTCTTCTTTTAACTCTCTCACTTCCAAAACTACCACAGACAGGTATCTGCAAGGTCTTCAAATCTTGATTCACGCCTCAGATTTTGTCTTCAGAATTTTACTAATTTACCTGTTCTTAAGCTGCTATAATTTATACACTCACAGTGTGGGGTACAGCTCAGTAATCACCATCAGACCTTACCTTTATACAGGATGGTAAAAAGACCTTCCTTTCCAAAACCAATCACTGTGAGCCCATCCACTGCTGGGATCTGTTTATTCACACAGCAGCAGCAATTTTGTGAGATGTGCACATGTCTAACAGTGTTATAATGGCACAAAACCAGGCATTGACCACCGTGTTCTCTCTGGCCAATCACATAAAACACCACAGAGGATATTCTGCTGCCTTATGGCTCTTTGAAAATCTCCTGTAGGTGAGCCTTGTGCTCCAATGTATAATTTACAAGCACTGAAATGCTAATGTTAACACCACTTTGCAGCACACTCCCTTGAGCCATGTTTCATCAGAGATGCCTTTCCTGATGCTTCACTGAGCCACTTCCTAGCCTGTTCTTGCCTTCACCCTTTCCCTCTTCCCCCTCTTTCCTGCAGAAGATCAGAGCAAACACGATGCTCACACCCTGCCATTTCTCAAGCCCGGCCTGAAGAGCAGCCAGCAGCAACAAAAAAGCAACCAGCCCTTGGCCACTTGTGAGATACATGCCCCTCTCAAGTAGAAGCAGAATTTGCCCATTCTTTTGTTAGAACAGCCTATTTGTTGCCTAGTTAATGAAAATGTTACAGCTGACAGTCAGAACTTAAAAAAAAAAAAAAAAAAAAAACCAAAAACCAAAACAAAGAAATGCCTTCAGGCAAGGGCAGCTACAGAAGTTCCTTTATTTGAGCTGGCTGAGGGTCAAAGCTGCCAAGGTATTTAGGTACCCAAAGCTGGATGGTACCTAAATACATTAGACATGACAAATCCTTGAGTGCTTCTCTAAAACTCACCAACAATCCTAGTGTGCCAAATCCTTAAAGCATGAACAATCTGGTTCCCAACAGGCACACAGCCTTGTGTGAGCCTGGTTGTACTGACAGTGGAACAGAAGTTGCTGTATTGTGACATCCATTATCTGTCCCCCTTTAGCTGCACCTACGAAGCCTTGCAGCTGCTTCCAGCATCCCTTCCACACTTGCAGGCTTTCCTTCCCACCTGTGCTGCTGGTGGGGATGGCACAGCTCACTCAATTTGCATTTGTGGATGCATGGGCAAACAGGGGCACTCATCACCAATTATGTTTTGCAAGGGTGATGCCAAATGCTAATGGGTTCAGCTTTGAGAAAAATCTCAACCAAGCTCCTTCCTACACTTCTTTGCCTTTTCACCTGTCCTGTGTGGAAATGCAGAGTGGCAACACTTCAGAGTGAGCCAACTCCCACAGGTGCCAGGGGCCTGGTACCACCTCCACAGGATGGCAGCTCTGTTCAAGACTGCTTTCCCTCTCTCTTCAATATTTTGACTTTTGACATTGTTTGCATCATGTAAAATCTATATTCACTGAAAAGTGAAGCTAGTATGTGCTACACAAAAAGCCTCAGGCTGTTTGAAAGATTTTGTAGCTGAAACATTGACAATATTCTGCCAATGGTCCTTTAAATACTTGAGTAAAATACAAACACAGATTAAAATCCTTGAGAAAGCCATAATTATACATTTATAGACGATTTGTCTCTTTGAAGATTTTATTACCCACACACCTCCACTTAATGCTGGTGTTTTTACAACAGCCAAGTTCATGATGCTGCAGCTAAGGTTTTGTCAGCACTTTAATTATTAACTTGTTTGTACCATGACTACAAAGCATCTTACTTGTCTGAACTTGCTGCTGAGTGGTTCTTTCAGTGGTTCCTCAGATGAACCCCATGTCAGCACCTTGTGAGCTCCCAGCTCTGCCAGGAATAATCTCAACACCCAAAGCCCACTCTGAAACCCCTCTAAACCTGGTACTGCAGACAGCTCATCAAGAATCAACAGTAAAATCCTTTAGAATGCTCATTACAGCCCAAAATAACCAACTACTGACTTCATTTCCATAGACACAAGAAAAGTTTTCGCTTTGATACCATATATCTTTAACAGTAACATCTGAACAAGTTTTGCACCTAATTTTTGTGTATTTTGTACTCTTTTAGCCATACTTTTCTGTTGTGTGCTTGTAAAACATTATTTTAGGAATATATAATTACTGGAAAGATTGGAGGGATTCAGAACTTCTCCTAGTTGATCAGATTAATTACTGTAAAGTTTTAAGTCAAGTGTAATTAATTAGTAGCTGTTCTGTTGAAATTTTAAGGGATTTAGGAGTCAAACTACTTCTGCTGTTAGTCAAAATGCTCCCTGCATTGCAGCTGGAAGGGGTTCCTCAATCTCAGAAAGGATCTTGGACAGGAGCAGCAGCACAGCACCCAGGACTGTGAAGAGGGAGAGGAAAAGTGGGAGAAGCAAGAACTCCTCCAGAAGCCCCTGTGAGTGACACTGCAGTGACACAGAGCCCTGCTGGGACAGCTCCCAGACAAACAGGTTGTCTCCTATCTGCATCACAGTGCCTGAGCTAGGGGGAACTGATTCCAGTGAGTGTTTTCATTGTTTCTGCCAGAATTATCAGTCATACATAGGCTGGACAATGGATTTTACAGCTTTTGGATTTCTGCTTGGTTGGTGGCTGTCTCTTGCAGTGTGGTTCAGTTTTTACATGGCTTGGGCAGCTAATGGGGGGTCAGATTTACAAATGTGAATCAGCCCCAAAACACAGGGAAAGTGCTCTCAGGACTGAAAAATGCCTGAATGAATGTGTTGCCCTTCAGGTGGAACTGAGGAGCTTTTCTACTTCTCCTTGTGCCTTAATCCCTTATTTTAGAAAAAAACTCAGCAAGACAGTATCACCCAGCCTTCCTTTCCACCTGGTGACAGTTTTGTTAGAAAACAGGGAAAATTTACTGCTGTGGCATTTTAACTTCTTTTTCTTGTCCTCTCTTGTTGGCTAATTATTTCTTTGAGGTTAAATGAGCTAATTATGCCTATATCAGAGCTCTTTGAGAAGCAAGAATCACTTTCTGTTGTTGATAATTAAATGAATTGAGCTTGATTCTTGGTTTGGGATACAGTTCTACTCATTTTTCTTCCTTGTACAGAGTATAAAGTAGTAAAAATAATTGCAAGTTATGTTTTGTTGATGACAGAATGGAGGCAGCTTTTCAACTGTGGTGTAAAAGGTTCTGTAAATTGATTTAAATTAATAATGGTTAAAGGAAGGAGAAAAGAAGGGGAATTGTACCCCTTCTACTCATTCTTGAACAGCTTTAACTACCTTACAAGAGTTAGAGAACCCACCAAAATTTCACATGATATTTAGGAGGAGAATATTATGTGAATTCCTTTCACAACTGTCATGTGATATGCTGTAAATGTGTTTTTTTTTTCCCTTTAATTTCACTCCTCGAGTCCTGTGCATGTTTTTTCCCTGTGATACTTGGCCGTGGAACTCCAGGGAGCTGCAAGCTCTTGTGCAGAGGTCAGGTATGCTGCAGGCAGCACCTATTCTTCTTGCCACTCTGGAAATAGTGCCCTCTTTGATCTGAGAGATATTGCCTGCCAGCACAAAAAAGTGCTTCACTCTTCATGCTGGTTGTGCTCTGGCTGCCTCCTGACCAGAGGAACTCACCTGTATCCAGCTGCACAATTATACACAGCACCGACAGGGAGAGGGGTCTACAGCAGGGCTTAAGATCAAACCTCTGCATTCAGAAAGAGCTGAGAGCTGCAACAAAACATGCAGCCTTCATTCCAAGTGCTTCCCTCACCTGGGATCCAGCAGCCAAATGCCAAAAGCTCAATTAAACATGTGTGATAATTCCTCTCTCCTAGGCCACTTTAAAACATTTTTATTTCAGCCATCCTGGCTGGCATGGCCAACAGGACACAGGGGGTGAATGCCAATGTGGACATCACCCCAGTGTGCACTGGGGACATCTGGAGAATCCCCTGTCTGGGGCTGAGGGGGAAGCAGAGTCTGCAGACACTGGTGGGAGTGGGATGGGCTGTGCCCCCACCCAGGAGGGAAAACAAACCTGGAGCACAGCAGGGATAGGTCCTCACTGAATGAAGGTGTCTGGGGGAAGAGGAGCTCTGCAGGGAAAGGCAGAACCATGGGAAAACCTTTTGGCTGGTGACTGTAAGAAATGAATGCTGGCTGGGATGGAAGGCTCTGGCCTGGCTCTGTAACCCATGCACAGCTTTGCTCACTGCTGGCTTGCCACTCCTCAACACCCCCACACCTGCAGCAGCCCAGTGCAGAGACCCCAATTCACTGGCTGTGTCTTTCTAATGTTTATGTCCTCCTGCAAGAGGTATTTAACCATCTCCAAGCCTAGTTTAAACTATTAAATCTCTCCTCATTTCAACCCCAAATCTGAATATACAGAACCAAGGTGTGTATCTGACATATGATTGACATTACCTGACTGGGAGAGCTTATGCTGTGGGATCACCAGTGGAACTCTCCAGCAATAAACCTCTGGATCTTTGGGAAGCCAACTTTTGTATGAACTTTTCTTTCTTTCCTTCCTTCTCTCTCTTTCTCATGTCAAAAAAACTGAGAGCAAACAAATTTTTCTTTCTTGTGCTGCCAAGGAATGATTTAATATCCAACTTGAACCTTCCAGGTACCACAACAACCTGTCCATGAATTAGCAATGATCACTTCAATCCAGGCTGGGATTTGGTGTCAGAATTTGACTATCTCAAGCTGCTGTACAATTAGATCATTACTGTGTATTCTTAGTCTGGGTGGGAACATGATCCCTTTTGACTTCTGAAATCCCTAAGATTCTCTTTAACATCTGACACCAACTTTAAGGCAATTAATGCTTCATTTGCAGTTTCTTCTCCTGCATTTACATTTATCAACTGTAGAACTGGAGAGAAACGTGCTTCTCTAGATAACAGCTCTGTCAGGACAGTTTCAAACAACAAAAAAGCCTGTGACCCTCTCGCTGGGGTGTGCTGTCATGTTGGTGTTTGCTTCTCTTCAGGAAACAACCCATGTGGAATATATAAATGTTTATACTGGCAAAGGCCATTAGGAAAATAATGATTTTAAAAATACCAACTGCAAAAGGGTGGTTTTTGTGGAAGGGTTCTTCAAAATCCTAACAGCAAAAGCTGATGGAATATAATAGAAAATAAATATTTCTTTTGTATGCTCAAATCTAGGTTTGCAGATAGACTCTTTATATAGTTACATTTCCACCCTTATTAAAAATATCAAACTTATTTGCATGACAAAGATATTTTCCTCCTTCTAAATTATTCTAATGGGACTTGGTAGAGATAAAAGTAAACTGTTAAAATATTCTGCATGGCAAAGTCTGCTATCTGCAGGTAATATTCATTCACTAAGATAACATTTTTAGGGTTTGGAACCTAGCTTCTTGAGGGTAAAAATAAGCCTTTATCTGTCCTTCAGGATTATTAACAGTAAGTGATTTCCACATTAACATCAATAGCAATAATGAAGATGTCCTTTTCAATTCATCCCGGGGAACTTTGAGTGAGAACTGTTATTTGGCTGGGCTTCACTCTTTAATAGAGTCCAAAGATAATTGGGTATTGAAAATTCCATCTAAATCAACCAAATAAATCTTTCAGTTACCAAATTAATAATTTCATTGATGCCATCAGCCTTCAATTTTCACTCCATTAAATTCCTAAATTCATCTGAGAATGGCACAGCAAACAAATTAAAATGAGTTTCTTATAAAAATGAGAATGATAAGATTATGCCTTCTAAAAAAGCAATTTAACTCCAATAAATTATTTTTAAATTATTAAATGAGGCATTGCATTAACTATAAAAGAGGAGCATAAAAGGGCACCAGCCTACAGAAAATAAGACATCTATAGACCTCCATAACCTTGGACAATTATATCTGCAATAATTGGCTCATAAAACTTTATGGCAACTTGTACAATATTCCTTTTTCCTTAAGATAGCATTGTGATCAGCAGGATGATTAGGCAGAGAGGAACAGAGCCTTTCTTTCCTCAGGAGCATGTGGCTAAATGTTTCCAAGTAGCCTCTTGTTGCTTTGCCCAACACAGAGCTTAGAGCAGAGTGTTACCTGCTCTGGGTGCAGTATTAAATCACACTTAAACTACATCATGCTGCAGTAAGGCAGCTTAGTGTCAGGGAGGAATTCAGGATACAAGACAAGCAAATTCCATGCCTGTTTTCTTTAGACTATGTGCTCAGTGCATTGAAGGTTTGAACCTTTAAATGTCAGGTTCAATATGTTGTCTCCCTTTTCAGTTCTTCTTCCATCATCTTCACAGAAGGCCGAAATTCTGAGGAATGAGCAAAAACAAAACAGCAAGAGACTGCAGTAACATCTTGATAGCAAAGCAGAGCAAATACCAGATGCATTTTATCTTTATTCCAAAAAAAGGAATAAACACTGCCTCCTGCTTGGGGAGGAATACCATCAATAATGCACAAAACCCAAAACACGTGTGTGGGAATCCATAAATTCAGAAGGTTTTGGGAAAGCTGCAGAAGGCAGCCTCAGAGACAGCAGAACTGTGATTGGAGCTATGCAGTAGCCATGAGATTGGTCAGCAGAAAAATTGTGTAAAAAGTAGAAAAGCAAGGACAGATAGAACAATGGTCTGTGCATTAATGCTTGTCTAGAATAACTCCCTAAACTACAGAAAAGTTTATCTAGTGAGATATTGGGAAGTTCTAAGCTTAATAATGGAGCTCTGTGCATTGTGTTTTAAGGCTTACAATCACATATTGTCCTCTAAATAAGCAAGCATTGTTTTAACCAAAGGTACCTGTGCTTATAGTGGTTGGATGGAACCACTGTCAATATAGAACATATACTATACAGTATATATATACAATATATACTATACAGATATAAATACTGTCAACGTGCTTCTGCTTTGTGTGATTGGTCAAAAAGCTTATAAAGTGAGTTGTAACATTGAGTTCTTTGTCTGCTGTCAGGGATGTGAGCTGCTGGCATCTTCCCATTGTCATGACCATGTAATGAGAGTGATGCTGGAAAATAAAACAGCTCAAGGCACCTTCCTCAGCAGTCCTGCCCTATCATCACCTCACTGCAGGGGTTCCATACTGTTGTCTCCTTACCTCAAAAGTTCCATACCTTATTGGTGTTTCTCACAGGCAGCTCCTTAGAGCACTGACTCTCTTCTTCACAAAGCAGCCAACTGACTCCAGTGCCCCTCTCATCCACCCACCCCACCCTTTTATAGCACTCTTCTTCTCATTGCTTACAGCTGTGGCCATTAAAGTCAGGCCTGCTCCTAATCTTTGATAATTGGCCCAGCTGCAACTCCTTAGGGGTGAGATGACTCTCTACACGATCTTTATTTTCTTATATTCTATCCCACTACACCACCCCGTTTGTGATTTGTACACATACCCCATCGGCGATACACGTGGAGCTGAGGAAGAGTTCACACCTGTCCTGGGCCTGGGGGTGTGTCCAGGTGGAGCTGAGGAAGAGTTCACACCTGTCCTGGGCCTGTGGGTGTGTCCAGGTGGAGCTGAGGAAGAGTTCACACCTGCCCTGGGCCTGGGGTGTGTCCAGGTGGAGCTGAGGGGTGTCCAGGGACAGCTCACCTGTGGCTGCCCTGGCAGGCAGGTGCAGCTGGCTCCCAGAGCCTGGCTGTCCATCCCAGGAATGCAGCTGAGCACCACGGGCAGGTAGAGGCTGCACACTCCACTGGAGCACCCAGTGCTGCCCAAGGCAGGCAGGCTTTCCTCTGATTCCAGGGAAGCACTGTGCCTCAGAGAGGGGAGCTGTGATGAAGCCAGATCAGCTCCTTGTTTTCAGGAGATAACAGGCACAGAGAGCCACTCTAAACCACAACTCCTGATGAAAGCCTTGTGGGCACACGTTAAACCCTTCCCAAAGATCCTCTGCTTGCTTCCTCTCACTACAATGAGCCAGCCTTCCCTCAATCCAGAGATGAACCCCTGCTGATTCCAGTAATTCTTGCTTCTATAAGCTAAATCCTTTTGTGGTTTTCCTTCATTCTCCATTCTGCACATTCCAGCTAAATTTAAAATGAAACAGGTACCAAACCAGGCAACATTAAAGAACCAGAGGCATGAACTCCATCCAACAATGTGAGTTCTGTTTGAATTAATGCACTACAGGGTTTAGATATCCCCGATTTCTTCACCTTTGATTTCCCAGTGATGTCCAGAATAAATAATTGCCTTATTAAAGGACTTCTGAAGCCAATAGAGCAAGGTAAAAAACACTGAAGTCACCAATTCAGCCTTTGATTCTGTCTGACAGAAAATTAAAAATGAATGAGAAAAAAATTAATAATAAATGTATTCATGGCCTTATTGGGATTCATGACTCTCTTGCCAACATTAAGTAAGTTCAACCAATTGTTCTCCTTAAAGTGAAATAGCATCAGAACTGTTCAAGCAGTATCAGTATTTTCCTTTGGTGCAGTAAATTTGTAAAAAAAACCAAATAACATAACACTGCCTCAATTATAAAATTCCTAAAGTTAAGACCCCCCCCATCTGCCAAAGGATAGGGGGCATTTTATGTCCAAAGTTGTGCAATTAATACAATTAATAAGCCCTTCTCAACACATGGGTTTGACAAAGTTATAAAACTGTGGCAGAACAAAACAAAGTCTGGTCATGGAAGATGGCAGGAAGGAACTAAAGGGAACTTGTAGTGGGATGCTGCCTTCATCAGGCACAAGAATGAAGATTTCTAGTGCAGTGTGGGGATCCTCAGGAGCCACAGGAACACCTGGGACAGAAGGGCTCTTCTCCTCCTTAGGTGTGCAGCCCAGCTCCAGGAGGGCCAGCTGAGATCCCATCAGTTTGCTCTGGCTTTTATTCACTCAGGTCCTGAAAACTTCCAGGGGTGAAGACAAGGCCATGTGTTGTGTCCTTCAGTTGTCCCTCAGGTGGGAAGGCAGCTCTGTGTGCCAGTTCTGAGCTCCTGGCTCCATTCCTGTGCCACCATGGGCCACTGTGAACACCCTGCTCTCATCACAACTGAGCACCAGGGATCTGAAACTCCTCTGAGCCCAACAGGCTCCTCCTGACTGTGCCCAGCATCACATCCTCAAACAAGAGTCAGCACAGCTTCAGCCTGTCCCACCCTGCAGGCAGCTGAAGCTGCCCAGTTCCACTGGCAGTGGTTTTTTTCCACCCCTTCTCTGCTTGGTCTCACCACTATTACATACAATGATCCCCAAACAGTGACAGTCTGACAACAAAAAAAATATCCCTTAAATTACCAAAATTTGAGAGGAGAAGGCTTTACCATTTTCAATGCATCTCTGGGAAAATGAAGGAAAATGAGACTGAGGAGCTCATAAAGGATAGCAGGCAATGAAAGGTCAGTGGCTCTGGGTGCAGTTGTGAATGATGTCAGTGTGACATTCATCAGGAAAGCACAAATTCCATCGAGCTCAGGGACTGAAGGAAGAGCTTGTTCACTAAAAGTCATCCTGCTGTGGGTCAGTGCAGGGTGAGACAGCACTGGAGCAGTCCTTGCCCTGCATGGGTGCACAAAAGGCTCTCAGCAGAGCAGGGTGGGATGCAGTCTCTGCCCTGCTCTGTGCTGCACAGCTCTGCAGAGAGGCAGCAGGTGAAATAAGGATCTCCTCGAGCCAAGTCTCATCAGCTCTTGGAGATCTGTTTCACACTAAAGATAGCTCAGCTACCTTAGAAGGCATAAAATCAGCAGGATGGCTTCGGTGGTAGTGTTGGAAACAAAAAGGTTTTAATAAAAGGCAAAATAACAAAATTCTTTACAGAGAAAAACCGAGCCAGGTGCAAGAGGTCCTTGCTCCTGGTAAAACACCCCACAAAAGCCATCAGTTTCTTTGTTCTCTTCTTTTTCTAGTAAATTGCCCAGGCAGGACTTTTTGCCTTCTGTCCAATTGGCTATCCCTAAGTTTGAGGTGAAGTCCCCCAGGTCCTGCTAGATATCTTTTCACCTAATGGAAGAGGGAAACTTCTGGGCTTATTTCCTTTTTAAGGGGACAAAGGAGAGTTTTGTCACTCTGCCAACGGGAGCACATTCCTACAAGCAGGATCCATGCACCCACCAGCTCCCCTGCAGCTGAGCTTTGCAGAGCCATCATTTCCCTTCAGCTGCAATGGGGATACTGTTCCTCCCACTGTCTGCCAGTGAGGAGGGGCACAGGGCCCAGGGGGAGCTCAGCCAGCACAGCTGACCCAGCCTGGCCACAGGGACATGGCAGAGCACAGAAGAGCATGGCCAGTATAAACTGGGGAGATTGGTGGCCCAGGCTGGAGCAGAGGGTGTGAGCAATTCCATCGTGTGTCACTTGTTCTCAGTTGGCTTTTACTCCTCTCTCTCCCTTTTGCCTTTTAGCATTATTATCATCATATTTCACTTTATGTCATTGATTAAATTGTGATCCCAGCCCCTGGGTTTTACCTCCCTGATTGTCCCTGTGCCACCAGGACTGTGTGTGAGGGTGGTGGCTGTGGGTGATGGTCCTGGGCTGGGCTTGGACCATGACAGAATTCCCAGCTTCAATCCATCCCTGCAGGGGGCCCAGGAGAGATTATCCAGCAGTTCTTCCCACAGTGCTCAAGAGCAAAGCAATCTTGCTGCCTGAAGGATGGGATGACAAGCTACACACCAGAAAAAATACTGATTTATGGGGCTGAAATCAGTAAATTTAAATTAGGATCTGTAAATGATGGGCAGGAATGTTTAATGGAAGAAGCCTTTTAATGTCATGCATGTTCCCATGTTTTAATTAATAAATACTATTATCTACTATTATGCTTTCAATGCATTTGTTTGGTAAGGGTTGACATTTTATATCACTGTATTTACTGATTAGATCCAGAGTCAAAGGAAAAGGAATATAAATTAGTTTTTCTAATTACTGCAAGGCTGTATCCACTGCCAGTCTATTTCTAAAGTAATTTCTGTGGCTCATTCCCTGGAAACCGTCTTGCAAAAGACAAGACTAAAACAACTCTAAATCTTTGATTGGGGAAGAAAAAGAAAAAAGGCAAAAAATCCTGGCAAAGTCTGCAGCTGCACAGCTGGTGAGAAAACTGATTGTCCAGACTCCAGCACCAAAGCCTCAGCTCCACATCACAGGGTACCCAGATCAAGTGTTCTATTAATTCACAAGAGGCTGTTATGGCCCTGCTCATTCAGGAAAATCAAGGAATATCTGCTCTGGTGTCAAAGTAAATTATAGTGCCAGAAATAAATGCGATGCTAAATTAGCAGCAAAGAAATAAGGTAAAAAATGTATCTCTTTTTAAGAAAAAAAATGCTTTCTGCTGCTCAGAGTAACAAGAAAGAAATATTTGTATACAAAAAATAAATGAAATAATCTTTGCTGAGAAAAGTGGATTCCTTATCTTTATATAAGTGGATTTTCTATCTTTTTAGTTTGAAAATTGATTTAGTATTTGGCTGTTGGATCAAATTGATTAACAAGATAATTCCAATAACTTCAGTGGCTTATTCACAGCGATGCATTTAAAGCTCATGTAAATATTTCTGTAGATTTCAATTGGTTTTGGATCAGAACTTGTATGTAAATTTGCAAAGTGATGCAGAACGTGTCTCATTGGGGCACATTAGCTTAAATATTCTTGTCAAAACCATACCCCATCTCCAATCCATAAAATTAAATAAGAGCTCATGCACTTATAAATATGTTTATTAGTCTTTCAGAGGCAGGCACAGACTAGTAAACATTTCAAAGTCTGCATCCCTCTAGCCCCAAGGGTGCCTTCTTTAAAGAAGTCATTGATTTTTGTCATCAAAAAACAAGTATTCAAGTAACAGTCTCAAACACAAGCTGATGGTAAAGTACCCAGGATTCCCAAAGGTGCCATCTGTAAAAGGATCATTGATTTTGACCTTTTGGGTGGATTTGTCTTTTTTCCAAGTGTTTTATTATGTGCATCAATAACAGTGAAGGCAAAGACAAAATGAGAGAGAGAAAATATAACTTTTTAGAGATGTGCGCTTGGACTTCTGCCAAGAAAATGTTTTTGTATTCAAGCATTCCTCTGTTACCAGCTCCTAATCAGGAACAAAAACAAAACAAAACCTAAGCCCAAAATACTCCTGAAAAATGTGATTGTTTAGACCAATAGCTAGCTATAAAAATATTCTAATTATTTGTTTTTGTCAAATTCCTGAGGACTTAGCATCGCTCATGTGTGGCTTTAGTAAACATATCCATATCCATTACCCTTTCCCCATATGAAAGTACAGATCTTGATTTAGGAGGGGGAAGCTGGGATCAGATCCAATTGTCAGCTATTATTAAAAAGAATCTCTAGAAGCAGCAGTAAAATCAGCCCACAGCCCCACAGTAAGGGGACACTGAATTTGCCCTATGCATGTTGTGTAAATATTTATTTTCTGTTAATTCCAATTAGTGTGAATTTAAAATATGGATTTGCCTGGCTCCCCTACATCTCACACAGGGTTAGGAAAAGCTGATATTCTGTCTGTGCACCAGTGGAAATGCTGTGTGGTGTCTGGGATGCTGGAAGAAGGGCAGCAATGTTAAAAAAATAAATCTGCTTTATCTCCAGCACTCCAGATGAACAAAGCAAAGGAGGCACATCATTTCAGTGAGAGTGGGCACAGGCCAGAATATTTGGAGAGTATTTCATATGTAAAATGTTGAAAATAGCAGGTGACATCCAGCAGAGCTGCTTATTTCAGCTCCAGACTGGTAAGATTCTGCACAGAGAGTGACAGGGCTGCCTTTATCTTCCCCCAGCAAGGCAGCCAGAGAGACAGTGGAGGAAGAAGCAGAGAAAAGTCCTTCAGCTGGTGCCAGAGAGGGTTTGGCAGGGGCTCAGAGCAGCAGGTGAAGGCACGGCCTCCAGCCCTGGTGGATAATGACAGGGAGCACCTTGGGGTGCCAAACCCTCCCTCGGCATCAGCAGCCTGAGCCCAGGCACAGCACTCCAGGCTGCAATTCTGCTGCCACCTGCACACCACATTCTGCCCGTTTTAAGGAGCTGCTCACAGAAGGGCTGGGTCACCTGCACCTCCAAGCTCAGTCTCAGCCAAGGCAATATTCTGCCACAGCCATTCTCGTGGATCCAGAGCCACGGTGAGCAAAGGGAAAGAGGGAGTGCATCCCCTGAACGTGGAGTCGTGAGAATAAAATGTGAGATTTGTCCCATTAGAGGAGCTGCATCTGCTCCTCACTCTCCCAGCATATGCTGCATGTGAAAAATGAGAAGTGTGAGCTGCAGCCACATAGCTCTGTGCTCCAGCTGTGAAGGTTTATACTTGTATCCCCTTTCAGCTCCTACAATGCATTTAACTAAGGGCAATTTTGCACATTAGCAGGAATTCTTCGAAACAAAACAATCCTTTCAGCGAAAATGAAGAGGCTTTGAAAATGATTGCAAAGTGGATTAGGATCACTTATGGTAGATGGCTGTTGACAAGATATTGCTTGTGATTACCACGAGCATACATTAAAAGGTGCCAGAAAGGAAGCTCATCACCGAAATGGTAGAGACGTTTCAACATATGTTCTAAGAAAACATTTAATGTCAAAGAATTTCTGTCACTTCAACAAGAAACTTCTCCTTGGCTACCTCCCAGAGGATGTTGAAAAAAAACTGAGAGTCAGTCACCCACAGGATTCTGATCCACCCTGGGAAAGAAGCAATCGTACCCTCCTCGTGCTCAGTATTTGCACACAGTCCTTTCCCTGTGCCACAGATATTCAGTGATAAAACAGTTGTGGTGAATATGCTGAATATTAAACACCTATTGCTTTTACTGTTTCATTCTTTGTAAATGGGTTTTGTGTTATGAGGTTCTCACCCTCCCCTGTGAATATTTAGCTAATGCTCATGGGATCTGCAACAAAGGCTGAAAAAAGTTTAATGCAACATTTGTTCCCACACCATTTACAAATTTTGAAAATTGTTCCTCTAGGAAGACAATTGCTCCACTGTCCTTCCTCACTGCTGTCTGCCCTCCAGCTTGAATGAACATAAAAAAATCAGCTGTTTCACAAGTCTCTTAGTCCCTCTGTACATTCAAATGGATGTGTATTCTATACAATCAGGTGAGCAGAAGAAAGAACCTGCCTGGATTTACCTGTTTCTACCTCTGCAGAAAAGTGTCCCTGCCACCACTGCACAGATAAAGGAATATAATAAAGCATCTTCTTTGGGGATGGGCTTGGTTTGATATTGGCATTTTCAATTCCTTTATCTCATTTATTTTTAGCACTTGATGATCTGTCTTTGTCAGATAATTCCCACAGCTGCCTTCCAGTGAAGAAGCCAACAGCAGGAAGTCAGAAAAGGATGAAAACAGTCTCAGAGGAGAAGGCTTTATGCAATCCACTGTCCCTCAACATCCTTCTGCAGCCCCACTCCAGATCCAGTGCTTGGCTTGGGCTCTCTCCAAACCACAGGTATGGGCTAAGCCAGGAGTCTCTGAAACCAGCCAGATGCAAAAGCTCACAGGGGAGAATCATTCCTGCAGCTGAACCCATCCTTTGCTCTAGCTTAGGCTCTGGGGTTGTTATCCAGCTGCACTTTGCCCTCCTTGACTCTGGGTCTCTGTTTCTCCTCCTGCCCTGCTCCAGGCTCCTTGCCATTGAGGTTCCACCAGTCTGGCAGGTTTGGGGGCTGGGCACTGCCACCCCCTGTGCTCACTCTCTCATAAAGCACTCTTACCTCCATTTCTCTCTCTGTCTACTTGACCCTCACTCTTTTCCTACTTGTTTGGTGGTTTTCTGTTGTTTTATTTTTTCCCCCCTTTTGTTCCCCAGAGTGCCATAGCTGTTTAAGAGGATGATGAGGGCAGGACAGCAGGTTTTGCTGTCACTCAGCTGTGGAGCACTCACTGAACTTCAATCAGTTCTGCTGAAGGGGCTGAAGGACACAAAGAGATGAGCCAGGCCTGGACAATAAAAGAATTCTGAGGCTTTGTAGAGACAAACACCCTATACATTGTCCTTACACGTTTCTGTTGTACACCAGCACAGCCTGCCAGGCTCTGATAACAAAACAACTGCTCCCAGGCTGTGCCAGAGCCCAAAACACAGAGGTGCTTTCTGAAAGGAACAGCATGGGAACACAGAGCCCGGGCCCAGGACAGAATTAGCAGAGTAACTGTAATTAGAACTGTAATTAGAACAGCCTCAGGCCCACAAGCCCTGGTTATTTTGGATACTCCTGAGCCACAAAGCCAGCCAGGGTAAGCCAGGGCAGTGGATTTCATGGTGGCACAGGCACTGATCTGTTTGGGATGCTGTTGTGAAAAACACCAATCACTTGTTTTTAAAATTTTTAAAAGTTTAATAATAATAAAATGCTTATAAAAATAGTAATATAATTACAGTAACAATCATTTGGACAATTTGGATTAGGACAATATGAGACAATAGAAACAAAAAGTTACAGACAGTCTGGGTACCTTTTTCTGGGCAGCACAAGCCCAAAAAAGGACCCACATTAACAGAGGATTAACCCTTAAAAGCAACAGCCTGTTGCATCTTCATATACCTCATCCATGATGCATAAATTCCATTCAAACACAGCATTCTGTCTGGGCAGTGTCAGCTTCTTCCCCTTAATCCTGACAGCATCTTCAGAACTGAGAGACACAGGAAGAAGCTCATTTCTTCTGATAATGGGGCAATAAATTCCCTTTCTCTGAAAGATTCAGGTGTCCTGTGGCTGCTATCACAGTGTGAGTCCTCTCTTTGAAAAAGTATCTTACACAGCATAGTTTCTATTTTACCATTATGTCATAACCTAAAACCCTATTTAACACTCTACTTAAGAGAACTAATACAGCATCACTTTCTAACACAACACACATAACATCCATTTCAATATTTGCAAAAAGCCAATCATAAACCAGGCATTTTTCTCACTGTCATTGGCACAGCCAGGGGACAGTGCCCAGCCAGTGGCTGCCCCCAGTGTGGCACAGCCCCCGGTGCTGTCCCCAGCCCTGCTGCAGGTGACACAGTGGCACTGCCAGGAGGGAGCTCCCCCCGGGGAGCAGCAGGTGCTAAGTGCATCCTCAGCTGGGCTCAGCTGGAAGCCACTCCTGCAATGTTAGAGGATTGTCTTGCACATCCAGCACCGTTTGCAGAGCATTTAACTAGAATCCAGAAGGAATAAGGCTTCTTTCATCTGTTTCAGCCAATCATTAATAATAACATTTGTTTGTCTCCCTTTTAGGGCAGGTCTAGAGTAAGTGTCTGTAGGCTATAACTAAATTAAGCAAATTTAACTAAATTCAACTTCCAATTAACTAAATTCAACTTCCTGGTGATGATAATAATAATAGTACAGAACTGATCTGCAGAAAGTGACTTCAGCACACAGTTTGGTCTGATCAAAGACTCTGATAACACAGTGGTGGCGTTAATAAAAAGCTTATTTGTGAAAGGTGTGTATTTTGAGATCTCAGGAGACAGCCTGTTATCTCCCTTATTGGTACCTCAGAGATTCAATAATACACTTGCTATCAATACATGTTTACAATGAGCTACATTTCAGAGCTATAGATGAAGGTATTCCACACATAAAACTATCACACACAGCACCACAGTTTGGTTTTGACTCATCATTAGTTAGCAAAGAAGTTAAAAGCAGTGTGTTTGTTAAATACCTATCAATGTATATCTCCATATACAAATAAATATAAAAATATATATATATGTATGTATACAGATGCAGTGTTAACTGAATCCACTTTGTGTTAATTTAATCCACTTTCACGGACAGGCAATTTAATGTTGCTTTTTTCCATCCTAAGGAAAGCAAGACAGAGATGGAAATACTCTCTAAAGAAGCTTTTGGACAACTGACAGGTTGCTTAATAATAGGGACCAGTGATTGCAATAAAGCTTGAAAATAAATGTCCTCTTGTGCATTTTTCTGTTTCAGCAGTGACCAGGGATGTACTGTGTGGGTAGATCCTGCCCTTTCCAGAATAATCACAGTAGGAGGGAGGAAACTGAGAGAGCAGGCAGCTCCAGCAGCAGCACTCATGGTGACATGGTCCTGGAAAATCAATAGGATGCACAAAGCCTGTGCTCTTTAGGAAGTCAAGGGCTGCCATCACCACCCATCCATGCAGTGTTCAGCTTGCTGCACTTGGAACACAAAAACCCCACTTTAATCTTCTTTCCCTGAAGTTCAAACTAATAATGTGCTCTGACTCTTGGCTGGGAGAGGATAAAAACAAGCATGAACACACTCTGTGGATAATGAAATACTCTCAGACACTCTAGGGGGGGTCACGTTATTGATGTCACAGATTAAGAATTCACTCTCTCAAAATATTTCCACTTTTCATGGCCATAAGACTATAAACTCTTGTTAAACGCACCTGTAGTGAGTTTAAAATTCAAGAGTCCAGCCTTTGTTCCTTCTCCAGGCACAGCCTGAACTGCAGTGCCTAGTCTTAGCTCCTTCCTAATGAAAAAGCTCAGTCTGCTGTCATTTTAAAAGACGACAATGGAAATGGGAGGCTGGAAAACAAAGGCAGACAAAATGCATTAGCAAGAGTGCCTGCAAAACAGTTGTTAAAATGAAAAGCTTTTTCCATAATTGAAGAGTCCTGGCTGGTATTTCCATGCAGAGGGAATAAAAGAGAGGGCAAGTGCAGAGACAAAGGAAGAAGATCTTCATTAGGAGCATTGTCTAGCACATGGTTCCTCTAAACAAGAACTTTCTAAAGGATTGACATTTCCATTAAAAGGGCAGGCAGTTTGCTATGCAGTGACATTCAGTTTTAAAGGCTCAGCTTAGAAGCAATTTAGAGCATGAACAACAGTTTCCAATGCCACCTTCTCAGAGCTTGGCTGGCTCTTTACATGGTGCCACCACATCCACAGGAGCAATGAGGAAATGCCACCAGCACCAGCGAAACCCCGGGGAGAAGCTGGGTTTGTAATTAACCCCCACCCATTTCTGCTGCTCAGCAAGTGGGGATGGGTGAGAGTGGCATTCAGACTCACATTAGGCTTCCACCACTGACACAGAGGTTCTGATGGCAGGACTGGCCCAGAGTGCAGTGAAAAATCCTACTGCAAGCAGCAGGCAGTAAAACATCCATCATGTGCCCCTTGCCCTCTAGGAAAAGTGCACAGGCAGGGATCTAAAGGCACCCAGCCCTCCTAACTTTGTGTTTCCCTGCTCCCACTCCACGCCTACACTCAATGCCACTCTGAATCTGTTAGCACCATTGAGAGTCTTTTAAGGGTTTTCATCATACTTAAGAGGCAGGACAGGGGAGCTCTAAATTAGCTCCCCAATCAACTTTTTAAGTAAGACTTAATAAGCCTACTGACTTTTCAGGAGTCATTTAGTGCCACTTCCCTTCCCCGTCTTGCTGTGACACTCAGCAGCACTTGAGAAGTGACTGTTCCTGCTTAAATGCTGAACTGGAAGCTGATTTAGGTCTCTTCTCCTTCCCACTCTAGCAATTCACACTCACAAGGCTAAAGACAGTGGGAAAAAAAAAAAAAACAACCCAAAAATAAATAAAAGGAAGAATTACCTGAAGAGGGAGGAAAAACCCATTTTGCTATATTCAGGAAAAACCCCAGCTTTTTACCAACAGCACATAGTTCCTCTTTGTCTCACCTCACCTTTGAAACAATGGAATTTCTCAATATTGTTAAGGAAATAGAAATATAGAAGTGTCATCTTCCTTTTATATTTACTTTCATCTTAAGCCTAATGGGAAAATGGCTGGAGTTCTACAATCTTTTATAAGTTTCTTGAATTATCTTGTGAGCAGCTTGCTGCAGTTCTTTTTATTAACCTCCAGACCTTACTATTTAACCACAAATAGATTTAGGTCATGCATATTGAATTGTTTTGATAACAGTCTAGTGTTTAATAATAAACTCTTCTCCAGAAAATTAAACAGTTCCAAGGCTGTGCTCTACAAATGTGGTTTTGGAAAGAGCACCATATGACAACTCAGATGGGCAAAGAAACCACAGGACATTAGCAATGCTCTGTGCAGACTCTCTCTGAGCTGAATAATTACTTAGGGTGGATTATGACAGAGATAACAGAAAATAAAGAAATAATCAAGTATCAAACAGCCAATGCCAAGCAGCTGGCTATTAAAAAGCCACCACCAAGTAAAATGAATACTTGACTTACAAGTAGTTTAGGACCCTGAGAGCCATCCTTTTCTATCTCCAGTAAGCCTCTCTCACAACTTTGATCATCTGGTGTCCTTTATGGAACTTTATTGAGTAAAGATGATGTAATATTTATTGTTTACAAATCAGCCCATCTCAGATTTGCTTTTTTTTTCCTTCCTTTCTATTTACCACAACATTTTTTTTATTTTTTTAAATTTATGTGTCTATCCACTGAAATATTTATGCAAGTTGAGTCCAGAGGGAAGCAATCTTGTTTTTGCAGATTGTAGTTGGTGCTTTGAGACGACTTGGCAGAGTGAGTAAACACAGAATAAGAGAATTGGTTTTGTGCGTGCTTTCCTCAGGCACACGCTCCCCTCTCCCTGGAATATTTGGAATTTGGAATTACAGGAGGGCTCTGAAGCAGCACTGCTGAATCCAACAGGAGCCAAACATTTGAAACGTGCTGGAGATTTTTCCAGATATTTCTCCTTTTGTTCTTGATCAAAGTTGATAGAAACATGATTTTTCTCAAATGTAATAAATGGATGAGGTTATCTGCTGCACTGATCTGAAGGTCAACCACTTCCTTTGATACGCTGTTCACAGCACTTGATTAAAAATGTGCCGTGCTGGAATGTAAGAAAGAAGAAGGACTTCAAAGATTAAAGCCTAAAGATGGGTTCCTGCACAGTAAACACAGGCAGAAACCCAAGAACCTTGGTGGGGAGAGAGTGATATTGGACTGTAACACTCAGCTGGCCTCTTTGCCACAGCTTTGTCAGTGGGATCCTCTCTTGTTGGTGTGAACCAGCAGTGCAGGTCTCACCTGATGGAGCTTTCTGCAGCTCTGGACCATCAGCAGCAGCCCACTTCTCACCCTCCAGACTCCTCTCTGTCCTTCCTGAGCACAGCAGTGCATCACAAACCCAGAGCAGGGCACTGGTGGAGGGTTCCCAGTGTGATCTGCAGCTCCTGAGGGCAGGCAGGGGGACACAGCTGCTCTGTCACTGTGGAACTGTGTGACAGCTCCTGTGGCTGGAACACCAAACCCCAGAGCACCCCTGTCAGCCTGGTCACTTCTTGGCATGGTGAGGTGGATGAAATCAATGTCTTACACAGGGAGGCATTGTGAAAAACAATGAGGTTGTTTTCTTCTTGCACAGACTTTCCAAAACTAAAATTTGGGCTCTAAATTGGTGAGGATCAGACACAGTTTATGTGTTAACATAAATATCCTTGCTAATGTGGACTGTCTTGATTGAAAGCCTCGCTAAACTGCATCTGTGGATTTTTCTTGACCTTGCAGAAACTGTAAGCTGTAAATAATAACATCCTCTCTAACTATTTTAAGCAGCAATATTAGTGCTTTTCTTGTTTTGTTTTGTTTTTCAATCTCTTCCTCATCCCTTCTCAAGTACTTTCCTCTTGTTTCTTTCTCAAAATTGGCTTCACCCATCAACCATCTCTGCTGCTGGTTGACTGCTTCTGGTTAATCCTCCCACACCTGATTCCACTTCTCTGCTTATGATCCACCAACAGCTCCTTTACCTTCCCATCTTTGGTCAAATGTCAGATTACTTCCTTTCCAACATAACCAAAACCATTCCTTTGCTTTCTTTCTCCACTGCCCTGGGGATTACCCACTCTCTTTCCAATCAATCAGATTACTGTCCATTCACCTTCCTTCTAACATATGTAAAGGGTTATGAAGTTTTGTCATTTGTTCACCCACAGATTTATAAATTATCCAGTACTTCTTTTTCATTCTGACAGCAGAACTACCAGAAATTGCTTCACTTGTTTTCCATCTCAATTCAGTAGCCTCCATCTCTTCTCTCATTTTTATGATGTCCACACAATACCCTTTTAATTCACACAAATGGATGGATATGGCAGGCATTCAAGCAGCCTCCCTGGGAGAATTCTGACTCTCTCCTATGGCCAGAAGAACAAAAGCAGGCAGCTGTTGAAAAGGTCATCAGGAAACAGAAGCTGCAAAAATAGCCCCATCATTTAACCCATGCCAGGCCTGCCTTCCAGCCCCCTCTCTACACCTCAGGTTTGATTACCTTCATGGTATGGACAAGTATTCCTGAATATAACCCTTCTTGTGAGAAGTTATCTGACATTTACACCCTTACTCTCTAATTATTGGAAGAATTCCCACTGTGTGACTTTTTCCATTCACTTTTAGCTTTAATTGCCCCACCTGTGGAAGCACTGACTCACACTGTACTCAGATATGTTCCTTTTGCCCATGCTAGGTAGAATTTGGTAGGAAAAACCCCAACAGGTTAAGGTCTTTAGAGCACAACCATCTTTTTTTATATCTGAAGATTTCATCTACAGCTTGGCCCAGCTCCTCAGCTGGTATGAACTTGCTTCACACTTCAATCCACAAACTGGGGCTTTTCCCCCAGTTTAGAGCTATCATTAATAATAAAACCTTCCTCCAAACAAAAACAAAAACAAAAACCAACTCAAAAAAACCTAGAGAAAAAAAATAAAGTCAACAGTACAGAGAAGCAGTAATGAATGTCAGTTTACATGCTACAATATTGTACCTTGCCATATGTTCAAGTAGCTTTCCTTGGAGAATTCCATCTCTCTCACACGGCCAGAAGAATGAGAACAACAAACTGTTGAAAAGGTCATCAAGAAATACAAACATCACAGATGGCATAGGTGAAAGCACTGCAAAAAAGCAGAGTACAGAAAGAACGTGTAGGAGGATCTTCCTCTAATTGGCAGGACTGAGCTAGAAAGTGCACTTGTACACTGCCTTCATTAATATTAAAATGGCTTTTGCAGGGGTGCCTTACAATGTTCTTGCCAACTGGCCCTTTTTCTAACAGAGAGATGAAACAACTTCTCCTGTCACTGGCATTCCATGCGGAATGTTCCTCCTTTGAGCAGGCTTTAAGGAAAACTGAGTAACAGAGAGATTGCAGAGGGGCACTCTGGTGTCCTGCAGAGGAGTTCTCTCTTCACAGAAATTTGCCTTAGAATTCCAGGTTTTCCAGGAATTTACAGTACAGGGCCTGTCCCAAGCAGGAATAAACACATTTCTTGTCTCCTTGTGCCCAGAGACCCTGCACTGCTTGCTGTCTCAGAGAAACTCAGGAGCAGTACCAAGAGCTTCACCAGTTTCCTCAGAGACTCTCTGGGATCAAATGGCTTTTCTTACATATTGCAAGGTCATGGAATCACATTTCATCACAGCCAAAAAAGTGTGTGGAGAAAAATATTCATGTGCCATGACTAAAGCAAAAGGTGAGTGCAGACAAAGAGTAGCTGGCTGAAATTCCAACTTGGTAAAACCAACCCACAGAATGTTTTCTGTAAATCTCTCTCAACTATGTAAAGCACTTTTGTGTTTTTTTTTTTTTTTTTCCAAAGAGCATTTAACCTCAGAAAAATAAAAAACAAAATAAAAAAAACAACCCCAAACCCTCCAAAACAACTGCAGATAAACCCAAACAAAACCTCCCTAAGAACATATTGCTACAACAGAGCAGGTGCAGGGTACTATCAAAAATTCAGCAAGCAGCTCTCTGTGTTCCAATTGTACTGTTTTCTTGTACATAGAGAGGATTGTGATAGCTAAGACAGACTCATAAGAAAATAGCTGTAGAGACTCAGCACTAAGCAATTAAAGAGCAAATTTCCCATTTCCCACCACAGTTAAATGGTAGAGCAAGAGCAAGGAATAGTGTGGACAGGGCAGCTACGCAAGAGCAATTCTCCACAGTTTTTTTCCACAAGTCAGACTTGACACAACCATTCCTTTTAGGTGGTACCAGCTTTAATATTATAATCCCAGAACTGGAGGGATACCAGCACAGGTCTGGCACACTTATTTGAAGTGCACAGAAGTTTTTCCAGGGAACACAGGGAAGCACTGTTCCTAGCAAAGAGCTCAGAGGGATGTGCTGTAACACAGAGGGATGTGCTGTAACCCTGCACACAGCTCTCCTCCACTGGAAACTCCTAATGGAGGTTTCAGCCCTTCTCTGTGCAGGGCACTGCTGGGCAAAGAGAGGGAAACAATGTCCCTGGAAGAAAGAAAGGAATCACAGCATCACCTAAGGACAGGCCAAGATCATTCAGGCTGCACCTTCCAGAAGTGGATGGCAATGACTCCTCATAGTGGGAAAGAGAATTGCTTAGCCCAGAGACATTCTCTATTTGCAGGAACTAATCACAACAAAAATTGTGATAATTTAACAACCATTCTTTTAGGAAAGCTGTTTAATGCTAATGGGCTGCTCATCAGGATTGTTTTCCTTAAACTGAAAGCCTAAGGAAGGCACAGGCCAAAAGGAGATCCGTAAATAAGCTTAAAAATCAGCCAGATTATGCAGCAAACCAGGAACTTAAGATAAACCTTTCAAGAAAGCATGTGTAGTCTAACTTTAAGAGCTTGAGTGCCCAAGGGAATTACTGAGCACAACTTATGACATGACTGTAACACTCACTGGCATCCCCTCTCTAAACTCCTAGGTGGGAATACCAAGGGTTTTGACTTCACACAGCATGTCAGCATTGCTGACAAAGTTATCCTCTCCTGCTCTGTGCCAGGAGCAGTGGGGATTCCCTGGCTGCAGGGTGGGAGTCCCCAGCACCTGTGGCAGCAAGTTTGGGCAGCTCTTCAAGGGACAAGGGACACTCAGGGACTGTGCTGTGGGATGGGCACAGCTGGGCCCAGCCCCTCGGGCAGCCCCTGCACTTTTGGCTGTGGTTATTGTGAGAAACCACTGCTCACTTTTTAAAATTTAAAGGTTTATTAAACCTTAACAAAAAAAAAAAAATACAACAAAAGGACTGAATAAGGAAAAATCACAGTGCTGTGAGCCCCTGTGACTACCAGCCACGTGCTCCTCTTCACAATGGATGCTCCACCTTTTTACACCTCTAGCCCCTCCTAAAGTCCTGTCAGCTGTCTCCTTCTTCACTGCCAGGGGTGGAAATGACATTCTCACACCTTGACTGAGGTCAGATATTACCACAGGAACAAGCCAACCCTCCCACATGGCCTGAGTGCCAAGGCCATCCCCTGATACCAATGCAAGGGGGAGGACAATTTACAGTGACATAACTCCACATCTGTAAAACTTCTCTGAACATACACATCATGTTCACCCCTTAATTGTGAGAGCCAACCATCTCATTGCCCATCTCTAACAGCTACCAACCACTTGCTAAGTGGGTTAAGTAAAGGGTCTCTAACTGTGAAATCAGAACACCCCTTTGAGTTAAATAAGAGCATCCAGAAGCAAAGATATTGCAGAAGACTATTACAGGAGATAAATTCTTTTTAGCTTAAACTATGCAGAATACCAGAGAGAAAAAAAGAGTTTAAAATGTCCATTTCAAAAGAGAAAGAGAAACAAATTGGAAATTATTTTTCCTAATGACTAAATCATGTTTGCCATAAAATTCATATGACCTTTCTGGACAGTTACTGTAGGTGAGGTTTGGTCACTGCTCTAGAAGGCCAGAGCTTGCAGAAATAAAAAAGAAAATGTTTTTAATCTAAAAATGTGGGGTCTCTCTAACTTTAGGCTCCCTGCCTGAACTTCTGGAACTTGAAAGAGAGAGAACATTTTCTCACATTCCCTTTCATTTCTTTCTCCCCTTTTATTATTAATGAGTGGTTTCAGAAATGTGATCACACTTTATGTTCTTTCTCTGTCTTCACCTTTGCACACTTTCACAGAAGCCTCTATCAGAGCGTGGCAATGCATTTAGCACCATCATTAATTGTTTACTGCATCCCCTGGCTCTGACAGAGAGCTTTCCAAGGGACCACTGCAGTTCCTCAGCTGCCCCAGAACTGGAGAGCAGGTCTGGGTTATCAGCAGGACTGATAACCTGGGGAGCACAGGCCAGGTGGCTTCTCACAGACCAGAGCAGGGAGCTGGGCTGGCTTTGGAGCAGCTGGAATGATCCAAGGGCTGGAGCTTCTCCTGTGAGGAAGAGCTGAGAGAGTTGGGGCTGTTCAGCCTGCAGCAGACTCCATTGGGATTTAGGTGTGGCCTTTCTGTGCCTGCAGGGAGCCTGCAAGGGAGCTGGGGACAAGGCATGGAGGGCCAGGAGCCAGGGAATGGCTCCCAGTGCCAGAGGGCAGGGCTGGGTGGGATCTTGGCAATGAGGAATTGTTCCCTGGCAGGGTGGGCAGGCCCTGGCACAGGGTGCCCAGAGCAGCTGGGGCTGCCCCTGGATCCCTGGCAGTGCCCAAGGATGTCCAGGTTGGACACTGGGGCTGGGAGCAGCCTGGGACAGTGGAAGGTGTCCCTGCCATGGCAGGAGTGGCACTGGGTGGGCTTTGAGGTCTCTCCCAACCCAAACCACTCTGGGATTCTGTGATCCTTTGAACAACAAGTGAAAACTTAAAGTGTTCTTGTGCTTGGAGGTTCAGAGGGAGCTAGGAGGGGAAGACAGGCAAAGAAAGCCAGAGAGCTGACCTTGGCCAGGGACACCTCCCAGCACAGACAGACAGGGACCTGAGATCTGGGCCCGTGACAGGATTTACACTTTGTGTCCCAGCTGTGCCAAGGAGGGCTCTGAGGTGGAAGATGGGAGACACAGATATTGTTGGCTTGACCTGCCACAAACTCCCTGCTGTGCAGGATGGCCCTGTGCACATCCTGAGACCTGAACTTCCTCTCACTGAAATGGAATTGCACCATTTAGGCTTGAAGTGGATGTTAATTTTATTTTTAGGATCAACACAGTCCATCTAGAAAGGGTGGATAGACCCCAGTGCAGCTGGCAGGGAAGAAACAGAGGGAGGGAAAGGATCAATGTTAATGTTTATTTTTGCTGGGAAGAAGGTGGCAGGATTGACCAAATTTACATGGAAACTGCAGGACAAAGTTTGAAAAATGACATACTAATTTAAGACCTTTTGGCCCACCTACAAACCTCCACATTTGCTATTTTTTTGTACCACCTTGTTACTCTGATAATTTTTCTGCAAAAAAAGCTCCTTTTTCTGGTTTATTTAGTGATTAGTCAGACTGAGCTTTCTCCCTCTGGCCAGTGCAATGCCAGCCTTGGCCCTGCTGGTGGCAACCCCCAGTGTGCTCCCCTTCCTGAGAGAAAAGCTGCTGCTTCCACCCATTGCTCCCAAAGAGCTTTTGGCCTTTCACTGGGGCATTGCCTGCATGGTCCAGCACTAATTTATACAATACAGCTGCAATTACAGACACCAAAACTGGGTTAAGGCTGGAGATTCTCATGATAAATCTGATTTCCAGTGTTTCTAAACAGAGAGAGAAGATTTAATGAAAGCTTCCAGGCTCTGACTCAAATGCTTTTTTTCTTGTTGGTTCCTGAAATGTTGAGAGTTTGATAAAACAACCTGGAAAACAGTCAGGAAGCTGCAGTGAAAAGCTGACCTGGGTGGGTGACTGAACAATGGAACCAGAGTGATAGAAGGTTTTAGATGTGCACCTAAAATTCCCTGGGAATGTTGAGATGTGTTAAAAACCCCCTCAAAACTCCACATATATGATTCAGAAATGGAGCTGACAGCTAGTTTTGTTTCTTTGATCTGCACAAAGTTGATAGTTATTATTTTGATATTGGTGCCTAGATAGAAAATCAAGGCAAATTTCTGGAAAATATGAAGTCAAGATGCCTTAAATTGGAGAAGGGAAGTCACAGAGGATTGCATCACAACCTCAAATCTGGCACGGGCCATTGCAGATTTTTAACAATTTCCAGATCTCTAACCCAGCCCCACAAACTCTCTGCCATAACTGAAGACAGCAAAACCACATTTTTTTAATGACCTTTGATTAACATGCACTTGCACTTTTACTTAATTCCCCTTAATTGAAAGTGTGAACAAGCTTAAAGCCCAGGCAGTGCAAGGCCCCATTCCAAATGGGAACCAAAAAGGAGAAAAGGGTCCCAGAGAGGTTAAACAGCCTAATAGTGGTGGGGGCTAACAAGATACAAGCATGGAAGTGCTTGGGGTAAATTTGTGTCCTTTGCCCTTTCCTAAAGTGTTGAAAATGTCATGTACCTTCTATGGCTTCTTTAACATCACTCCAGTGGCCTTGAAAAGTTTTCAAGCAAAGCAGGCACCTCCATCCAGACTGCTGGCTGGTTTGTGGTGCAGAAATGATCTCCTCTCTTCATCAGGAGCAAAAGAAAACAAAAAAGATAGTGGAACAGACAGTCCCCTGGTCTGAAAGTGAGGGGAAGGGATGGTTGAGGACAGTAGGAATAACAAACAGTGAGACAGAGTGGGAAATCTACCCACTCTGAGAACCTCAAATCAAATACAAAATAAATCAGAAGGATATCAAGAAATGAAATATTAGCATGGCAAAAACAAGTTATATGGCACTGTAAAATATACACCAAAAAATAAAATTCCCAAGCTAGGGAGAAGGCTGGATTTATCCTCCTGCACCTGTGGAAAGCAGAGGTACAAGAGCAGAGCAGGGAGCACTGGGCACTGTGTGATCTTGGCTTCAGCCCAGCCACACCAGGGGCCAGCAGAGGGCACATCAGGGGCAGGGGGCTCCTCTTGCTCTGCTCCCTCTGGATTTTTGGTGAGGGGAACATGCAATACTGAGCCAGGGCTGCTGATTTGGGCAGGGGCAGAGCCTGACTCAGGTGGGCAGTGTTTCACACACCTGCCTCTTCCCACTGCAAAGCAGTGTGAGGACAAGGGTCAGGCTGAGTTTGGCCCCAAAGCCCAACACCCCCACCCAGGCTGCTGCTCCATCCTCCTTTCAACAGAGCTCTGGAACAGATCCCTTTGTCCAGTGGATTTTAGAAATACTTACAAATACTCTTCAGTTTAGGCATCAGACAACAATGGGACCTAATGAGAGTCCCAAAAATAAATGTGCTTATTTCAGTTTCTGCTGCTTAGAAGCAGGAGGCTGAAATGGGGACTTGGGTGCACAGAAAGTCTTACACAGACATGGCTGGAAGGGTTTAACCAGAATGGTCAAAAACCCCCAAAACGTGGAGGTTCTGCTTGCCTGCCCTCTCCTCACATGCAGACAGGGGAAAGGCTTGGAATGGACAGATTATTGCAATAAAATGCCCCTTTTTTCACTCAAAAGAGAGCCACAGGGGAAGGTTCAGAGCAGCATGGGCAGGATGAGGGGGGAGGAGGGGAAAGTCTCTTTGACATAGAAAAATGTTGTTGCATTTCTCCAATGAAAAAAAATATTAATACTTCATTTCTAGCCACGTGGAATACAGACACAGCAAAATGTATCCCCAGCAGTAAAAGGCACTGCCCTATTACCCTCCCACTGTACACATTTAAACCAAAGGGCAAATAAATGTTGGCAAACAGAAATGTGATGACTTACAGTACTTTCTTTGCTACAGTAGCTGGGAGGAGAAAAAAATCCCCCAGAAAGATTAAGAAGCAAACATAAAACTGATCTTGAAATTCCTCTTTGTTGATGCCCCAGGGCAGGTACTTTTTCAACATTACACCTATTCTTGAAAAGTACCTGCCTGTTGGGGCACCTGTGCTCCTGAAAGCTCATCTGTTTACAGACACAGACTCACTTGGCAAAAAATATAGATTAACCAACACTCCCCTGATTAAAACAAATATTAGACATACAGAAAGTCTTCAGGAAATCATCTGCTTAAAAATATTCTTTAATTTGCAGGCACCCGAATTTTAACCCCAGGAATGATTCTTCATTTTGTGAGCTGCCTAAACCTCAGATGGGAAAGCAGGAGGAGAAGGATTAAACTCAATCCATCTGCAAACTAGATTACTGCTTTGCCTTATAGGTTTCTTTCTTCTTTCCCCTCAATAATTTTGGCATTCACCTGCTAAATCTTTTTTTTTTTTTTGCCAAATATGCATGCTTGAATAATATTATTTTTAATGGAGATGAGATGTTCTCACTGGCATAATTGTTAATTCTTAGGGAAACTTTCCTAAGATTACCTTCCTTCCTACCTATAACCATTCTAGCCCCTAGCAGGAGGGTGTATTTTATTTGAAGTTTACTAATTATGTTTATTTCAAACACATTTGGTTCTTAGCAAAGCCACTGAGGTCCTGCTTGCACTTTAAATTTGCAGGTTTACTGTAAAATGCCAGGCACATTGAGATGAATCAAACTCATCTAAGCATGAATGAAATGTACTGAGAAAGTCCCTTCTGGCATCATTTCTGGGATTAGTAATTTGTGAAATTGTGGTGATGCAAGGGAACAGCATGAGAAAGCCATTTCCTTCCCCTTTGTCCAGTCTAAATGCAAATCTGAACTTTCTTGGCAGTTCATTTGCATATTAATGCATATAGTATTCCACTCCAGAGATCACTTCAGATTTTCTAAATTAAGTTGGGTGGGTGGGCTGAAGGAAAGAGGTCATTTTTGTCACTCTAGCACAAATATTCTTCGATACTTTTTACCAAAAAGGCAGAAAGCAGGCAATTATTTCACTTGCCTTATCTCTATTTCAATTTTCCAACTGGACCACTGAGGAGATGCAGAGGATGAAAAGCAATGGTTGACCAGAAGGAAGGAAATGCTTCGTGTCACTGAAGAACAAACATGATGAAATTAAGAAAGGGTAGGAGTGCACACCAGTCTAATTAGCATTTCTTCCTAGTAGCTTGGGAAATGTCAGCCACCAGTTGGTGGCAAAATAAAGATGTAATGTGAGTAATAATGAATTAAATTGTGGCTATTTGCATTGAAATGTTAAGATAATGATCTGAAATTACTATTGTAAATATTCCCCTTGACAGTTGAAAATTGGACTTAAAGCTAATAGTACTTTGGATGAACTTTAAGCCATGAAATCACTTTTAATGCTTTACACTCCTTTTGGCTATGACAGCGAGCTTCAGAAAGTTAATTTACCTCTGTTTTGTTCAAGCTGTTTGGTAATTGATGCATACATCATGGAGGTTTTAATGAACAACTACAGGGACTATTTACCCCTCTCACCAAGTATAACTGAAACACTTGATTACAGCTCCTGAACCAAATAAACCAACAGACTCAAGCACAGCAAACACTTTTGGCTGGGGGACTGGAGGAGCAGAGACCAGCAAGGATCTGTTCAAATGCAAAGGAAAAGGCAGCATCCTCAGAAACTGCTGGAACATTGCAGGCTCATCCTGCATTAGCTGCAATTCATGGTTTTGCTGGTAGCATGAGGAGTCGCTTAGGGAGGATTTACAACCTGGCTGTCTACAACCAGCACTGCCAGGGTAAGGTTAGCTGGCAAAATGGAAATGCAGCAGATATCCTCAAACATCTGCTGTGCAAATAGCTTTCCAGTAATAGTGCCTTTAAAATGAGGGCTTATTTCCAGACTATAGAGTCTAATTACATTGTCACGTTATTTTTTGCCATAAGGCGTGTTTTTATTTAAAGACAGATGATGTAAAAGCTTTGAGATCGCACAGAACTACGTCATGCCCAGTAAAAGTGCTTTTCCACAAGCAAAAGAATGTCTTTAGCATGACTTCTGAACAGCAGTGAGGCCTCTGTGCATCTGAACTGAGATCTGCCTGGATCTCCTGGGGGGCTCTGGTTTTCTGGTGGTGCTCACTGGAGGGACCCAGCAGTGGGTGCACTTCAGTCCTGTGTTTGCAGACACAGCCTATGGGGCTGGTGAGATTCACACCACTCTTTTCAGTATATCAATCCCCCAAATCTGGAGTGAGCAGTCAAAACTGCCTTTCTGACTCTCCCCAGAAGTCCCCTCCAGCCCAAGCCCTGCCCCTTCCCAGGTGCCACTGTCACAGCTCGTCATGAACCCTCAGGAGATGGCTCTGTGGGTCCCTGTCTCCCACCCTCCCAAAAACAAACACCTGGAGGTTTTCTGCACTGGCTTTGGAGCTAAACCTCCTCCCTTTCTTTATATGCAGCAGCCACTTGGTTGATCACCTTCCCTTAAGATATAAGAAATACATGTTTTATAAATATATGAAAAAAGAAAAAAGAAAAATAGGGAGCTGGACACTGTTAGTACTTTAAATGGATTGTAGGGAAGGCCCTGCAGTCTGGCCATATGCAGCTCCAGGTGCTAAGCTCTTTCTCTGGATCTGTGCAGCTCCTGCACAGTGTTCTTAAGTGGGTTACCAGAGACCAGATGAAAAATAAACCCTGTTCATTTCATATATGCTCTGTTATATTTAGAGATGTAAGTAAGGAGAAATACTGTCATTGTATTTGTTATGAATTATCCTACTGCAGGAACAGCTGAGAAACATTTTCTTTTCCAGGCCACATTCAGAGTCAAGTGAGTCACTACATTTCTAGTCTTTCTAATATTTCATGGTGTACTTTCATATTTTAGTCCTTCTGTACTATTTTTTTTTTCTGGATAGATAAAACATATTCTCAGCCTCTAAGGAAAAGTCATAATTTAGGCAGCACAAAGGCCTTCTCAATGGACAAATATCCCCTATTTGCTGTCCCATGCTCTGCATCCAGTACTTGATAAATCTGCACAGGCTCCACAGCTTGAGGGAGTTAAGAAGAAAGTCAAGGTAAGCTGGAAAAGTACTGGAAGAATACAATGATGTTCCCACTGGTGGGAAACCAGTGACCATTCCTGGGCACTTCTCTCAAAACTGTGAAAGCCTAAAAATGCCATACAGGAAACAAGGGAGATGGTATTGAGAGTGTAAAGCCTTGGGTCCACTGTAGCACGTTTGGGTGTTGGTTTCTCCTCAGTCTCCAGGTCCTGCATGGTGGGAACATTTCCTGTAATGCAAATCTGTGTCAGGAATGGATGGGTTGGAGACTCCTCTGAGTGATCTCTCTTGGAGTTAGTCAGTGATGGAGCCAAGGCAGGTCTGTCTGGGCTTTGGTGACATGAAGAGTGAGGAGCTGGGATAAGGAAGGTTCTGCTGGGAGACATCAGCCCTGCTGCTCTCCTTCACCTCTTCTGGATCTTTCCATCCCCACTTGCTGCTTCTGGACTCACCTCCATCATGTCCAGAAGACAAGCCAAGAGGCTGCATAGTTGCTCACAGCCCTGATGTGGGGATGAAATGCCTCTGTGACAGACTTGCTGAAGGTCTGACTTGTGTCAGCTCTGTGCTTGGAGTCACATATTTGATCAGAAAAGCAGAGATGGGAAATGTTGTAAATGTGAACACAAGTTTGACCATGCACTCCCTAAAGCTCCTGACTTTCTTGTTTTGCCTCCCAACATTAACAGCTTTGGACATGGGATTGCTTTGATTTTTAAGGAAGAGGAAGGAGGGGAGGCATTGGGGGAAAAAAGGTTTCTTGTTTACAGTGCTGCTATTTAAACAGTTCCAGTTAAGCTTTGAAAAGCACCTTTCTTTCAGGTCAATAAAGTGGCTGCAGGCCAAGATCCCATCTGTGCTGAACTTGTGTTTGCTGGCTGGAGACAATTTTCTACTAGGCCTGTTTAAAAAGAAAGCAGTGTAGTGTGATAACTGTCTGCTAACGTGGGCCTGCATGGAGGCTTGGAAACTCTGACAGCCCAAAGGTTTCAGTCCCACAAGGAATTATATCCTGAATTCTAACTGTGCCCACAGACATCAGCTAAGGACATAACAGTTGGGATGCTCAAGTTGCATTGTATTTACTAAATAAATCCCAAAGCATTCCAGATAATGGTGTTATGAGGCGCCCTAGATGAGACAAAGAAAAACATTTTTTATAAAACTGAACACATTTTCTTCCCCCTTTGCTGCTTCACTCCCACTTACATGCTCCAGCTAAATGACTTGATGACTTCTGTGGGATTTACATTCCCTGAACCTGAGAGAAGCAGAGAAAAGAATGGTCAAAACAATTCTCATCTCACTTGCTGTGCCTGTGTTGTGCCACAGTAGAATGCAACATGGAGATGGTTTAGCCAGTGATGGTGTTTTGGTTCCTTGGCCTGTCAGGGCCAGGTGTGTGTGTGTTGGGACTGCTGGGGGACAGAGATTCTGGGCAGTGGAGTGCTTGGCAGATTCAGTTTAGATGTAATGTAATATAGTGTAATATAATATAGAATAATATAGTATGATAAAGTCATTAATTAGCCTTCTGATATCAGTGGAGTCAGATGAATCATTCCTCCTGGATGTCGAGCAAAATATCACTGATAGACTTCCCCTCTCTGTCTGTCTTCTCTTTGGGAAGGAATGCCAGATATTTCAGCAAAACATTCTGAAAAGTCTGACATCACTATCCCCCTAGACTGGGGCAAGTTCTTGCTGTACAAACAGACACTATTCCAGCAGAGAGACCCCTCCCCACTGTGGGTCCTGAGCCAGGAGGTATTTTAATTTACAGACAAAGCCTCAGCTCTCAAGCCTCTTGGCCCCAAAGCACAGAGCCCAGAGACTGGAGGAACGTAGCTGAGGAAACCTGGGAGCTTCCTTGCCCTGTCCATCAGCAGCCAGGTGAGAGGTGCCAGGGTGAGTTTCCCAGCTCCACCATCATTCCATCAGGCTCTCCCAGCTGACATTGTACTGCAGCCACAAATGAGCACAGGAATTTCACCAGATCTCTGCTTGGTAAAGTAAGAGCATCACCAAGGCAGATTAAAATTTTGAAGAAAATCCCAAAGGTTTCAGTCTGACACTGAAAAATGCCTCCTCTCTCCTCTTCCCTTCCTCATCCCCCCATACACAGTGCCCCATGTGAATGTTTGATCTTGGCCTGCTCCAGAGGTCTGTCCTTGCCCCAGAAGGGACCTGCAGGGCTCCCACAGCAGTGGCCCAGCATCTCTGAGAGCAGGGAACAACATCTGCCCTAACTGGTGGCGAAGGTGAAACCAGCAAAGGGAGAGAACTTGGGGTGACAACACTGCACAGGAGCCCTAACAGGCAGAGAAGGGTGTGACAAGAGAGCAGCTCAGCATGTCTGCAGCAAACCACAGAGCCACAGCAGCAGAAAGAGAGCAGAGCAGGAGATGACACCGAGAGCTGACGGGACGTTTTGGAGGGCTGAGGAGAAGCTGCCTGAAGCACTGACCTATTGGATCTGTAGGTCAGCCTGCCATATGGAAGGAGCTGCTGCAGTGTGCTGTGGAACTGCTGCAAGAAACCACTGCTGCAGCTCCATCTCTTTGCTATTAGGAGAAAAGGTCAGGCACAAGCTCCTTCTGCTGCTCTTGGCTGTTCTGAGCAAAGGCCATGGAAGGAACCCATTACAGACTGAAAGTGAATTGCTCCAGGCTCCTGAGTTGTAGTGCCAGTGGGGAGGCACACTGCTAATAAAAATGGTCTGGTAGGAAATCATTTAATTTCTTGGCTGCTCCTACCCTCATTTTCAGATGGAAGTTGATGCTTTAAGAGCTTTAGAATTCAGCTCTGATCAGGAAATGAATTTAGTTGTTTGAAAAGCAGCTGTTTGAAATAGCTTTGTTCCTTCTTCAGTCTCAGTGGAGCTTGAAATCAGCTGCTGATAGAGAGATACAAGTGTACAATCCTCTGATTTTTGGCGGTTTTTTTTTCTCTTTTATATAAATTCTAATCAAATGTCCTGTCCCATTAGGAAGCCATTTCATCAGCCTTGCCTGGGCTTGCTGCAGCAGCACTGCCCAGGGCTCTGTCAGCCCAGGTGAGTGCCAGGGAGGCTGGGCTCCACCTGCACTGCTCTGCTGGCTGCTTTAGGACACCACTCCATCCCTTCTCTCTGCTCGTGGGCCCAGCTCCCTTTTAGGCCATCAGCTCTTTAGGGAAGAGAGTGAGTTTATCTGCAACTTTACCTTTTTAATGTAAAATTATGTAAAAATAAACACCTCTAACATCAGTACTGTTACATCAGGAAAATTGATATAATGAAATAAAAAAGAATTCTTACATTTTGGTTCCCAAATATTATATCAGTTGAGGATCAGGGCAGGGCTTGGGTGCTAATGATTCATTAGGATTATTATAACTCCTGGGGATATTCAAACTAGGGGAATAAGACAAATAAAATCCTCCACAGACACTGAAGGATTTGATTTACAGCCTTGGAAGAAGCTTAGATTGATGTAAAAATACAATACACAGACATTAGGCAGAAAAATCATAAACTTATGTTTCTGTAGTTATAAGTAAGGATGCACCCTAAGTAAGTGAGAAACTGTATTGAAAAGATAGTGAAAAGTTTATAATGTAAGAGTGTTGTTATATAGAATAAGAGTTTAGAACTTATAATAAAAACATATTTGTAGATGTGAGACAGAAGGCCATTAAATGAAAGTATCCACAGTGCAGCAAAATCAAATAAAAGTAATAGGTCAGAAAAGCAAACTAAACCTTGTAATGACTGTCTATTAGGTTAGAAAATTATATATTCCCTTATAACCAAGAAACTTGTGACTACTCTTGAACTAAAACCAGCCTCTTACTCCTGTAAAATCTCACAGCCTCTGGGACTGATGTTTATCTGAGCAATAAATCATTTTTAACCTGAAAATAATCCCATCCCTTCATTAATAGCAACAATAATTATACAAACTTCAACATTTCACCTTCCCTTAGAAATTCCTGGCTTCCTTCTACCATATCCTGCTCCACTGCACCTTCCAGCTGGTCACTGCTTTCCTGGATCAAGAATCTGAGAGTGAAATACCCTTGTTAGCTGCACTTGCTGAGTGTTTCTGAGGGCTGGGAGCCTGGATTGCCCGTGCCAAGGAATGCCACTGCAATCACAATGCTGCTTTCAAATCCTGATGGAACTGCATTATTTTTTTGTCTCATCCCATAGCTGAGATTGATAGATTTTAATGGGCCCCCTCATTGATCTTGTACTTTGCACCGAGCTATTTTACTGACCAATTTAATTTTAAAGGGGTTCTACAGGATTAAGGCAAATTAGTACATTCCTTGCATTACATAAAAGCTTCAGAGGCCAAACATTGCCATGAAAAGTGCTTACATTCTTCTGAGATTATTACTTTGAATATGAGAGGGTTTAGGGGATGTGTAAAAGTTTAAATGAGCTGCATATAATAGGACCCTCTGCATCATAAAATAAGATTCTGCAAATCAGGCTGTATTAAGGAAAAGAAAGCTTAAGTGAACCTATAAAAATAGTTTATTATATTTTCTTCATGGCACAGTTTAAGTTATTTGCTCTCAATTTTAGTACAAACAGATTTGTGGGACTGAAGCAGATCACTTATGCACTTCAGTGTAGGCATCCCACAGCTAACCTATTTCCCCAAAGTGACATAAAAAATCAGCAAAAGGAAATCAAGCAGTTTTGTGATATCATGCAGAGGAAGAAGCATTTCTGATATGTTTAACAAAATTAATTAGAATGGGACTGGAAAAAATCGGCTGCTTAAGGAGGGATTCTTAGATGTTCAAAGTAAATTGTGTTTTTCTTACTTTTCATGCTTAGCATAAGTATTTCCTGTCTTCTTGCTTCCAAAAACATTTTAATGCCTGCATCAACAGTGGGTGGCAGGAAGAGGAAGAATTTCATCTAAGTCATTTCAGACACATATTTTACTTCATGTCTAACACTCCATTAAGTGTCAGAGCTAATACCTTAAATATAATAGCAAGAAGGTAGTTATTAATCCTGGAAAGTAGTGAATTGGGTCATTCTTTACTTTTGTTAAAAACAGAATGTGATTTTAAAAGCTTGTAGGCTTCTCTTTAAAATTGTTACATTTTTCAGAAAGGTCCAAGTAGATAAAGCAAAAAGGAACAAGAGAAAAAAGATTAAGAAAAAAATTTCAAAGATATTTAAACTGCAATTTATGAGACCAATGGAAAGCCATTTCATTTCCAACTTTGTCTTAGGCTTTGTTTTTTATGAAAGGATGTTTAAGTCCTTTCAGTACCTGACTTTGAATCAGAACTCTGAGATTCTCTCTCCAGCCCTGCTATTCCTTTGCTCTGCATCCTCAAGCACAGAGTTCCATTTCTGGGCTTGCCTTTCCTTCCTGCTTTCCCAAGAATTCAAACCCTGCCAGGGCAAAGCATCTTAGAGCAGGCAGGAGGAGCAGTGCCTGGTGCTGCCCCAGGGCTGCACAGCTGCTGCAGGAGCAGTGACTCAAGGCTTGACCAAGGGTGTACCAGTCTCCCCTCCTGTGTGATGGGTGGTGGAGGACAAGGAGTGGCATGGCAGATCCAGGATTTCAGCCTCAGATAATGACAGACTGACTCAGGATTTGACCAAGGGTGCACCAGTCTCCCCCTCTGTGTGATGGGTGGTGGAGCACAAGGAGGGGCAGATCCAGGATTTCAGCCTCAGATAATGACAGACTGACTCAGGGCTTGACCAAGGATGCACCAGTCTCCCCTCTGTGTGATGGGTGCTGGAGCACAAGGAGGGGCAGATCCAGGATTTCAGCCTCAGATAATGACAGACTGACTCAGGATTTGACCAAGGGTGCACCAGTCTCCCCTCCTGTGTGATGGGTGGTGGAGGACAAGGAGTGGCATGGCAGGTCCAGGATTTCAGCCTCAGATAATGACAGACTGACTCAGGATTTGACCAAGGATGCACCAGTCTCCCCCTCTGTGATGGGTGGTGGAGGACAAGGAGTGGCAGATCCAGGATTTCAGCCTCAGATAATGACAGACTGACTCAGGGTTTGACCAAGGGTGCACCAGTCTCCCCCTCTGTGTGATGGGTGGTGGAGCACAAGGAGTGGCATGGCAGATCCAGGATTTCAGCCTCAGATAATGACAGACTGACTCAGGGTTTGACCAAGGGTGCACCAGTCTCCCCCTCTGTGTGATGAGTGGTGGAGCACAAGGAGGGGCAGATCCAGGATTTCAGCCTCAGATAATGACAGACTGACTCAGGATTTGACCAAGGGTGCACCAGTCTCCCCTCTGTGTGATGAGTGGTGGAGCACAAGGAGTGGCATGGCAGATCCAGGATTTCAGCCTCAGATAATGACAGACTCTGCAGCCAGGCTCCAGCAAGCTGTTGATGGGTCTGCACAGCCTCCCAGTTCAGAGCTGTGCCTCCAGGCTCTGTAATAACTGTTTTGGCTGATGTCATTCACATTTTACTTTAGAACACATTATTACACAAGAACAAATAAAACACTAAATATTTTAGCAGCTCTTTCCTGGCACGTTGAACAATAAACATTTTTTCCATTTTGCAGGTGTATGTTGGCTTTTTGGGATATACAATGTAAGTACACATGAACTTTGCCATTTACCACATCCTTGTGATTACAGCTTCCAAGCAAATGGTAAAGTACAAATAGTGCTACAAATAATACTAAGCATCTTTTGATTTCAAACAGCTGCTCAACAATACAAGCCAGGTGCTTACTAAGTTGCAGAATCTTATTTTCTTTTCAGGTGATAAGCTCTCAGCAGAGGAATTTTTGAGACCACTGGAAAAAAAAAAAAAAGTTGTAATTTTGAAAATTAAATGTAGACTACCATTTATAAAGCAAGCCTTTCCCACACTTCTTTTCTAGTACTCTTGCAACAAAAAGTCATAATGACAAGACAACCCTCACCAACTCTAATGCTGTATTTCCACTGTGGTCTTTCATTTACAATTTCAGATCCTTTGAATTTCCCCATCTCCACTATTTTCATGTCTTGCTGCCCTTCCCTCTTTCAGCTTCTGTATCCCAGTGTTCTTCCTAAAGGCTGATAATTTTCCTTTCACTGCAGCTGAAACTTGAAGGTGTTCAGTGAGGACTGGAGAGTGGATTTCCAAAAGAGGACAAACACAAAATAACTGTGTCTAGACACATCCTCCTAAAGCCTGATTCGGAGGCTTTGCAGCCCTGATGGACTGTCCCTCTCTGAAATTAACCCTAATTTATCCTCCCTGCCTCCACAGCAACCTGTGCCAATCTCAGTACTGCTGAGCAAACGTGCAGCTGATAAACACAGACTTATTACTCATGTTAGTGCCATCTCTGTGCCTGTCAGTTTAGGAATGTGTCCTTAAATGCTTATGGGATATGCACATTAGCCTGACTTTATCATCTAAGGCATGCAAATTGCTCTTTATAACAGTGTAAAACCCATTAAGCCAATGGAGTTTCACACGGACGTATGGTCTGCCCACACAGATTGAATTACAGGTTGAGGGCTATAATTGCAGCAAACAGCACATAATTACTGGAATGACACTCTCTTTGTTACCTCTGAGCACTGAGAATATTTCCTATACTAAAAAGGTTATTCATAAAGATGGTACAGCTCCCTTGCAAAAAAAAAAAAAAAAAAAAAGAAATAAAGTGAGGAGCTCCACGCAAGCCATAGCCTATTTTTAATGCTTCCATTTGTCAGGAAGTGACAGAGGAGTCAAAACTTCAAATTAGTAAAATAAGGTAAAAATGTATAGGAAACTTCAGTAGTGTCTGGTAGTTGCATTGTGCAATCGTACTCATCAAAAGCCACCCTGACAGCTTTTTCATTCTAAGTTAAAGGAAAGTATAATGATTTGTTTATATTTGGAAGTTCTAAGAATTCTGTGTACATATTTCATTTGACTGTATCACAAAAGAATAATTTATTGCAACTACCTAACAAAAAGCTCCCAAACCTGGCTGTTTTAATACCTCACTCATTTCCTTCAGAATGTCTTTTTTATATTGTCAGAAGATTTCCTGTCTGCAAACCCTGGGCTGTGACAGACCTCAGCTTCCAAAATGTCAAACACCATGGCAAAGGGAGAAGGGCACAGGGTGAGCTGGTCCTGGGGCTCCTCTGCTCCTCCTCCCTGGCTCACTGCCCCAGCTGAACACCCACACTCCCCCAGAGCCCACACTGCTGTGACACTGAATTTCACTGGGGAAAACAGCATCCCTCCAGTTCTCCCTGGGACTCTTTCCCTCCTCTTCTCTAACAAGAACAAAGCATAGGAGCTGTAAATGCAGAAAAAGTTGCCTTTTGAAAGCTCATTTTTCTTAACCTCCACCATAAGACCTGCTTGCTAAGGACTTCTGGGAAGAATGAGTTTTAAAGAACGTGCCTGTATGTCAGAAAAAGTCTTCAGGGCTGATCTAGGAATATATTATTTTCTTTTCTTTATTTAATGTAAGGATTACAGTGACTGTAAGCCAGGCAAGGAGAGGTTTGGTGTCTTTACACTTGCTATGTTATGACATAAATACTGAATATGATGCATGCCTAAGATCAGCTTTGATAGCAAAGGAAAACTCTGAGAACTCTGAAGAGGGAGATTTGGTTTGTGGTGCTGGTTTTAGCAGGCAGGTGAGCAGAGCTTTTCCTGCAGCCTCCTCATAGCCTGGCTGGGGCACACAGGAAAATATTTCCTTTCTGACTAAGCTTCTTCTAGAGGAGGGAAGACAAGATTGTAAAACAAGAGTTCCAAGGCAGGGACATTGTGTGGCAGATAAGGACAGGAGGGAGCTGCTGTGCTGCAGAAATAAACTCAGATACAGACAAGGAGGTTGCACAAGCACTGAGATGTTCCATGGAGCTGCTGTCTATAGACCTGCCAGGAGTTTGACTTTAATTTCCACACTGGATTGTCTGATATTTTTTGTTTGCTTGCTCTGGCAACTTTAGGGCGAGCTGAAGTGCTCAGTTAGAGAAAAGTTCAGCTCTAAAAGCTCAGCTCAACCAGGCAGGGCTTCCTAAGGAGCAGCTCAAGGTGTGCCAGGCTCCAGGGAAGCGAGGAGACCTGGCTGAGCCCAATTCCCATCTGGAGCTCTGGCTGCCCCAGGGACAGTCCCTGAGCTCCAGGGACACCAGCAGGGGCTGCCTGGGTGGAGAGGGAGGCTCTGGTGCCTGCACACCTGGCTTGGCACACTCACCTGGCTGGGAGCAGGGCTCAGCACTGCTCAGCCCTGTGCTCGTGGTGGAGCTGTCCTGCTGTACTGCAAGAAGCTCTGCAACTCACAGTGACTGGCACAGCAACAATTAATTCTGACATGCCAGGTTTCCTCACAGTGTGGGGGCTCTTCTAAAGCCTTGGTAGGGATTTGGAGAATACAGAGCCATGAAAGAGAGTGCAGCTGTTTCGGTTGCTTTTTAATGGTTAAAAAAGACAAACAAATTACAAGTCTTAAGTGACAGTCTAGGGAGATTAAAGGTAATTTACCTTCCTCAAACCTTAGGTTTTAAAAAATATTAAACAGCAGCTTTGATACCATTCTCTGAAATCAAAGAACAATGGAAGCACCTGGAACCCTGCTGATTAAGAATACTGATTTCCCAGAACACAAATTGGAGGCTGTAATTTGAGTCAGGCTGTGGGTTTAACAATGCTCACGTGTGAGTGTTGTTATCACAGGCCAGGCTCTGCAGCTCAGACTGCTGAGGGCCCTGGTGGAGCAGGGCATGGGAATACCAGGATTGGGGCAGGAGGGGGGCAGTGCAGACATGTGTCCAACTGATACCACTCCTGTGATTAAAAACATTATAATGTAAAACAATCAGGCAGAGTTTACTTTTAATTTACTTTTTAATCAGCTTTGTTTTAATCAGAAAATTGTATCTAGCAAAGCTCATTAAATGACATCTATAAGGAGAAGGAAAAAAAAACAAACCCAAACCTTCCCACTGTGTGGGAAGTTTTTTTTTGTAAAGTTTAGGGTGAGTTTATATCCAATGAGAAAGTTATCAACAGAGAAGGCCCATGGAAAATGCCAGCTGTGACACAGGCTGGGTGCAGCTCTGCTCCTGGATTCAGCTGTGCCAGGATCAGCTGTGGCTCAGCTATCAGCAATACCTTGCCCAATGACACAATTGATCACTTCCAATCCTGGAACAATTCCCTCAGGGGCCAAGGGGAGGATGCTGCCTTGCAAATTCATTTTCACCACGGGTTTACTGAGTAAATATTTTTACTCCCTCCATTAGTTACCATCTGCAGGATGAGAGCAGTCAGTTTCTAAAACTTTGTGTCCAAAAGCAGAGAGTGCAGAAGAGTCAGTTCATCATCACTAACTTTGCAATGTTCACAATAAAAGTCATGATCATCCTTCCATTATAAACACACAAATCTACCAGTTCCCAAATCAAATCTGTTAATTGCAAATAGAATTAGAATTCCTCATGATGCCCAAATCATAAAAATCAGATATACCTTTAAGCACAGTTTAGTTTCACACTGGGTTTCTGTTATATGCTGTTGTAAGAATTCAACAATGTTATTTACACATCCAAATGATAACTTTGACAATTCAAAAAGAAAAAACCAATGTGTTACACCATGGAACTGCCAAAAAATATTTGCTTTCCATTAACATGGCTAAAAAATATCAATCAATCAATCAATCAATCAATCAATCCCTGAGTTAGATGTAACCATATGTATTTTAGCAGGTTGATTCAGAAACTGCCCTTGAGAAGGCTAATTAGCTGGATTGTTGCCTGTACTTTCACTGTGGGGTATTTTCAGGATTTCTAAGCTAATCATGGTTTTTTCACTGGTATCAGTTAAAGGCACACTTACATATACCTGAAAACTTTATAAATAAAACATTCAAATGGGAATATTTTGGTCATAAGAAAATTTACCATTTCATTCAACCCAAACATAGTCTATATTCTGTTTGGTAGGAGATACTGAGCCAGGAACACAAATTTAGCAATCATACAGCAGCACCAAAAGGAATATTAGAGGACATGGCATATGGTGTCCCACTGACACACTCTGTGGGTGCTAGAGGAGCACACACCAGGACGTGCTGCTCTCTGGAAAGCAGCACTTGAGGGCTGCTTAGCACTGGCAGCAGTAAAAGATATTTAATTGAGACACAGAACATGTTTTTTTGCAGCATTCAGGTGAAGAGTCTCAATGATCAGTACTTGTGATGCTTCAGACAAAGACCTATGGCCCCTGCTTGCATTTCCTGCCCACAAATTAGATTGCTGATCCTGGTTCATAAATATTTAGGGAATCTTGTCCTTCTTGTGGCTGCACATCTATTTATCTGGTCATGTTCCTGAGGCACACAGGCAGCAGCAAGGCTGTAATCTCATAAAAATCCCATCTACCTTTCTGTTTGCCCATGTCATTTCCCAAGAACTTTTCCCTTCTTTGCTCCCACCTGCTTCCCTGGCAGAGCAGAAAATGGGGGGAATGCTGAATGTACATGCAATCCTTCTACAGAGTGCACATGCAAAGTGGTCACAGAGCTGTGACCCACAAGCAGAAATTCACCACTCCAACACTTGGCTCTGGATATTTAACCTCACCTGTGTGTGTAGGAATATCTATATATCTCTATATCTGTATATAGACATGTATGTTTGTATTTTAAAACATTTGTATGTATGCCCAGTTCTAAAGGAATCACTAACAGATCCAAATAGACAACTGATCAATATTAATAGATAAAGTATAGGAATTTTATTTACATTTTGGCCAAGGAATGAAGTGTGTAAGATATATATTAAATGACTCCAAAGACCATCATAACCAGCTGTGTACAAAAACCTGAAATTAAATAAAACCTCATGGTTAAATCCTTTAAAAGACTGCAACACTGGAATATTTACCAGAATACTCTCTGGAACAGTTGTACCCATTTCAAAAGCCAAGAGCAAGCAGATTTACATGATTTAAAGGTCTAAAGGGGTCAGACTACTTCAGTGCTTCTTGGAATCCATAGGCTGCTGTTTGCCCCTGCTGGATCCAGCTCTTGCAAAACTGCATGAGAAAGGTGACTGGTTTATGCTCTTGACACCTGGATCTATTCTCCTCCAAGTGCATTTCAAATGGGAAAGATTAAGCTTTGCAAGATGTGTCAATGCACAGCAAATATGAATTGAAGAACAAAATATTGCAACTCAGCTGGCCAAAGGGAAGAAGCACTGAGATGATAAAGCAATCTGCACATCTCCTGGAGCTTCATTAACCAGGCACTGGAGTGCTGGAAAGTTCTCACATTCTCTGTAGGTCATGGATTGAAAGCTGATTGAATAATGAGGGAAGATGCAAAACAGAGTTAAAAGAAATAAGGAAAATTAGGCTTCAGAGGGACTGAGAAATAAATGTTCTGCAGTGGAAGGGAAAAAAGTGGCAGTTTAATCTTCAGCAGCAATTAGTTTTGTTCATAATGAAGAAATACATCATATCTGAAATCTGGATCAAAAGATCACTTAGCCACCTCTGTAAGTTCCAATCTAAGTAAGGCTCACAATTTCATTGGGGCTTTTTCACAAAATATAAAACCATCATAAAAGCCCAGCCCCAAAAGAACCTGAGGAAGCACAGGAACAGATTTTTGGGGGTTTTTGCTCTTTTTTTACCTTGCCTTCTTTTTCTTCCATATATTGCTGGACTACATGGCTCTTACTTGTTGCACTGAAGTCACCAGCACTCAGGATCTCTTGGAGCAGTGTCACACATCTTGAATATCAGGTTCTTAAGGATGTCAAAACATATTTTCTTTTCTTATGAACAATTTCAGAGACAAAAATTAATCATAAACTGCTGTGTAAGAAAGAAAGAATAAAAGTGCTCTCTACATGGCCACAGATGCACAGGATGTTTCTTCAGGAAAATTAATTCTGATTACTAAATGGTTACTAAATGGCCAAACTCACTCTTGCTGTTTCCTTCCAAATGCATGCACAAGGCTCTGGCCAGGCTGACACTTTAATTAACATGGTCCATGAACAGAACAAGGCCAGAAGGGAAACAGACTGTGGTTTAAAAAAAGTATCTAAATATATATTTTCCCCCACCCCAGTTAGATGTGTTAACTAGTTTCTCTTTAAGATATTCAAATACCCTTTTATGAACAGCTTTTTTTTCTAAAAAATGCTCATTAGTTGAGGTTTTTGACAGTATCATACACATAGAGTTCCCCTCTTTGCAATTTCCTCTACAAGTTCTTCATTTAGTAGAAAAAACACATTTTAACAGCTTGTATTTTGCCATTACAGAATTCCTAAATTTCAACTTGCCTCATTGGAACACCCTGTCTGAAAATAACAGTTAAACTCACAAATAAACAACTCTTCAAATGAGTTTGCATTGGGCTGGAGGAGTGCTTTATTTTAACTGATTTCTGCTTGTAATTGAAACCCTTTCTCCGTGCTAAATCTACTTTTGAGATAATCGTATTGAGCAGGAATAGAGGACTGCAATAATGTTATTCTTCTGGCCTTGAAAGACTATTTAAATCTTTTCTACAACATGATATAGGCCAAATTGGATTGGGTGGTGTGTAGGGGGATTACCACGTGGCACCACACACCATCCCATTAATCACACTCTAACCTTTCAAGCTGTTCAGCACCCTCTCCTCCCTGCCAGGCTTTTCAGCAGAGTGTGAGGAGCCAGATGGAACCTGGTGGTTTCTGCTTTTTCCCTACCCAGGGATTTTATCTCCTCAACTGTTCTTTAAGGTTTCCAAGATGGCAATTGTACCTCTTCAAAGCTGCACTCAGGAAGGTTTTGGAAGGCTCAGTTTCTTAGGCTTAGAGCCATGCAGCTCTTTGCCCTGGGAGCAGAATTGAGAACCTGGTATTAGGCAGCCTCCAGACTTGCTTCTTGTTTGGCACAGAGAGAATTTACAATTGGCTGTTTTATTAAAAATGGCTCTGATGACGAGGAGAGGAGGGTGAGTGAAGCATCAAGAAGTGGAAATGCAGCAGGGAGGGTGAGCAGATGGACTAAGGGCTCATCTCTGTGCAGCTCTGGCAATTCCTCAGCTGCTGTTTTGTGTAAATGAGCAGCCAGGCTCCTGCTGGAAGGGCCCACCCCAGCCTGTGTGGGCTCCCCACCCTGCTGAGGAGCTCACCTGGGGCAGGTGGCTGGGGGCAGCTCTGGGCTCAGGCCAGGCCAAGCTGTACCTTCAAGTTTAAACTAAAGAGAGAGGAATTTTGGAGTTTATTCTTCTCTAGCTCCAGCTGAGCAAGTTTCCAAGATCATGATTTTGGACTCATGGAGAATTTGGCTATTTAAATCCCATTTATAAACCTACATTTACAAGTCTGTCTTTGAGTTTGTCCCCAAAGCCATTTAGTACAGCAAAAGACTTACAGTTCCTTGTGTGGATTGTTATTTTTGATCATAACTTCTGCTTGGAGAGACCAGAGAGTCAACTGAGAAAAGTTTTCCTGGTGGAAGAGGAAGGGGAATGGTGAAACAAAACGGGCAGCCAGCTCTTTTTAATTTACACATAACTAAAATGCTACGTAGTGTCTGATTGGTAAAGAAACAAATTCAACCAATTATAAGACATGGTGTAAATGTTCTTTCCCTGATTCCCTCCAGCAACTTGCTCCTAGTGATTAATTGAAAGAGCATTCCACATGTGGAGAGACTTAAACCCGTGCATAATCTCATGAAAAATTGGGTTCTGAATTGTGCAGAGGTCAAATTACTGTTCAGACTAATGATTCGTTACATATTTGCTCAACTCCAGTTTATTGTGCCATGGCACCTAATGGCAAGGACCTAAATTTATATGTTAACAGCAAAAGCAAAGATTTTGAACAGAAACCTGCAGGAAGTGGCATTTCTAGAGCTGCTGTGCACAGTCCTTTTTTTATTTAAATAGATGGGTCAGTGACCTCCATCATCAGCGTGCCTGGGCTCAGTGTTCCACTGTGCAGCACAATCCCTTGATTGAGAAGAGCTATTAGAAAATTCAGCTGGCTGAGAAATCTGACCTGCTGAACACTCTTAGGTACTTTATAATCAAATAAATGATCACATATATTCTCTGCTGACAGCTTATGGCTGTGATTGCAGAACTGCTGGAATTTGTTAATGTGCCTACAGCTCTTTAATGAATTGTTTCTTCACTTTCTGATTTGACTTTAACAAATTTATCTTACTTTAATGTTTTTCAGGACTGTAATCAAAGTCAGTGCTCCAAATTTCAGTACTGCAAATTTCTCCCACAATGTGTTCCCAGAATTCCCTTCATAAGCAGTTTTTTTTAGCATTTGTAACTCATATATTGCATTTGGAACTTTTCTGGTTTCGAATGTTAGTTTGGGATTTGTTTCTCTTTTTTAAATTCTGGGTTGTCACTGATGAGTTCAGACTTCACCTTTCAATTCACACAGGGTTTTTCTCAAATATATATGAATGTAAATGAGGCAATATTAAAATATCTTCTTCTGATCCTTACATATTGATTGCCTTTCTATCCCTTTATTTGCAGCAATATTTCAAAAAGCATATAATTATCAGAACTGTGAACCCTGAATTTATTTCAAGTTGCTGCTCCCTGTTTTGAATTAGGCAAACTCTATTTAGCCTGACACATTTGCTGTTTGTGCTCTTACCCTTGCAGCATCAGAGCACACAAAAAAGTCAAAAGCTCTGAGATTAAATGGCAGCATTGCCTTCTTCCCCAAAAAGTGCTGGAATTGTGAATGAAGCTGAGCTCTACCTCTGGGCTTCATTTACCCTTTATCTTTGATGCAGGCAGGACAAGCAGAAAGTCTGGCTTTAAAAGACACACATTTGGCTGCTCTAGAGCAAACTGATCAAAGATATTTAAAAGCTCTCTCCTATTCTTGTTAAACATTATGATTTACCACTGGAAGGAGCTAGAGTAATGATGTTGAATCACTGAAGAAACAAGCACAGGGCCAGCAAAATGGTTAAATAATCTGTGAGAAAGGGAAAAAGAGAATCAGTATCTTACCTGGGAGAAGGAAGGAGTCAGTTATTTTCTGAGATGCAGAGAGCTGTGGTTCTGATTTAGAAACTTTTATGTATGAAAAATGGGTCGTGTGAAAAGCAAGTCTGATAACTTTAAAATGGAAATTATTTTCTTCTGTTAAGAAATAAATTATGTGGGTGGAAACAGAGGGAAGTTAGCAGAAAGAGAGAGCCACTCTGCTAGAGCAGATTGTCTGTCTCGCTCGGCGAGGCTACCAGGTCACACTCAGGGACTGTTACCTTGGTGAGAGAGTGATTCACTTTACTGAGCACATTTTCAGGTTGTTTGTTTGAAACTCAGAATTTTCATTGGCAGGATGGAAATTAGCCAATAACTTGACAGAAATAGAAGTTTTTTCCCTTCCCTTCCCTTCCCTTCCCTTCCCTTCCCTTCCCTTCCCTTCCCTTCCCTTCCCTTCCCTTCCCTTCCCTTCCCTTCCCTTCCCTTCCCTTCCCTTCCCTTCCCTTCCCTTCCCTTCCCTTCCCTTCCCTTCCCTTCCCTTCCCTTCCCTTCCCTTCCCTTCCCTTCCCTTCCCTTCCCTTCCCTTCCCTTCCCTTCCCTTCCCTTCCCTTCCCTTCCCTTCCCTTCCCTTCCCTTCCCTTCCCTTCCCTTCCCTTCCCTTCCCTTCCCTTCCCTTCCCTTCCCTTCCCTTCCCTTCCCTTCCCTTCCCTTCCCTTCCCTTCCCTTCCCTTCCCTTCCCTTCCCTTCCCTTCCCTTCCCCTTCCCCTTCCCCTTCCCCTTCCCCTTCCCCTTCCCCTCCCCACCCCACCCCACAGGATAAAGAAGTGATTTCCACTTCCAGCCCAGGGCAGGGTCCAGCAGCAGGGGAAGCTGAATGCCCAGCAGGGTGTTTAATCTCTGTTTTATTGTAAAGTGCAGCAGGTAACAGTTTGGTTTAGGCAGACTAGTTTTGATATATGCCACTTTAGATAGAGGATAGTCTTACTAATGGCTTCAGCACAGAGCATGGATTTATTCTTTCAAAACCTTCTGGAGTTCAGGCATTTTCCAAACAGCCAGTCCTCAACAAGTGACAGCAGAATGCAGAGCTGGAGGAACCAAGAGTGGAACAGGTGACATTCCTGGGACACTGGGGGCTTCTTCCAACAACTCCTAAAATTGCTACCAGAACTCACATTAGCTATGCAATTATACATGTTATTGTGTGTTTTGTGTTGGTTTGGTTTGGTTTTTGTTTTGTTTTGTTCCCCCAAAGGCTGGTGTTGCTCTAACCTGATTTGCAGCTATGGTTACCAGAGCTGTGTCATGTCAGGAGCCAAGAAGAGCCAAGAGCTGCACGTGCTTAATGAGCTCCTTCAGACTTGCTTGTGTCTGGTGTTAGGATAGCACAGCTCCTGTCTTTGTTGTCTTACAGCACCCTTAGGCAAAAGGCTCTGAGAAAGCATCAATCACCCAGACTGCTTAAAATCCTGCTGGCCTCATCCAAGAGCCAGTGATGAGCTACACACCTTGATCCCATCTTAATGTTCATTATTGATGTTGCTGTAAAAGCTGCTGCTCGCTGAATGATATGTAGGTGGTGAAAAGAGTTTTATGCTTTGGTGAGGCAAACAGTTATTAAAAGAAGAGAAAAGCCTTGGTGATGCCTTATGATTTAATGAAAACATCTTTCTTTTCTGAGGAATGGTGCAAGGGGTCTAACCCACACAGTGCAGCAACAAATCATCTTTGGCTTGACAGGTCTGAGGCGAGCCCTGTACAAAGAACCTGCAAGTCATCATCCCCTGATTCCTGCTCTCTGTGGCTGCCTGTGCAGACCCAGCTCTTTGTGTCCTGCAGGGCCAGCCCTGTTCTGCAGCTCTGGCCTCACCTGCTCTCCCACACACACAGAGATCTCCCAAGCACGGTGGGAAGGCAGCCCTGCTGCTCCTCGAGGCTCTGTCCCCACTCCAGCCTGCTACACCTGACACCAGCATCCTCTGACCCACTCCCAGCCCCTCTCTCCTGACAGTTCCCCCAGCACTACATTTTGTTGATGCTGCTCTTTAAAATCCAAGTTTTTGGGAGCTGTGACTGCCCCCCTGCCTTTTAAGAAGATGCTCTTGCAATGGTTGGGGTTGCAGGGCTATGGCCCAGGAAAGAAATCTCTCTCACATGTCCTTTGGTGTTAATTTATTTATTTTGTGTTGATCTCTTTTCTGTCTCTGTAATTTTACTGGGGTAGCTCAAAACCTTGTCCTGGAAAGCTGCAGCCAGCTTATTTCTGACTGGGGGGTGGGTGGGGTGTTAAACAGGCCTTTTGTTGAGGTGGGGAGGCCAAGTAGGTTTCTGTAAGCTTCTTTTCTGGTAATCCTCTGTAACATTAGCCTTTATTTAATGGAACAGAAACCTGAAAGCTTTTGCTTGTAATGGTACAATAAAGAATGGCTGGAAACTGTTGATTCAAAATTGTATCCATTTTGGATTGTGGGATTCATCAAATGATCTGCAAACAACACTGGGCTGACAACAGCACTGACCTCATTTCTTCTTCACAATTTACTCTCTCCTGAGCAGCAGCAGCCAGGTGAGAGCCCTGCTAGCTCTCCTGGAACCAAATCCTGCTCACCACATCACAGAGAAAGCCTACAGAAATACCAAATCCTCGAGGAAGCTTCTCTGGGATACTGAGCTTCCTGGAGGGCCATTAATAAGGCTGTAGGAAAAGCACAATATTCCTTGTCTGAAATTAAAAACAAACAGCAGGCTGTTTTAGCTGGACTCAAGCTCAAGATTTTAAATATTTTGGAAAAAAAATACAATCAGGTTGAAATTATTTGCAAAATTCATATTTTATTTATAAGTAGTTGCTGGTCAGGATGGTGTTTCCCACAAAGAGTCCAGAAACTTAAAATTTATGCAGCCCCATCTACTAATGAATAAAAAATGCAGCGGAGTTTTATTTATATGATAATACCATTTGATGCAGAAGGAGCAATAATTCACCACTGCCTTTTTTAGGCATTCATTGGAAGCAAAACAAGCAGTCCTTGGTGGGCTGCAGCATTTGAGTTAATCCTGAAGCACAGTTTCCATTCTAAGGGTGAAGGTAAGTACTGAATGCTGCCACTGAAAGTGGCATTTTTGACATGGACTTTAACATGGGCAGGGCCAGCTTGATCCCTGTGGGTCCCTTCCAGCTCAGGAGATTCTGCAGTTCCCTGGCTCCTTGAGCACCAAGCTTCCTTCACTCCCACAACTGCTGCTCTAGAGCCATGACCAGCAGCCAGTTCTGTACATTTAATCTGAAAAATTCATCTGCAGGGAAACAAAGTGTGTGGGAGGAATTCTGGAAATCTCTTATTTCTATTCAGGTATCCAGAAAAAGAGGGGGGAGCCCCCCAGAGTTAAAGGAAATGAGTTTCCCACCCAGCCAAGGTGCCATGTGATTGACTGGCTTAGGAACAGAATCTGCCATTGCCACAATTCTCCAGGCAAAGAGAACCATTCCCCTTCCAGGTACGTGTGGGAGAAAAACATGTGAATAATGAAATTTCCATAATACATTTCCCATGCTTTATTGAAGATATTACAAATACCCACGTGCTTTTTCCATTACAGCATTGTGATGCACTTTAAGAAATGCTCATTTGTGTAAAGAAGTCATGTTGGATGTGTTTTACCACTTACAATTATTTTTTTGAAACTTGAGATGACACACAAATATTTTAGGAGATGATTCATTGCAATATAAATCTTTATATTAGCATTCCAGTATTGGGAGGGAGGCTGTTTCTCTGGAGGAATGAAGTAAAAATTAAGAGCATTTGCTAAATCATATTTTCACAAATGCCCAAGTTTATTAGCACAGCTCATTAGTTGTGTGACTCAGCTTTTATGGTGCCCTGGAAAGCTCTGTTGTTGCTCAGCAATACAAATTATCATGCTGAGGCTCCTCCTTACTACACAGCTACAACATGGTGTAAATTGACAGGGAAGTTTCACAAATGAGTCACATATTTTACCTCATGTCAGTGAGTGACCCACAAATTCTCACAAATTCAACCCACTGCTGCCCTTAAGAGCCAAATCCCAGTGCTGGTGACATCTGATAGGATTGACTTCCCTGTGTCAGGGACAACACAAATCTTGCTGTGTACCTGGGCAGATTTAGGATTTTTTCTGTTCTTAAAAAAACCCCCAAACCACCTGCTAAAGAAGTATTCCACAGTGGAAGAAAGAACTAGCAAATGGATTTTTTTTATTCATTTACAAATAAAATTGTATCAATCTTGAATCAGCATATCAAATATTGGATTAATGCCTGATATAGGGATATTGAAAATCAGGCCAAATCTAGAGATAAGCAAATTCAGCAACTACTTGCAGAGGAGGTGAGCAGTGTCCTAAAATTGTAAAAGGTTTGGGTACAGTTACCATTCACAAAACTCATAAGAGTGGAGGAATATTTGTGATCAATTCCCCCCTGCAGAGTTTTTAATTAATGAGCAGCAGATTCATTCCATTGTGACTTGCCTTCATGCTGCAGAAGACATTTGAGAGCTGACAATAGTGTGAACCTACTGTTGGAAAATAAGCTTAAGGTTTCACATGGCCCTGGGATCCCACTGATCCTGGCTTAGTGAAGGCACTTGATAATTTGTATTGAATCAGTAGGTTCATAAGTGTAGTTTGTGTTGAACAAACTGAATTTCCTTATTGGACCCCATTAGACACAGCACATTGATTAGTATTATCTTTTTGTCACAAGGCTTATTGCTTGAGAAACCCTTCTTTTATGAAAACAATTATTCTTGCCTCTAATATGTCTAAAAATTCGTTTGACCTTGTGCCTCAGTGACCTCCTTTTATGGTTTTATTGAAAATTGAAGCCCCCCATGATCCATCAGTTCCTCAGTCTGGATTCTGCACCCAGGGAGGTCAGTGATGGAACCTCCATGCAAAATTAAGAATTAGATTCATAGGTTTCTTTTCCACTCAGATAAGTATTTCAAAACTAAGCAAACTTACCATGGTAAGCAGTTTGGAAAATGAAATTTTAGTTTGCTGGAAAGAACAGAACTTCCTAGACCTGTTTATTACCACTAATATTTACCTTCTTGAGCAAAGAAAGACAGTCAATATTGCTTTCATTATGTCCTCTGCATTCAGCCTCCCCTGCTCCCTCTCTGAATCATTTTAAAATGGAGCAAAAGAATTGTTTAAATCCAGGAATTCCTGAAATCAGAGAAGTGACAATTGCAGATCAGACCCCTTGGTCATGCAACCTTAAACCTGACTCAGAGCTGAGCACCAACAAAATATTCTGGTTTATGACCTAAAGTGGGAAACTCGATCTTTTTTGGTTCTTAACAAACAAATGCATTTTTCCTTTACTAGGGAATTATTGTGGATGATTTGTCTATAATGAGAAGTGTTTCATAGATATCTGTTATTTTCAGGCTTCAGCTGTTCAACTAAATTTTTATTGAAATCAACATTTCATCACATTTAATCCTATCCTCTTAATAAAACTCACAAACAAAACAAAACAAAACAAAAACAAACAAAAAAACCCAAAAAACAAACAAAAAAAACCAACAGAAAACAAACCCAAACCACCCCACAGTTATAGTCTGTAAAAGATATTTGAAAAAAAGAAATTGAATACATCTGTTCTTCAACTTTTTCCGACCAAGTGTTAAGTGACTCTGGAGTGCCTCACAGGTGCAAAGAAGAGCAGTTGCTGTTATAGAAGCTTGACAAGAGGGTGAAAAGATTTCAAGCAAAATTTTGCACCTTATTCTTCCTATTAAAAGCAATCAAGAGTTGTAGGGGTAGAAAATGCAGCAATAGCCTTTGGGAAATATTGACAGTTTCTCTCTTGGGCATCAAAAATGCCCTTTACTGGTTGCAATCATCATATTGAAAGCTTAGAGTCAAACCTGCTCATTTGAGCCAGCCACGTGTGCTGGCTGTCAAAATTCACTCTGCTCCAAGCAGGATGCAGTGGATTATTTAGGGATCAGCCAGATTATTCAGGGATCAGCCACGTGGTGCCACAATTAACATAGTGCAGGGGCAGAGAGCACTGCAGCCCTTCCACGTCTGCAGTCCCACTGCTGCTCCTCCCCACGTCAGGGGGGCTCTTGGAAATCTTACTGACAGAATGGATGTCCCCTTCAACAGCTTTTCCTAATTGTAAGAATTTTTTCCTCACTTGGAAAAAAGGAAGGGCCATTGGCTGCCTCTGGACTGCTCTAAGGAGCTGTTCCAGGAGCATTTTCACCACAGTTCTACTTGAATGACAACATCACTTCATGTAGGGAAAAAAGATTGCTGTTGTTACCAGGCTTATTTAGTCATGGGAAATTTCTCTGGGAATATTTTTTTTCTCGTTACTGTACACACAATTGGCAAAGTCTGTCTGTGCAAGACTTCCAGCTCAATTTTGAAAACCCAAGAGGTTTGAATAATTCAGATAATCTGCGAATAAACATGCTGGCTTTGTGGCACTTATCTGAGTTGCCAAGCCTTTGGAGGCTTTGTCATCAAATTCTCATTTACCAAAGAGTTAGAAGATTTGTTAATGTTATATAATTTATCACTCCACTGTGCTGGATGGTGCTCTAAGAGCTCGGTTTGCTTTTCACAAAATTGCACTGATTTTAAGCCACAGCAATTTCTAACCTGAATGGCTCTGAGTGAAGAATCAGGCCCTTGGTGTTTCATGGGAATAAAATATCAGTGCTGGGAGCCAGAGCAGCAAACTGCAGAGCAGGTCACATCCAGACCTGCAGCTCTGCTGGACTGCTGCTCCTCCTACTCTTTGTTTTAAGACTCTTTCCACTGCTGGAGCTCTGTGGTCAGAGCCTGCCTGCAAGTTCAAGTGAAGATTTTCATTGCTTTTGCTCATTTGAAAATAGAGGAAGAAGACTGACACAGGTAGAATCACTTTTATTTTTCTTTTTTCTTTTTTTTGGATCATATTTGAGTAGTCAGGCACGGCCAAATTTTAGAACTCTTTAGACATGTGATTGTGGGACTAATTTGTGACTGCAATTACTTCCCTTCTGTGTGCCAGATGGGTAAGTAAACATTAAAATGCCAGTATAGGACACACAACTATCTCTATAATCACAGTTTCTGCACTTCTAGAATATCTAAAAGTGTCTTCAACAAGAGCAAGAAGAACCAAACACACTTAAAATAATTTTACATTAAACTCTGAAAATACTGAAGTTTTTCATATGTCACAATACCTATTTTTGAACCAGTGCTCAGTTTCTTACATCCCTAAAATTCTGAAAGCTGGTGGTTTGATTGGTTTAAAATAACATTTTTGTCATAGCCAATTAGCCAGAATAAATCCATTTCCTAATACTGTACAGAAAGCACATATTTTGTGAGGCAGAGTCACTCAGAGCAGTCATGGTATTTTTAAAAACTGCTTCAGTTTGCAACCCCAGTTATCTCATCCAGATCAACTGGATCTGCTCAGTTTTGCTGAGCAGCTTCCAGACAGTTGTAAAGATTTTTAATTAAAGTCTTCACTAGCACAAAATCCCAGTCAGGGCTGTTCTGGTGACCAGAGTCCAGCCCTGCTCAGGTCCTCTGTTTAAAGACAGAAAAGGGTAATGCAGAAGCTTTTGAAGGCAGGAATCCTTAGCAAATTGAATTAATTGGTTACCAGAACCTGGAGTAACACTGAGTAACATCTGACCAGTTGTTTTTGCTCAGATCTGCTAATAAAATGACCTCCTCTATCCTGAGGTATGCAGCTAGCTTTGTTAAAAATACTCAGTCTCCATTCCTAAGGATCTCTAAAAAACTTTTGCTTTTCCTGAATTAAACTTGGGTTTGCCATTGAGGGATCCCAGACCACCCCCCTGGCCCAGACCTGTGGCTCTTCTGACACAGTGCTCTCCTTGCATGGCCAAGGGTGTTCTTGGAGGAGGGAAATACACTGCAGAGAGGCAGAAATGTGCAATTTATACCCCTGTAGGTGGATTTTATGCAAGAATGAGTTTCAGTTCTCCTGTCACCTCCCTCAAGTGTCTCTGCATGGTGTAGTGAACAATGGGACTAATCTGCATTAGGCCATTCCTTTCCATCAGGGTTTCTTTCAGACTCACCTGGAAAGTTTTGAGTCCAGGGAAGGCACAGACTATCCAGGCTATCCAGCTGGAGCCCCAGCTCTGTCACTTTGGCTGTAACCCTGGCTGAGAGCACGAGTGCTCCATGAGCCAGCTGATCCCCTTCCCTCCTGCACTCTGCCTTCAGCCCCAGTGCTGGATGCAAAGGTCACATCTTTCTTCCTCTCTTGCCTGCATTTTGCTCCATCTCTGTGTTTGGAGCTTCCTGCCTTTGCCTCCCCTCACTTCTGCCTCTCCACCCAGCAGTCAGGGGTTCACCTCAGTGCCCTTCACACTTTAGCATTTGTTGTAGTAACCAAAGTACTTGGCTTTGCTTTGATTCTGTGGGGTGCAAAAGCACAGAACTGAGGGTTAGCTACTAACAGGGTGTGTGGAGCAGCATTTCAGCTTATGGAACTAAAAATATTAATGTTTTATCATGTTTGATGATAAGTTTATCACGTCTTGCTTCAGACACTTTTTCTCTTGCTTTGCCTTCAACTCCTCTTTAGCTTTTCTGTGGCTGAACACCTTTGGTAATATTCCCCTAACCTAGACAACCTCACAAACCCCCTAAATTGAAGCATACATCTTCCAGAGCAACTTCAGGTTCTCCAAAATAATTCCCATCATCAGAAGCAATCATTTCTAGATACCCATTTCCCCCCAAGGCTCTGCTTTAGTCATCATTGTGCTTCCCTTTTACACCAGCAAGTATTTCCTTCCCTGGAAGAGCCAACAGCTGAGGGAAATCTCAGCTGTAGCTCCTGCCCATAAAATATTAGTTCTTTAACTTGGAAATCTCTGATTCAGGGAGCCAGCACCTTCCCAGGGATATCCACTAGAAATCTTTCTCGTGATTTGAAGTTAAGGGTACCTGGAATTCCCTAACAAGTGTCTTTTATTGCCAGAACCATGGCAGCAAGTGAAAGTGGGGAAAGGATTTTCAGACTTAGAGGGGTTTAGACTCTCCTCTCCTGTTTATTCTCATCTCCAGGGTGAGTGGTGCTGTGCACTGAGCAGCAAGGAAGGTTTGATGCTGTGAGGTGGGGCTGGGCGCTGCCACACTGCAGAGCCCCAGCCTCCGTGGGCTCAGAGCTTGCTCTGTCTCACCAGGTGGGGCTGAGCTTTGTGATTTTCTGGGCTCAGTCTGCTCAATATCCCCCGTGGAAAGGATCAGGGTATAATTACTGTGAGCAGCTGTGGTGCTGCAGGGGAGTCTGAAGCAGCTCAGTGCAGGTTAGGCAGGTCCCAGCCAGGCAGAAACAGAACTTTCCTGTGCCTAAACAAACCAGAATTTTCTCAGACGGATAAATACAGGCTAGGACCAATAGCTGTCTGAAACCCAAACATGAATCAGGGTTGGGGTCTCATTATTAAGCAGAATGTTGTGAACAGAGTAACAAATCCTGTCCTGAAACTGTAACACAGATTGATAGATTCTCTTCTTTTTAATTAGCTGCATGTTATTTATATTTCACGGGGAAAATTTAGCAGGTGCCAAAAGCTGATCACAGCTCCTTAATCTCGTCCATTCCTACACTGAAGCCTCTGGTTTTTGTATCCTTGCAGTGATTATTCAATACTCTCCTCTCTTAAACACTTTGTCCTGTTTGACTTGTGCCAGGATTATCTTCCTGTCCCCCCCTCTCCCCCACCATAACTGTATCTTGATTATAAAAAAAGAGAAGTAAGTTTTAAATATCTGCCAATCCATTTGTATTTTGTGGTGCTGAGTTTGCTGTTTGTCCCATGTTCAGTTTCCTTCACTGACTCCCAGAAAACCACCAGGAGAGTTTCCAGGTAAATGAGTGCAATTGATTGTGTTTGGTGGATAGGTATCATCCTTGGAATTTTTGTTGACATCAGGCTCCTTACAAGCTGGAGCTGCTGCTGAAGCAGAAATATATGTGCATGTTACATTAGTGAATGAGGGCTTGTCCTGCAAAAAAGCAAACTTAGCTTTGCTAAATAAATGTAACTGAGGAATAGGTACTTTTTATTTTTTTTCTTATGCTTTGCAAGCAGAAGAAATGAACTTATATAAAGCAAATTCAGGGGTTTTTGCTCATCCAAACAGACCAGGCAGAGCAGAGGAACAATGCACCTGGCAGGAGGATCCATGTAGCTCTCTCATTTTTTTTAGTGGCAGAACCAGAATTATTCATGTGTACCTATTGAGCTGTAGTAGAATGACTCTTTGACACTATTTACACAGGTTATTTACTTTCCACTCCTACAGGAGCAAATTTTTTGTCTGGTCCAGAGCATAATTTGAAATACCATTCTGTATTCCTTAAACTGCACCAAAGCTTCCACTGGGTGGCATTTCCAGCCATTTCAGCTTAAAAAGGCTTTCTGATCTGAGCAGTCCTCCTGTCTTTTCTGGAGCAGCTACTCACAAACCAGAAAAGCTCACAAATTAAAACACAGAGCCCTGCACACCCAGCTCTGCCCAGAGAAGAGGATATAAACCAATAAATGATGCATCAAGAGATATCAGTCACACTGCTGAATGTGCTCCACACAACAGCACTGACAGCTTGCAGATCTGTGTGGGACAGAATATAAGAGATGGATGTGGGGAAATGGCACTGGAGGCACCTCTTCTCAGTCTGACACAATTGCCCTGTGCAGCAAAATGGTTAGAGATTACAGTGTTACTGGAGAAATTATGAGAAAGCAGTTCCTATTTTTTTCTCTAGTTAAATTCTGGGATTTATCCTGTTATAGAAGGTGCATGGAGGAACTAGATTGTTTTCCAGCAGCTCCTGAAAGACACTTTGTTGAGGTTTTTTTACTTTAATCACTTCTTTTTGAACTATTTCCAAATGCTTGTTTATATTAAGCCACTGCTTTTCAATAAAAAGCAGTTTAAAAAAAAACTTTTTCAAAACAACCACTAGGTTTTAAAATTATGCATTCTGATACTGTGAAGTTTTTTAGCATTGAAATGTATCAGGAGGCATAAATACAACAATAATATACTGAAACTCTTTCACTAAAGATAGGAATTTCAGCAGTGTTTTTTAGCATCAGATCCTTATTTAAACACCCAAGCAGAAGCAAATCCTTTCTGACAGGCTGCTGCAATTACAGATGCAGTGCAATTGAAGAGCTCCTCTCGTGGAACTCATTTGGAAAGGTGTTGATAGCCCGTGTGACAAGCAGGGCTCCCTCTGAGGAGGCTCCAGCTCAGCTCCAGAGCTCTGCTCCCTCTGTCACAGGAGACACTGAGACATGGCCATCAGCTCCACGCCACAGTGGGACACCAATGACAGCCCAGGCATGGCCTTGGACCCCAAATGGAGCTGCCAGGCAGGGCTCAGCAGTCAGGAGGTGGCTCTGGGCTGGCCCCTCTCTCTGCAGGGCTCAGGAGGTGGCTCTGGGCTGGCCCCTCTCTCTGCAGGGCTCAGGAGAGGCTCTGGGCTGGCCCCTCTCTCTGCAGGGCTCAGGAGAGGCTCTGGGCTGGCCCCTCTCTCTGCAGGGCTCAGCAGTGGCTCTGGGCTGGCCCCTCTCTCTGCAGGGCTCAGCAGTGGCTCTGGGCTGGCCCCTCTCTCTGCAGGGCTCAGCAGTGCCTCTGGGCTGGCCCCTCTCTCTGCAGGCCTCAGCAGTGCCTCTGGGCTGGCCCCTCTCTCTGAAGGGCTCAGGAGAGGCTCTGGGCTGGCCCCTCTCTCTGCAGGGCTCAGCAGTGGCTCTGGGCTGGCCCCTCTCTCTGCAGGGCTCAGCAGTGGCTCTGGGCTGGCCCCTCTCTCTGCAGGGCTCAGGAGGTGGCTCTGGGCTGGCCCCTCTCTCTGCAGGGCTCAGGAGAGGCTCTGGGCTGGCCCCTCTCTCTGCAGGGCTCAGGAGAGGCTCTGGGCTGGCCCCTCTCTCTGCAGGGCTCAGCAGTGGCTCTGGGCTGGCCCCTCTCTCTGCAGGGCTCAGCAGTGGCTCTGGGCTGGCCCCTCTCTCTGCAGGGCTCAGCAGTGCCTCTGGGCTGGCCCCTCTCTCTGCAGGCCTCAGCAGTGGCTCTGGGCTGGCCCCTCTCTCTGCAGGGCTCAGGAGGTGGCTCTGGGCTGGCCCCTCTCTCTGCAGGGCTCAGGAGAGGCTCTGGGCTGGCCCCTCTCTCTGCAGGCCTCAGGAGAGGCTCTGGGCTGGCCCCTCTCTCTGCAGGGCTCAGCAGTGGCTCTGGGCTGGCCCCTCTCTCTGCAGGGCTCAGGAGAGGCTCTGGGCTGGCCCCTCTCTCTGCAGGGCTCAGGAGAGGCTCTGGGCTGGCCCCTCTCTCTGCAGGGCTCAGGAGAGGCTCTGGGCTGGCCCCTCTCTCTGCAGGGCTCAGGAGAGGCTCTGGGCTGGCCCCTCTCTCTGCAGGGCTCAGGAGAGGCTCTGGGCTGGCCCCTCTCTCTGCAGGGCTCAGGAGAGGCTCTGGGCTGGCCCCTCTCTCTGCAGGGCTCAGGAGAGGCTCTGGGCTGGCCCCTCTCTCTGCAGGGCTCAGCAGTGGCTCTGGGCTGGCCCCTCTCTGCAGGGCTCAGGAGAGGCTCTGGGCTGGCCCCTCTCTCTGCAGGGCTCAGGAGAGGCTCTGGGCTGGCCCCTCTCTCTGCAGGCCTCAGGAGAGGCTCTGGGCTGGCCCCTCTCTCTGCAGGGCTCAGGAGAGGCTCTGGGCTGGCCCCTCTCTCTGCAGGCCTCAGGAGAGGCTCTGGGCTGGCCCCTCTCTCTGCAGGGCTCAGCAGTGGCTCTGGGCTGGCCCCTCTCTGCAGGGCTCAGGAGAGGCTCTGGGCTGGCCCCTCTCTCTGCAGGGCTCAGCAGTGGCTCTGGGCTGGCCCCTCTCTCTGCTGCTGCTCTGCTGCCTGTGACTGAAGCAGATTCACGACCATGATGGGAAATTAATGCTGGCTGATGACAGCCAGCCCACAAACCTCTGCCTCCCTCCCCTCTCTGCTCCAGTGAAGAATACCACTGTGTTCCCATCACTGCAGCTTGCTGCTCATTGACTCCTCAATGCTTCAGTGCAATCTTCAAAAAGTTAATCTCCTATAAGTGAGGAGACATCTTTATTTGCAAACTTGGTCCTGTAGAAATTTTAGTTGTGCAGGTCCAGAGCCTTTTTTCCAGACATGAGTTTAATGTACCTACCCAAAATCAATTCTGTCTCAGAAAAATACTCTAATTACATTTTACTGCCATGACTGAATTTATTGCTTTTACAGAAAACATCATTCACACAGAGCATGTACTTAAATGGAAGAATAATGTCTCCTGGAATAATTGTTATGATATTTGTGGTAAAATGCAGGTGACCAGTCTGTCACTGAAGGAGATTTTTAAAGCTCATTCTGCATCTTGATCCACCCCAGTCTTTTCTGTCTGAGGTAGTAATGGCAAAAAGTGCAAGAGTGATGCACCTACTTATCCATCAGTCATGTTCCTTTTCCTTGTATCACAGTGTGTTTTCTGACAGCAGTGTAGATGAATTCCAGTGTTTTGTCAGCTCCAAACAATAACACAGAAGTGCACTTCAAATGTAAAAGCCATAAGATTTTTTAAACACCACCAAGCTTTGGAATAGGTGTGAAGATAGCTCTTCACAATCATTGTCGGTTTTATAATCCAGATATTTCTATTCTGGGCATTAACTATGTTTCCTGTGCCTTAAAAGTGATTCTTTACAATAAAGAACAGGGTTCAAGTGTGCCTAAGAAGCCAGGTTAGCTTGAAGGACAATGGCTCTCCCCAGAAGAGTGGATCAGTGCTGGCCAGTAAAGGCAGCCACAAAAAGCAGCAGCATTTATCTAATTTTCAGACTGGTTCAGTCCTTTGTGTCCTTTCTGTTTGTCCACAGCAAGCCCATGACAGGGCCTGAGGTGCATAAATGGGGCTGAAGGTGCCTGCAGTTGTGCTGAGAGCCATGGGGTGCCACTCCTGACATTCCTCAGGAACCAGGGGGACACACTGCCCCAGCTGTCTGCCTCAGCCCCCTGCCTCACCCTGCCAAAAGCAGCCCAGAGAGTATCCCAGCCAGCACAGGGGGACCCCAGCAGGCTGTCTGCTCAGCTCCCAGGGATTTGCAAGAGATTTGCAAGGTTTGCACTCTGGATCCAAAACACCTTTGGATACAGGATTAGCCTGTATCCACACAGTGGCACCAGGCACTGCCAGGGACAGTGACAAGGGCCACCTGAGCCTCTTCCCCTTAGTGGAAACTCTCTGTAACTTTGCAGGCTGGCACAACACGACACAAAATGAATGGCACCCACACTCTGAGATGTTTAAGGCACAAAAGGGGGTAATTTATTTCTAAACATCGATATTTATAAAATTCCAAAAGTGATCATGGATTGGAGGGTGAAATTGCCACCTCTCCAACCACACTGGTCAAACCAACAGTCTAGCAATTTTCTCCTCCTCCAGAAAGAAATACAAAACAATCATTATTTACATGAAAAGTGTGTAAAAAAAAAAACTCCATTACAAAAATGTAAACATCAGAAGGCTTAAAAAAACTTAAAAAACCAGGGTGACAGCAGGCTGCTTCTGAACGCAGAATAATTTCTGCACTCAGACAGGTCCATGTCCCTTCCTCACAGCTTCATTGTTCCTGCTCTGAGAACCCTCATGGGGGTCCCCAAGCAGGCAGTTCCTGCCTGACCTGTGCTGTGGGTGCAGGCAGAGGCAGGGGATCCTTGACTTTGTTAAATATTCCAGATTTTTAATCATGGCAGATGGCAGAACTGAGAGGCCTGGACAAAGACAGGCTCTCCCAAACTCTGCAGGCAGGGTTCAAGGATTGATGCCTGTGAGTAAAATCATCCTTCTATAAAGTGCAGCTTCCCTTCTCATTCTCTGGGACTTGGCAAATGACCCTGTTGGCACTTCCAGTCTCTTTCAATACAAATTAGAACATGTTAGCCTAAACTGAAAGCATCTCTTTGAGCCACTTCAGCACAATCTGTAAGAATGTGCATGTCTGTGCCCTTTCTTGCTGTTCATGAAGCTTCAGCTGTAAACATTGCTGATACTGACACATATGTTCTGCAGCTCGTAGGCATCTCCATCCCCCTCCCCTTTAGGGTTACTGCACTTGAATTCCTTCCATAACTGGTCCTTGCACCTCATTCATGTGTTTAATGAGGGATATTGACTCCCAGTGTTACCTTTCCTTCTTTGCACATCACTGAAACAGAGAGGAATACATAACTTTTTCCTCCTTGGGTTCTCCCAAAGAGAAAATCTTTGTGGAAAAGGAAGAGTGCTAATGTGCTACTGCTTTCACATTAGCCATGGCTAATGAGCTAATAACTAGGCAATATAAGCCCTCTCATTGAAAATACACTTATGAATGTAGATCAGAAATATTTGGATATCTTTCACATGGGATTATTGAGTTACTGCCAGCAGGAACAAAGGGGGCTCATTTCTGCTTCAGCACAGATAGAATCACTGAGCTTGGAAAAGACCCTCACTGAGTCCAGCTGCAAACCTGGCCCTGCCCAGCCATGGCCCTGAGCACCCCCCCTACAGAACCAGGGACATGCCAGGGAGGTGGGCAGGGCTGCAGAGAAAGGGGAGGCGAGGCCACAGCGCTGCCCTGCTTTCCACACTGCCCCCAAACACCCTGGGAAAGGCTCCTGGCTGAGACAGTGCCACTGACATATTGCATGAAAATCCCTCTGCCAGGATTTTCTTCTCCTGAGAAGCTGAGAGGCCTCAGAAATGAAATGTAAACAATAACTATCTGCTGGCTGTGGAATGTGGTCTGGAGATGGTTCACCAACAGGTGCATCTTTCATTGGTTCCATGTGGATTGTTTTTACTGAATGACCAGTCGTGGTCCAGCTGAGTCTGACTCTCTGGTCAGTCACAAGATTTTATTATTCATTCCTTTCTAGCCTCCTGATGAAATCCTTTCTATTTCTTTTAGTATAGTTTTAGTATATAATTTTCTTTTAATATAATATATATCATAAAATAAGAAATCAGCCTTCTGAAACATGGAGTCAAGATTCTCATCTCTTCCCTGGTCCTGGGGACCCTCAAACACCACCACAGGGCAGTGTCCCTCTACCACTGAATCCCTGCCTCTCTAGACAGGGTAGCTGTTTTAGAAACCCCACACTAATAGATTTTGTGAAAGGCAGAGAGTGCCCTCCAGGCTCCTGCCAGTGCAATATCCAGTGACTCATCACCCAATAAAAAGAGACAAAAAGTATGAAAGATGCATTTTAAACAACTAATAGTTCCTTTACTTGCTTTCTTTGATATTTTCTTAAGGGAGGCAGAGACATTGGAATCCCATCATAGCTCTTTTTATTCCCCCTGAAAAACCTCATAACTTGCAATAAAGTTGGCTCATGCATCCCAGGCAGTTTATGGAAAAAGAATTCAGAGCTTTCATTTTCCTGTGGGGAACATACAGCCTCCCCTGCTCCAGAGCTCAGAGTGTGACCTTGAGGTGTGGCCCTGACCTCTGTGAAATCCTGTGTCTCTGTTTCACTTCTCTCCTTCCTGGTCTCTCCCACCCGGGAGCAGGATGAGGATCTGTGTAATTCCTGCAGGATTCAATGAACTCGTTACAGAAGGGAAATGGAATGGCTCCTGTGGCACTCATGTAAAGAACAATAAGAGGAATAAACATCACAGCAGATGTTGCTTCTCTTCCAAGCAATATTCAGTCCCAAACAATCTTCTTTGCCATTAATGAAGAAAAATACAAAAGCAGAATCTGGCAGTTGAGAGGAAGAAACAAAGGAGTGCTGAGAGTGAATTGGTTTGTTCTGAAGGGGCATTTCTATGGTGAGTGCCAGGGGGATTTACACTTTTCAGTTTCTGTGGCACAGCTGACTTTCTTTGCTGAAATATATTCACATTTGGTAGGTGTGGCTGTGAGCTACCTGGCTCTGAGCACGAGTTTTTCTCATCTGCCACACAGAAAGTCACACTTTGATTTTCAGAATGAATCATAGAACAGCTTCTTGACTAGGAAGGAGATTCAACAGTCACAGAGAAAAGCCACAGCTGTTTGGGCTAAAAAAAGTCTCAATGTCTTCTCAATGTTTGTCTCTGCTCTTCTTGTGGTTTTGTTCCATTTTTAACCTTCTTTTTTATGATAAGGCAGCATTATTGAATACTGATGAGACAAAACTCAGTTCACTGCTAGGCAATACATTTTCCAGTCGTTTTAGGGGAGCCCTCACTGTGTGACCTGCAATGTTCTGGGTGCAGTTCAGGCAGCTTAGGCTGATGGATTACACTCTGCTGCTGTTTGGGGGGTAGGGGGACAAGGTGAGAGAAGAGAGGGAGCTGACAATACCTGCCACGATCAGGTTTTTAAACTTTTGCTGTCAAAGTTTTCCTCTGGCTGTAGATCTTCTTTTTCCAATACAGAAATAACTTCTGTAAAATCCCAGGGAAATGTTCTCCCCCTAAGGAGAAGCTGCTGTGGATCACTGCAGTGGTGTTCCAGGCACCTTCAGGGTGCCCCCAGGGAAATCTGGGCCATGGTTTCACCTGCAGTGAGGTGAGCACAGAAACCCTGTGCAAGCAGCTCCCTTTCAATGGCAGCAGCATCCACAAGCAGGGAAGCAGCCTGAAAATTAGGTCACTTGGATAGGTCCCTGAATGGATTTAGGTGAGCACAGTAGCCTTAATGGTTAATAAAATTACTGAAGGGTGGATGGAGCTGTTTGGAATATCTGCACCAACTGTTCCTCCTGAGATGGGGGCCTGAAATAGAAGCAAAGCCACAAGCCCAATAAAATAACTCTCCTGTTTCCACATGGCCCTGCCCTAAGCCTGCATGTTTCAAAGGAGGAATTAAAATGACTGTGGTGCACAAAGCTTTCCTCAGCAAGGTTGCTCATCCCACATGCAATTATTTATTTATGGATATATGGTTCCCCCAGAATACCTCCCTGAGAACATTTGAGTTATCAGTTCTGCAAATCAATAAAACACATCTGGTAAGTAAAATTTGGATGGTCTCATGCTGTGATAGCTTTTGTAATACTTCCTGCATTCATTATTAATGGTTCATTATGGAATTAATAATTTAAAGTTATCTCTGATAATTTTAACAGTTCCCCAGTCTGTTATGTTTTTATATATATAAAATTATTATTATCTTATTTGGGTATAACTTTGTGTTCTGAGACCAATATCCTTCATATATTTTCAAAGCTTCAGGGACTAATCAAAATACAGTCAAGCTCAGAGAAAATGGATATATAAGTATTGCTTAATATAAAGAAAATCTAAGTTGTGTGTGAATCTCATTTAATAGTATTTCTTGCTTTGAAACCTTCTACTTTTTTCTGTATCAGTGACTCACTTCTCATATTCACTTTACAGATATAAGGAGTCTATCACTTTTGGGGCCTGAATGAAGATGAGCTTGAGAATTTTACTGATGAATCAAATAATGAATATCCAGAAGTTCCTGGAGCTGAGGGTGGTGGCAGTCCAACCAGGAACGGGCTGGATTTTCACTACCAGTACCAGCCTATCACTGGAAAGACAGAAAGTTCATTCCCAGGTGAGTTCTACAACCAAATCCATGCTGCCAGTGTCTTTAAAATAAAATATTTTCTGTAACATAAACGAAATCCTTTGGACCCTGAGGCACAAGAGGCATTTATTGTGTACAAAGGTCTGTTAGAACCATCTCACAACACTGGTTCCACAACAATATTTTGTTCTCAAATCTCGAGGTAGCAGAGGCCACAAGAAAGGAAGGTTATCACTGTGCAATAAGTTAACATAATTTTAGTCAGAAATAGTTTTGCTAATAACCTCAGGAATATCAGGTTTTCATTGCTATGAGTTTTTACATTTCTCTTATCTACACATTTTCCTCCACGGTAAAAACTTGCAGAGCAAACATTCTGCATGTTATAATGACATGTAGAACTCCATCTGTATTCCCTAGTGAGAGAAATGTTTTCATCAGGAATAAATTATTTTATTTCACGTGCTTTTTATGCTTCTCATTTTTCAGTCATGTTGCTTCTTGTACAATTTTTATATACTTATCTGCCTAAAATTGCTTTGTACCACACAGCAGAAAACATTTATATTTAAGAATAAGAAAATCTTTGATTGTTACATGTGCTAATATTTTAAATATATTCTTTATATAAAGACTGGATAAAGAATAGAACTGAGTTCCAAAGTTGGTGCCAGCTGGAACCAGTAAGGGAGGAGAGGAACTGCTGAGAGTAAAGGTATGCAGGACTGGAGGAAAGACAGATTTGGATAATCCCAAAGTTGACAGTTTGGAAAGCAGATTTTCTGTCTGCAGAAGGAAGAATGCTAATTGTGTGAAGTCTGTGTATCAAACAGCATCCCTGAGAACACTGGAAATAAAATTCATCTCACTTTTGAAGCTCACACTGAGAAGAATTTTACTTTTCTTTAGACTGGAGCCTTCTGAGGAAAAGTCCTCCAGCTTTCTGAGCAGGAACTTTTTGTAGGCAATTGTACATTGCCCTATAAAGCTCAGATGGGCTGAGGATTCTTGTCTGAGTAGTGCTGCTGGAAAACCTCCAGTGAATTTGGAGTAGGAAACATCAGTCAATATGAAAGATTTAATTTTTTTTAAATGTCCTCAAGTTTAGATGTTTCTTCAAATTAGAAATATCTTCTTTTGGACAATAAAGTTCTCCATCATTTGGCACACCTGCTCCAGAAAAAGCTGGCAAACATTGCAATGGAAGGCACTGAGAAGGAAGCAATAATTTGGTGTGAAAGCAGCTTTTATTAAATTCCTAGTATAAGAGAAACTACTCCAACCCTTTAGTCTTGACTCCAGTGTTGTACAGGGCATAGGTTTCCCCAGAATTAATTGTTGCTTTGAGCCCAGTAACTGCTGAGTAATTAGAGCGTTTCTCTTAGATAGTGTTTTAATTATTTGTGCTGTCCTTCTTTGAAGTGTGTCCGACCCTTCGATGTCCTTCTGCAGATACAAGAAGCAGGCACAACATTCACAAATGGGTTTTTTAATTTGCCAGGACTGAAAAAATATGATCATTTTCTTCCAGTCTGATGCTGTCCTGGCTGTTATGTCCAAGGATCTACTCAGAGTTCTCTATGTTGCTACAAACTCACATTTTCACAGCCATGAGGATTTCCATGCTCTTAACAGGACCCTTGTTTCCTCTCCTGCAAGCATGACCTATATTCTTTGTCACAGACCTGCAATTTTAAGTTTGAAATACCTAATTTTGCATGCTTACCAAAAGATCCAATGTTTCATTTTGGGGACCTCTCTTCATTGTTTTTATTGCACTAGTCGTTGTCCAGTTACTGTGTCTCCAGAAATGCAGGTTTCCTCAACAGGCACGATCTGCAGCTGGGTGTAGAAGTGCCTGGTTAGATCCACATTGTCTCTGTTGCATGGAAATATTTGTGACATTTTGTGTTTTCCAGTTTGTGCCCAGATCCTGTATGGCAGAAGATTTTGCCTTTTATTTGATTTCAAGATGTAAAACCAGGTGAGAGACTGAATGTGACTGATAACAAACCTGTTACTACTCTCCAGCATTGGGCAGAAACCCCAAAGTAAGACATCTTTCATCCCATCTTTAATGAATCACCTGGCTCAGTGAAAAAACCCTCATCTCTCACTCTGGTTTTCATCAAGTGCTGCCGGAGAGCTGCTGTAATAACACAAGCAGCTTGCTCAGCCTGGATCCATCATGTGTAAGGGATTAGTCCCCTCAAACTGTGCTTGATGCGTTTTGACAGACAATACCCAGCTAATTTAAACACAAGGTTTGAGTAAATAAGTACAAAGCATCTCCCTGCTTTCCTGTTAGTTGAATTTCAAGCTGAGAGAAGCCACTTTTTATCTCACCATTGGATCTGTCGAGTTACCAGATATCTGCATTTTTCAGTGGTAAATGTATGAGCAGGAGGTTGTTTTGACCCTTACCATCTTTTCAGAGACATCAGTTTAACACCAACATGCATGAGGAGTTGTAGAGGTCCTGCACTGTGTGTGTAGCAATGGGCTTTAGAGGAGTTTGGTAGAAATCATGTTTCTTCTGTCCATTTATGCTGTTTGTAATTAAGGGCCTCATTAATGTCGTAGCATATGTTGTTTAGGATGCATAAGCAGGAATGCTGAAATGTGTTAGAATCCAATTTAAGGCTCAGGGCTTCAAGCCTGAGGAATTTTCACCAACATTAATGGGAGTCACAGATATGAAAGCATTCACTGAGTTACAAAATTCATTTTCCTTCCTCAATGCTGTCAGTAATTTTTAAGAACTGTCTCTAATTTCTATCAAACCTGGCCACAATGCCCTAAACATAATCCCTTAGCACAATGCAATAATTGGAGATAAAGTCTTTCTGAAAGCAACATGCTAATAAATCTTTTAAAGATTGAAAACCTTGCAACTGTGTAACTTACAGTGTTGTATTCCAGCTGGTCCAAAGCTTTCCCTTGAAAGTGCTTTTAGTCAGTTTGGGGTTGGTTTACATTTCTAGAGAAATGAAATTAGTCACAAAAATTGGTTGTTCCTTTGGAAAGTGTCAATACCTCATGAAAAAGGAAACCATGTATTTCAGTCAGAGAGCAAAGTCTACAGTGCTGTGACATGGCAGTAAAGAGTACCATGGAAATATTCTGTATTTTCTGACTCTCTGCCCTGAGCTGGACTGCACTAGCACATCTGGAGAGGCAGTGGGTGTAGCATTGCTAGCAATGTTCATGATTTTTTTTTTTAAGGAAATGGGATTGTTTGAATTGATAGTTGGTGCTAAAACTTTACATGGAGGGCCCCAATTCTCTATAGGATAAACCCCAGACTTATCTATGAATGGCCAGTTTCCTCCATGAACCCTTCCTGCTCTGGACCAGTGGCTCAGCCATGGCTCAGAGGATGCTCCTGCCTCCTTGGTAACTCCCACTGCTGCCAGGGGAGTGCAGCTGGAATGCTCAGAGGGAGCTAAAAACCAGCATTGATGGAAGGGGCTCATCTTCCAGGCACAGATGGATGTGAGAGGGATCACAGTTCTCTCTCCTAAAGAGTGAATTTAATTTGTTTTGTAAGAAACGTGAGAGGCATAGCCTGGGAAGGCAATTCCTTACAGCTCAGGAAGCTTTGTGGATGTGATTTATACAAACATTTAAATTAAGAACAGTGAAGGTCATAAGCATTATATTTGCTTTATATATATGTCATATTTGGTCTCCCAGACTCTGACATGAGATCCTAACCTTGGAGTAAATCAAAGTCTGGGTATGGCCCCAAGCTGGTGTGAACTGGAGAAGCCTCAAGGTCTGTCCTGCTGTTTGGGGATTTATCACCAAAGGGGTCCCCAATTAATTATCACCAAAGGGCTCCCCAATTATCACCAAAGGGGTATCAGGGACAGACAAAGGTGATACAGAGACTCCATCATCAGAAGGCATGAAAAAGGCACTTTATTATTAGAAATCCACAGTTCTTATAGAAACATTGGTGGACCTGTGACCTTGCTGGCCCTTAGGAATCTTCTCTCACCTGTTGGTCAAGAAGGGACAGCTCCTTCTTGTAAACATCTCTGACAAACAGAGATTGCCTGCCAGGTGCAGAGATTGAGACAGTAATTGTTTTAATTCTTTCTCTGAGCTTTCTCACAGCTTCCCAGGAAAATCCTGGGAGAGCAGTGTCTCTCTCTGTTCAGAGGATATGTGGTTATCACAGGGATTGCCAAAATTTAGAGGCCCTGTGCTTCCTGGGAGTCATTTACCCCCAGGGTGCATCTCTGGAGTCCAGGTGGCTGGACAGGAGCTGAAGAGTAGCCTATTACATCTCTGTTTTATCTCTCCCACACATTCTTAGGTGTATCAGATTATGCTATTTAAGATTATTTGCCTTTGACAATACTGCATTCTGAAAGTATATTTATAGAAATGTTATTAAAGAAGTGAATCTTTCACTGCTCAAAGTATTCTGTGATGCTATTTCCCCCTAACAATATCAGAGTGGAGTGTTGGAACAGACAGCTTTATAATAAGATAGAATGTAATTGATATTGCAGACTTGCTTGATAGTGAAAAATGAGACTGTCACCAGCCTCATGGAAAATCATTTTGGTAGAACAACCTTGCAGCTGAAAGCAAAGAAATAACCCAAACCAGACAACTGGTGTCTATTAAAATTAGTTCACACACTGCTTTCACATTCCATGCTGGTTTAACACTTAGTTCTTGATTAGACCATCTTTGGTCTCATTTGTCATTATCAAATCACTGGACATACTAATGTTTCTCTGAAAGACCAATAGTCTGAAATAATAAATAAACCAGACACTTCTCAGGACAGAATTCAGCCCATCTTCCTTGTTTTTAATAATACTTTATTCTGGACCTGCTCCTATTATTCTTTTTTTGGGCATCTCTGCTCACTTGCACTCTGAAGGGTTTTGCATAAATATTTTATTCTATTTTTATTAATTAATAAAGAATTAATTCAGTGAGAAAAATGTTATAACTACCTTCAAATGTGAAGGTATATATAGTTATATACCTTATATAAGATATATATAGTTATAAACTAAAAATCTAGAGGAGAGACATTACTTGCAGTGATACCTATTGGCTTTTTCCTCAGAGTAATGGTATAAATTAAAAGGAATTACCTTGAAGGTGAAGAGATACAACACATGGAGCAAAATTACCTAAACCAGGAAATATATTCCAAAATGGCCAAAGCAAGTCCCCTGACATGAATGTTTCTGCAGCATCAAAGTTAATGCTTTAGTCATCTACATCCATTTTCAGATGGGCTTGAAAAGCAAATGAGGGCTAAGTGTGCTCCAGAGGAACTTCTGCATTAGTGGGACCCTTCCATTTGAAAATGGACCTGAGGAACAGAAGAAGAATGAATATGCTCTGGAGAAATTCCTGCATTAGCAGACCTAAGTGGTGAGCTAAGCCTCTTCCACCTCTAATTCTTGTGATTCCTTGATAGATCTGTAATTAAGCTGTGGGTGCCTAAAGTGCTTTCTGATGAAATAAGATCCATCATGGCCATTAGTAAGCCAGCCCCTCATGGGCTGCAGATTATTCTATAGGGACAAAATGAAGAACCAAGTCCTGAAAGAATTTTCCTATTTCTCTTTGAAGAAAACTTTGTAATTTTTAAGTGATATCCAAGACATCTGTTCAAAAGATGGAAGACTGGAACCTAGTAAAAATTAGCACCCCGTTTTTTGTCAGCACTTAAAATTCAACTTTTCCCCAAAGCAGGCAGCAGTAGCCAGAATTGCAGCCCAAGGTCACGTTTTCCTGTGGGCAATGTTTTCAAATATCAGCATCTTGGGTTAAACACCTTCCTGTGGAGTTGCCTGACCAGGTTTCCTTCCATGGCAGCTGGTCTTGCAAAATCATCTGCCCACTTTTCAAATTCCTCTGAGTTGAGGAGAGCTGAAATTTGTTCCCATTGTGAATCCCAAACACAGCACTGTGCCAGCTCCTGAGAGGAAATGAGCTCTACCTGTGCTGGAACCAGGACACTCCTCTGAAGGGGACTGCAGCCAGTGAAACACCACCACCAAAACCAAAGTCAATAGGTTTGTGTAACACTTTTCTTTATTTCTCCTCCAAGCATTCTGTCCTGGCCTGGAATTCTGGCTGTGATGACATCCTGAGTTGAGCAAATGTCACCCAGCCTGTCAGGTTCACCCTGATAAACCTACATGCTGCATGTTTAATAATTCCTCACCGAGAACTCTTGCTGACATTCAGCGTGATTGAAAACTCATTTAACTTTAAAATGGAGCTAAATACCTAAATATTGACTGCAAAAAAGACAAAGGAGAAGCACTGTCTTACTGATTTTTACACCAGCTTCATCTGATTTAAAAAGAGTAAATTTTGTAGGATTTAGTCAGTCATGCAGACAAGTACTATTTGCTGCATAAGGAGCTTTGACAGAAAGAAGACATGAACTTTATAAAGCTGCTAAGCACAGAGTGGCAACTTTTCATAGTGTTTTCATTAACAATGAATGGTTTTGAAGCACTCGTGACCTGGAATAGCATTGTAATCCCCCTCCAGTCTTTGCTGCAGCCTGCCACTGAAAATAGGCAAATAAAGTCCTGTCTGCCTTCCTGTTCAAATGTGTGATTATTCTTGAACAAGTTTTTGGCTGGCTTGGCAAAGAATGGGGTGGGAGAGAGAGAGGGGCTGAGCTGATTTTATTTAAGTGCATCTGCTGGGGACTTGGTGCCAACTGAGAATAGGAAATCCCAAAGCTGGGCTGGGAGCTGACATTCCTGGCTCAGGTCAGGCTCTCTTGCTCTGCTGCTGGCCCTTGGAGCAGCTTCCTGGGACAGATTTTTCAAGTGTTTTTAAGAGAGAGCAGGGGTGTTTTGAAAGATGTGTTGGTCACACAAAATTCACCCCTTCTCTGCACGAGTGGTTTTGCACAACAGACACCTTTCATATCCCAAGAATTCTCAAACCACTATGAGGGAAAAGTGGAAGCAGGACAGGGAACTCATCACCTGTTTATTGAAGGTGTTCCTCTCTATGAAAAAGCACATCAAGGAATAAAACAGAGTGGGAGGGAGGAACAAGCAGAGAATGCCTTTTAGCTCAACAGGATAGGTTTATCCACTAAAAAATCCCATTTTCCTGGGCACTGCCACAGAAGCCAATTCTGTGTACTTTGTGTTGAATAACATTTCAAAAATACTGGTATTCCCAAGACAGAAAAGTTGATTTTTGAATGCTTTTGCTGCTTAATAATCTCTATTCAAATTATATATTTGGTTCCTCCTCTGAGAAATTTTTCATTCCAGTCAGATTAAGATAAACTAGGCTACAGGGAGTTATGGTCATGGGAGGAGGCAGTGCTTTGTCTAAATATTGAAAAATATGGAATGTTTCTCTCTTCCCAAGCCTCCTTATGGCAGGATGTAAAATTCAAAATTAACAACAAAATGTTCATTTGGAATGAGTGGTCCTCCAGGGGCAAAATGTTTATAAATTATATTAGAACACAGGGATATTTTAGTTTATTTGCTGTAGTTGTGAAAAAAATGCTGTTTACCTGATGGTTATTAAAAAAAAATACCTTGCATTGAACTGATGAATTATAGAATTTTTCTCAGATTTAATCACCCTAGGTGAGGACTCTCAATTGCCTTCTATTCACAAAATCAAGTTTATGCCATCCAACACACTTGGAGCTGATGTTTTGCTACTCAGTCTTTGTAGCATCAAAGGCTGGAACTCTTTTATTAGTATTTTTAACCCTCCCCTCCAATCATTTTTTGCCTGCACATACTCCTCAAGTGCTCTGAGTCTTGTTGCAGTCGAAAAAAAGCCCACTTAGCAACTCTTGAAACATTTGTTTCCTTCACTTCTCTCAACTATTCCTTTTAATTTTGCATCTTAAGTGTTTAATTATCTCTGGTAGAATTACCACTTCTGTCACAAGTTTCACATACTGACAACTCACATATCTTGGATACTGCCTGAATGTGTTCCTTGCTTTTGCATATGCATATTTTTCAGGATTTCTGGATTTGAAAGACACAAAGCATTCTTTTTAAATGACTTCATTTCATTTTAACATTCAAATAAATAAATGTTGCTCCCACTAAGGAAATTCTGACGAGATCCAGGCAGTTTAGACTTCCCCTGAAATATAACAATGTTTCAGGTAGATTAAACCTTGACAAAAAGTTAAATCAAATTATATTCTCTATGCTCAATTTTCTTTGGGGAACCAAAACTCACTGAAGTGTAAAAGTCTAATTAATTATGTAGTATGCTAATATTTTTTAAATTAAGAACACCTGTGATTTAACTCTAGCACGCCGTGAATGTGTCTGCAATTGACTACGACAAAAAGATTAGGAGAGCTAAAAATAACCTCAACATTAAGGCAAAAGGGTGGACAGAAAATCCCAAGTCTGATTCAGCAAAAGGGCCATCACTTAGGGAGAGGGAAGGAGCAAACACAGTTAGTTATGTGACTGTTTTCCCAGGTACAAGCTCCCAGCCTCTGCACAAATGCTCTTTGAAGACATTCTGAGGCAAAAATTGCATCATGATCATCATATCAATGGCCAGCTTTAAACACATTATTACAGGTCACTTGTACATCTGTTCTTTGAACCTGTTTAAGTTCTTGCACCTCCTGGCACAGCTTGAACTCTGCATTGTAGAAAAAGGTATTATTTCCTTCTTTAAACCTCTTGCCTTACCAGTTTTTTGTTGTAAGATCTGCTTCTTACTTGCCTTATTTTTTGCAATTTGAGAACCCTGCTTTGCTCAGCCTCCCTCACCAGAGCAGCTGTTCCAAGAGTTCCAACACCATTAATCTTTCCTAGGTCTATTTTATTAATCTTTCCTAGGTCTATTTTATGCTATTTTGAGATAAGAACATTGCATGCACTGAGGGAGATGTGGACACACCATGGACAGTGGTGCAAGGCTGTTCACCTCCCAGCTCCCAGTTCCTTCATGGGTGACTCCACCAGCCTACATGGCTTCCTCTTGGTCTAGCATTGCAGTAAGGGGGAGAAATTCTAAAAGAAAGGCCTCGTGAAACCAGGCCTGCTCTGTTAGATCAGTGCTGGTCGTTTCTGCCAAGTGCAGCTGGCCCTTTGCAGGCTCCCATGTGAAAGCAATCCTGGTGTGAATGGTTTGTTAACACAACAGTCTATTCCTGGCTGAAAAACAACCACACCTGCATAAACATTGGATCTATCCCATGAGAATCAGTGAAGAATAATTGAAGAATAAAGAGATTTGATGGACAAATCTCTTTATTAGTAAAATACCTTTTTCTAACCAATAGAGTAATTGGCAAGAAAGCTCCTGACCAATTGGAGGCCCACACAAGGTCTGTAAACCTGTATAAAAATGAGTTATGTGAATAAAGAGTGGGTTTTCCTGCATGAAGGAAATGGAGTCTGTGTGTTTTATTCCAATAGGTTCAGTCTTTAACCAAGGTGAGATCTGGTCCACAGCTGTGAAGGACCCAGGGAATGGCTCCCAGTGCCAGAGGGCAGGGCTGGGTGGGATCTTGGCAATGAGGAATTGTTCCCTGGCAGGGTGGGCAGGCCCTGGCACAGGGTGGACACTGGGGCTGGGAACAGCCTGGGACAGTGGAAGGTGTCCCTGCCATGGCAGGGATGGCACTGGATGGGCTTTGAGGTCCCTTTCAATTCAAATCACTCTGGGATTCCATGATTCTCTCTGTGATTTCCCTTCCAGCTCCATCCTGCTGGTTTGCTCCTCAAGTGCAGTGGTGAAATGTTGTGTGCTTTCACTCAAAACCTTCCTGGAGTCAATGCCCAGCCTGAACAGATGCTGTAAGGCATTTCTGTGGCCATGGAAGAGCTAGGAACAATCTGTGCTGTGTGCAAACACAACAAGGCAAAAATAAAACAAGCTTTTCTGTTACTCATACAGATTTGGAGATGCTGATCCAAGTAATGATGTGTAAAGCTCCCTGTAGCTGTGTATTACTGAATCTGTCTGGAATGTGCTATCTCAGGTCTCCATCTCACAGAAAGACATCCAGAATAAAAGTTTCATCCATAATAGCATGTGATAAAATAGTCACTGCTCACCCAAAGTAATGCATTAGGCATTTCCACAAGATGAAGACTTTTCCTAGGATCTTATCTGGTAACTTTTGTTTGAGAGGGAATGTATTGCTGTGTATCAAATTGAACTCTCACATTTACCAGAGATACATAAAAAATAGAAAGGTAGGGCATCCTGTACAATCTGAAATGAATGTGCTGCAAGGGTAGCAAGAGAAAGCCCATAATAAGCTGAAACTCTATTTTTCAATATACTTGTGTCATATCATATAATATTTAACCAGAATCTCAAGAGTGAAGGAGGCTTTAATGTGGACTCATAAATCAGTTTCTTGCACCTCATAAGGAAGCCTTGTAAAAATTGAATTGAGCCACACAGCGGATGGTAACACATTACACAGTTAAAAAAAAAAAAAAAAAAATCAGTTTTGCCTTTTGTTTCCAGCAGTGACATTTTGAGAAGGTTCACAATTTCATATCTGATAGGACAGAGAGGACAAAAATCTGCAACTGTGTCCCAGATCTCTCAGTGGCACAAACTGTAAAAGATGGCAATACAGAATATTATCTGCACTGCTGATATTCCAACGTGGAAAATCAGGCTCTCAGACACACAGTGCTGTATTCTAAAGTACAGCTGTGGCTAGGGGAACTCATTCCTGGCACTGAGGGTGCATTCACTGTGTCTTTATGTGCTGGGAACTGCTCATGCCAAGGATGATTTGGTATTTTGTAAATTTAAAGGAGTTAAAAATATGTTTCAGCAGTTTGAAGTGAAATGATATTGTGATAATAACACTACCCACACTGTGTTGTGTTTTGCAAATGCTCAGAGACAAAGCTGACATTACCATGCCCACCTGAGGGAAAAAGAAGCCCTGAGATGGGCAGAAACTTCCCCAAACACCCCCAGGAGTAGAACTCCCACTCCAGCAACTCCCAGAGGGAGGCAGAGAGAGTCTGAGCTGGTGCAGGGGTAATGGAGCCAGTCCCACAGAGCACTGCCAGGCTCTGGAGGGAACTGAGCCGTGCTTTCATCCTCTTCCCACAGAATTAAGCATCATCTCCACTGAGTAGAGCCCCAATTAAAAATGTTTTTAAAAAATGCCAAAAGTTTAAAAAAAAAAGGAATCCATATGCTAAGTAAAGAGGAAGGGTACTGCTATATATTTTAAATATTGGTATTTATGAAATTCATATTCTTATAAAAGTTATCTTACTATGTTTAGTTTTCTGTGGTTTTTTGTTTTCCTGTTTTTGCTTTTTTTTTCTTTTTTTTTTTTTTTGTTGTTTTCATCTTTTGGTTTGGTTTGGTTTTTTTGGTTGTTTGGTTTTGGGTTTTTTGTTTGTTTGTTTGTTTTTGGGGTTTTTTTGGTTTTTAATTATTATTTCAGCTTGTATCTGGTGAGAACTCCAGCTTGTGCACCAGGGTCCAGGCCCCAGTCCCCCTTCCCCTGCCCCCAAAGGAGCCCTGCACACAGAGAGCTCCAGGACCCCAGCAGTAAATCCCAGTTCCCCAGTTCTGCATGCAGCACCTTGAGATCCTTCTCTGCATGGAGAAGACCCTGCTGTAAATTCTGCAGCAGGAAAAGGCACAGAGATGGACAGAAGTGCAATGAAAAACTCATTCTGAGCTGCTGGAGAGCTCAACTTTAATGTAACACAGATCAAAACCTACCTGCAGGAGCCTGCCTTTGATTTATGGAACACTATGACTTGTTGCACAGAGAGCAATTAAGAATGATAACTGAGAGAAATTAGTTCAGTGTAACAGCATTTACAAGGGAGATTTGGGGCATTTTTCCTGCAGGTTTTGAAAGTGGGCATCTTTGTCACACCTCAGAGTTCAACCACCATGCAGTCAATTTCTTTAACAGTGCAGTTTACAAATGTATCTTTTCTTAAAGCTAATATTCAAAATAGTTCAGGAGAAACTATAAATCGTTCAGGAATATCCATCCCTGTTAAAAAAATTAAAATCAAACAACCAAAACAGAGAGGAAAAGCTTCTACACTTCTGAAATCTGCTTCCTTCTTCAGAAAAGTAAGGAAACAAGAAGAAAGCTGTCTGAAAAACAAGTAAACCCAAGGTGAACCTAGAAGGGAAGCTTCCTGAAAATTTAAGAATTAATCAAACATCTTCCACAAAAGAAAAATAAAATATATCTATAAAAATTATATAAAATACATATAAAAATACAAGTATTATATAAATATATATTTATATATACAGATATAACTGTATTATAAATATATTCTATAAATATATAATATAATTATATATTATAAATATAATATAAATATATAAAGTAGAGAAAATTGAGAAACTATATTGATAATTGAATATATTTTAATTAAATATTACATATAACTATATCTATAAGATACATATATATATGTATATATGTATATATGTGTATATATATATATATATATATATATATATATATGTAAATCATATCCTATGAGTTGGAATGCACTAAAAACCTCTGAACTCCCTGAAGTTTCCTCAGTGGGAAATGGTGTCCATGCAGCAAAGAAATCCTGCTTGCTAATCCTGCACAGCTGATGCATGGCAAAGTCTTTTTCAGGCAGAAAGATGGGACCAGAGCTCCAGGATGATTTAACCAAGAGCTGACTATCAGCACCTTTCCCACAGGATGGAAAATGTGTCTTAGGCACGTTTGGTACCTCCTTGGTACCAAAATTAAAGCTCGTTAAGGTCAATGGAGTAGTTCCAGAGTAATTCAGCACTTCATAGCAGCTACCAGAGATGTGCTCTGGGAAGTCACAAATTTAAAACCTAATGGGACAAGATTCTAATTTACCAAAGTTGTCATTCCTAACTACTATACCTGGAGCTATTTTATACTTCATTAGCTTTTTCCTAATTTATGAGTAATCTAATATATCAGAATATTCTGGTGCGGGTTTCTTGTGGGCTCCACGGAAAATCCTGGTCTGCCCCTTCATGCCCAAGCATTTACTTTGTCTGGCTTATTCAGCATTATCCACAGGTAAACTCTCTCAGAATGAAGTGATTTCCTGCCCTGAATGTTAATGTTGTACATTCTTGAAGCAGAAAAATCTGCATTTAGTTGAGCAGTATCAATATGTAGGTACTGGAGCAGAAGGTAGAAGCAGCATGTGCACCCATGGAGAATAGAGAGCTTTTGCAAACAGTGTCACAGTTTTTTGAAAAATACATCTGTTTTGCTCAATTGACACTCCATGATACTGCAATTATGAGCCATATGTGAGTGTGGTAATTTGGGAAGATAAATTAACATTTTAAAATCGAGACTTGGTGATGTTTATATCATTGTGCAGCAGCCTCCACAGAGCTGGAAGGGGGTTCCCTCACTTTTGGGAGAGGATCTGTCCCAGCTGCTGTTGGATAGATGGAAGGATGTGTCCAGGGGCTGTGATGGGGAACAAATCCCCCCAGAGGGTCTGGCAACACAGAGCTGAGCCCATGGCATGGCCTCTGCTGCTGCTGGAGCTGGGCATCAGGCACCCACAGGAACTTGTCAGACTTTAGGGCACAGTCTTGGCCCCAGGGATGTTCATGTCAAGATTATCCTATCTGGTCCCTCAGGGCACTGACAGTGAACCCATGTTGGACCTGACAAGAGGAGTATTAAACATTCCAAGTAAATGGCTTTATTTTAGATGGATATTAGCAATTTCATAATTATTAAATCTGGGATTGGGAACTGAGGAGTTCTGGCTTCTCTAATACAGGGGTGGAGCAATCCAAAAGTAGACTGCCATCAAAGTTGTGATTTGAAAATAAAATGGGAGGGAGGAAGGGAAGGAAGGAAGGAAGGAAGGAAGGAAGGAAGGAAGGAAGGAAGGAAGGAAGGAAGGAAGGAAGGAAGGAAGGAAGGAAGGAAGGAAGGAAGGAAGGAAGGAAATATATTAGTTGTAGGCAAAAAGTTATCTCAAATTTAGAGCACTAACATTTAGCAGATAATTGGGAGTATGTGAATACACAGACAGATCATATAAATTAAACTTCTGGACTTTCAAGAAGTCTTCTCCTTGCTAACTGCACCCAGCATGGACTGCCTGGTAATTTTAATGACAATGGGACTAAACAAAAATGACATGTCCCAAATCTTCCAGAGACATGACACAGAACTGTCAAAAAGGAGGCTGAGCACACATTGTGCTTCTGCACAGGCACTGTGGAAGTTGGGGAGGTCAGGTTCTGGAAGGAGGAGTTTGTGCAGAAAGAAGGTTTGTGAAGAGAAGTGGCCTTGGAAATAAGCCCAAGATCTCAGCTGAGGGAGCACCTGGGAGATCAGGGATGGGTGTGAGAGAAATTCTGGGGGTCCAAGGGACCTTGGCATTTAAACCTGAGACAACTCCAACCCTGGGGAGCCACAGCTCAGGTGGACAGGACTTTCTGCCCAGCCTCCCTGGCCTGAAAGCATCACCTGACTTTTATTGGACTGTACAGACATCCATCCTTAAAGGAGGTAATTGGTTTGAAGAGGAAGATGCTAAGAACTAGAGTTCCTCCTAATTGCCTTTTTAATTTGTGTCTGAATTTATGTCTGCAAGTATGGAAAAGACCTGCCAGTGTGTCCCAGCCTAGGCAGAAAGGTTCCCTACCATCCATGAAAGCTGAGATACCTGAGTAGAGGCAGGTACTTCAGTATCCATCCTCTGTTGCAGTTTTATAACTGAATATTTGCTTCAGATTTTGGAGTTGGAACCATGGTAACAACGTGTCCATTTCAAGATAAATGGAAAACACAGCATTTATCACGGGCAGGGAATTTAAATGCAGATTTGTTAAGAAGACTGGCTCCTTTTCAGCCATGAAATGTGATGTGTAGAGCACTGTGTATTTTATTTTTACTAGGTAACTGTATTCCACCTTCAGTTTGATCTATGGGATTGAAGGGAGGATCTTTGTCTCTGTGAAGGACAGCTAGAACAGGTCAGAGAGAAACAGGACCTTGCAGAGCATCACGTGTTGCACTGTGGAAAAGCTGTAAGGATTCAGCTAAGAAAGTTTTGCCTGTTACTTTCCAAATAAGCCTCCTTTTGAACTCTAAATAAAGAATAAATCAGGTATTCCAATCCTGTTGCCATACATGAGAAAGAGAAATAATATACTCTGCAATATAGGTCATCAGCATAGATATTTTTATCCTAGGTTGCATTTTATTTTAAATGCTTGGAAGGGGGGTTGTGTGTGGATCTTTCTCACAATAATGAGATGGTATAATAAGTCTGCATTATAGAGCAGGCAGGTAGAATATTTAAATTATCATAAATAAATGGAGAGGATAAAACCATCATTAGAGAAAAATGAGAATAAACCTGGAGTTTATCATCAGTCATTTATTCAGCTGTCATTTATTTTCAAAGAATTGATTGGAACTAATGCCCAAATATGGGAGCCATGCAAGCAGTGCCATCCTGGGTTCAATCTCTTTGCTCAAACTTTGCTAAAAAGATGAAAAACATCTTAACCCAGGGCTGTATTTCCTGCCTTTTCCAACACATTTTTTTCCCAACAGGCAGCTATCTTCCTGTGTTTCTGGAATTCTTTCCCACTCTAGTTTTCTGCCTGCTGTAAAGGCAGCAAGTTCTTGATTCTGGATGTGACCAGAACCCAGCTTGTGTTGTGTCCATTCCCTCAGTGAAGCACCATCCTCAGGTGCTGCATCAACAGCAGAATTCAAAGTGAAAACATTGACAGATGAGATCAGGAATCCACAGCTGTGGCTCCAGTGCCTAACCTGGATGCAGCTCCAAGACAGAACGGTGGCTTTCCCTGACAGCCATGCATTTTCAAGTTTGTAATTAAAATTTGCTGCCCAGATCCCCCAAGCAATCCCCCCTGGAGCTCTGGCAGCCTCAGGGCTGTGCCCATTCCCTGGGAGCCTGGGCAGTGCCAGCACCTCTGGGGGAAGCAGAACCTTTCCCTGCTCTCATCCTGAGCCTGCCCACGTCCCTGCTCTCCAGCATTCCCTGGGTGCTGTCCCTGGCCCCGAGCAGAGATCAATTCCTGCCCCTCATGGAGCTCTGCTCTGCTCTGGGGTCTCCCCTCAATCTCCTCTCCTAAAAGCTCCTTGGAGGGAGGATAAGCTCACTTCTCCTGTACACTTTGTTTGTGGAAGCCATGTGGAAAACCAAGTGGGAAAAACAATGCCTTTAAACCAGACATGGGTTTACTGGGACAGTGCCTGGCTCACAATAGGCTTTTGTCTATATAATAAAGCAAAAATTCAGCAAATGCAGCAGAGCACCAGCACCAGAGTCTGAAAAAATGGTTCTTTATTCCATTTGCTGTCTTTCACATCTTACTGGCCAGCACACACCTGCCTGCCAAGTGTCTATTCACAGTCCAACAAGAGATTTTTCTTTCTGCTACTCCCCAGTCACAGAAATTCTTTCATGCAATAATAACCTAATAGTTGTTTTACCTTCTGCACACCTTCCTTAACCCTTCAAGGCTCAAATGGGAGCTGTCTTCCAGCTGGATATTTGATTTTGGATGGACTTGAGCCAAATGGCTGCTCCTGTGGTGATAGGCAGAGAATAGAGGGTTTTTGTTTATTTTGTTGTGGACAGCCAGCTGGCAGTGCTTCTCACATTGGAATTTCAGTGGACTCCTGGCAGCAGTTTCCCACTTATCCCTCAAAGGAGAGGCACACTGCCTTACCATGTCATTCTGTTAGAGTTTATTTCTTGCATAATGAGCAACATTGACAGGGATATTTGCAAATTCTTAAATATTCTGGCATCCCACTGGTGAAATCAGTGGTTTACCATTTCAGTTAGAAAGAGCTTCAAACAAGGTATTAATTTGATACCTTGCAGGTATGTAGAAAACCAAAAGAACCTGGTTACCTTTGTGATCTCCTTTTAGCAGCCAATATTTACCAGTAACAAGTGGCCAGTGCAATCCCTCAGGCTGCAGTGACTAGTTCTCCTGAAGAGGATATTTTCACCCAAATAATCAATAATTGCTTCTCAGGTGTCCTAATCCATGGTCCAGGGTAAGGATTGAGGGTGCATGTGCACATCACAGCACACATGCAGTAAATATATATTTGATCATATGCTTCTTATGGAAAAACATCAGCAATTCACCAGTAGACTTGTTAAAAATTCCAGATATCTGCAGGATCTTTTGACAACTTCAATATAATCACTTATTTCTTTTCATATCTGGTTGTGTCATTTCTTCAGCTATGACTAAAACTCTGAGAACAAAAGAAAGAAAGGAACATTCCTGTTTATCAGCACGGGGTATCCATGATTTCCAGGCTTCAGAGAGAGCAAATAGGAGGCTTTTCATTGCCATGTTACTATGCACATAACCTGCTAATTGTGCAGTGCTCTGTGGCGTGAGCTGGACTCTGAAATGGTGGGTTGTTCTTCATGGATCTGTGTTTGTTTGTGTTCCTGACCTCCCAGGTCAATACCAATTCATGTAGGCATGGTCCTGGGGGAGGATGAAGAAAGCAAGTGATGTATTTGTCTAATTCCTCACCTAGCAAGGCTTCCTACACAAGTTTATTAATATTTCATTGTTTCTTTAGCAGAGTTCTTTTCACACCTCTCTGTTCTCTCTTATTTACAACTGAGGAACATGGGCTCTTTTATGTTATTCATTAACAGACATTTATTTGACAAATGCTGGTGGTGTATTTTTTCTCATGCAGAACTTCTGTGCTGCCAAGACTCTGCTGGCTACTTTGCTGAAGGGTGTTAATGCAACAGGAGGAATTCTTGAAAGAGTAAATTTCCCATCTGCACCCAGGGCCAGTTGGTTCCATTCATTTTTGAGTACAAGCAAGCAAATCCTTTCATTGGAGGAAGCAAAGGACCTGTTTTAGCCCAGGATCACAGAGCCTACTGGATGCATGTGGGCACGAGCTGCAGTTTTTGGCACAGTTGTCTGTTATTTGTGTTGCACTGTTATTTTAGTGAAATGAGAGCTGTACTGGTAATCATAGAATCATATCCTGAGCTGGATGGGATGCACAAGGATCAAAGCCAGCTCCTGTCCCTGCAGACCCCCAGCAATCCCCCCTGTCCATCCCTGGTGCCCAAACCCTCCTGGAGCTCTGGCAGCCTCGGGGCTGTGCCCATTCCCTGGGAGCCTGGGCAGTGCCAGCACCTCTGGGGGAAGCAGAACCTTTCCAAAATCTACCCTAAATATTCCCTGACACAGCTTCATGCCATTCCCTGGGGTCCTAAATGTTTCCAATGGATTTTAACTCCTGTCACAAGGCAAAAGTGTAAGTTATCAGAATTCTAATTCAGGTGATATTACTGGGCCTGGAAATGAAATCTCAGATTTACCTGACTTTTCTTTATCAGTTCACATCAGTTTTGCATATTGTGATCTCTTGGTATTAGACTTGTTTTATTTCAGCATTGGTGAAAATCTCTGTGATTTTTTAAGGATATGGCCTTCCCCATGATACACAGGGCTGCTCTTGGCTCACTCTCAGCTCATCCAGAGTGACCAGAATGGACACAAGGGCTGTGTCCTGAGCACTCAGAGGGGACACACAGCCAGCAGTGTGCATACAGCAGCAGGAAGCAAACACCTCCTAGGAAATATTTTTCTAATTCTCATATTTTTATTCTAATGTTTTTCTAATTTTTCTATTTTTTTTCTAGTCCAATTTTTCCAAACCCAGTGCCATTAAAATGACTGTTCCATTTGTATGTCAATCTATACATGAAGCCATTTTCTTCATCATTCCTCTCATTTTACAGTGCTAATTCCATACACATATCGTTTATCTGATTTCATGGTGTTAATTCCACACACATATGATTCATCTGATTTCATAGTGTTGATTCCACACACATCTCATGAGCCTCACTGGATCAGAACAAAAGCTCCAGCAGCCCTGAGCTGTGCATTTCCTAATCGAGCAGCAGAACTCTCCTCTCCCTGCTCATCCTGTCTAAATGCTGAACCAAAGGCAAAACTTCTGTTCTCTGACTTCCAGGAGCTCGGCTGAGCAGTGGGGGTTTCAATTAAAAACCACAGGAAAGGAAAGGAATATGTCAATAAAACCACACACTTGTAAGTACTGCATACTAGTTTGCAAACAAACACAGCAAGCATCCTCTGAGTACGAGTCTATTACTGTAAATTTAGACTGAATGCACAATGTTGAAGGTGACTGTCCCAGCATGATCTTCCTTCATTTCATGTACAGTGAAATGCTCTCTGCCTCTGCATTCAATAGCTTGATCTACTCACTCTGCAATGAGACTGAAGGAGGAAAATGCCACGAGGAGGAGAATGGCCCGAGCCAAATTAGCAATGTTTTGTTCCATTTCAAAAGCAAATGAGAACTGCAAAGGAGAGAGTAGAAGGTGAAAAAGAGAAAGAGAAAGTAGTGAATTGATTCTAAGGCAATAACCTGTGTGAGACTTTAAATGTAGACATCCCTTGAATAGAAATGTAAATGCCATGATTTGCATTATAAAGCTTTGTTAAAAAATAACTGTCACTAGAACAGATTATGTTCATAATTAATTAGTTACAGGCTGGGTGCAGTCACTTTTTAAAGAGGTTGCATTAGGGATCACATATTTTATTGTGAATTGCAGGAATTGTGAAGGTGAAAAAAATTCTGAACAAATTACAATTCATAGAAAAATACATATCCAACTAAAATGCAGTGTACCCTATGGTGCTTTTAATGCTCCCATGCTAAAGAGAGGAACCAGTAAGAGAAAAACAATGCAGTTTATCTAATTAAGTGAGCAAAATACAGCTTAAATTTGCAGAAGGTTAATAACTAATATTAAATATATTGGCTTCACATTATGTTTGAACTGTTAATAAAGGGAACTCACTGGCTGCTCAAGTATTACAATTGTTTCTCAACTAATAAGGAAATGAAAAGAGAAAGCCTAGTAAAGTATACAAATATTAAAATGATTTATTTTCCTCTTGAGCAGTAATTTCTTTAAGCAACTCTTTCCTAAACAGGGAAAAAATGCCACAAAGGACAGAAAGAGCATCAGCTTTGAAATTTGATGCCTTGGTTCCTTGACAGAGGCTGAGCTGCTGATTTAGAGATCTGCAAAGGTGCTCAGCACTGACCTAATTTTGCTGTTTTAAAAATTCTTGCTGTTTATCAATGTTTCCAACAAGCCTGGATTGACACAAAAGCTGAATGCTTTTGAGTGGTCTTGGTTTCATTTTAGTCACAAAATTGTAAAAGTCCAGGGTAATCCAGAATTATGTTTGCCTCCCATCTGAAAACTGCAGTAGGGACACGCTGCAATGATTTTTCACATCCTTAGTTTTTTAAATTGTGAGCTGTCCTGTCCAAATCAATGTGAAAGTCTTTGCAGGACATCTGAAATGTCAACACAGCACATAAATATCAACAGGTGCCTGACAGTCACTGGAAATTAGAGCCCTGCAATGTATGTTTTAAGATTACCTGGGCTCAGGAATGTGCTGCCATAATCCAAGGAGGAGTTGCTATTTTATGACTTTGAAGCCTAACTATTTAAAGAAGTGATGTTGGTGATTCTGGGCTAAATCCTCTTTAATCTGGTTCCTAGGGATGCTTGGTGCCAGGAGCAGAGAGCCAGGCTGTGAGGAAGCAAGGGGGGGAGCAGAGCACACACCAGGGCTGTGCAGCAGAGAATGCCCAGGGGACCTGGGGCAGAGCTGTCCCTGTGCCCCAGGGAGGGGGAGGCCACAGGGGGAGTCCTGACCCCATGGCCAAGGTGAAAAACACCTGCACTGCCCTGTGAAAATGTAAAGAGTTAATAAAGGACAAACTTAATAAAAGTTTAGTAGTAGGAGAAAGGACCTTGGCACTGAGCCAAGAGCACACTGTTATCTTGGGGACACCCCTTAAATACCTTTCCCTTCCATCAGCCTGTTGCATATTCATAGACCCTCATGCATAGTAAACTTTTCCCCAAACTAGTTGACATGTTCCAAGAACTGTTTAGCCTGGCTCTTCCTTAGGTCTGCCTTTTCAGAGCACGCAGATTCCTTGGTTGTGGTTCTAGTCCATTCTGATCCCCTCCAGTGCTGGGCCCTGGTGCACCCTGCCTTCAGAGGGTGAGTGCTGCTGGCAGCAGAGCTGTGCAGGCCTGCTCATGCTGTGTGCACTGGGTGTTAGCCCATCCCAGCAGGCGTTTTAACACAAGCACACTGATATCAGCTATTTCACTAAGCTTAATTAACAACAGAAATAAAATCTATATATTTATAACAAAGTTACTTTAATACCACACATATAAAATCCAATTTAATATTTACAGAAAGCCAAATTATAGTATGTGTCTATAAGAGCCAAGTCACCCTGAGCTGAGAACAGCCAGATCACTCAGTCTGAGGTGTCAGGGATGACCAAAAGGGATGAGAGCTGCACCATCTCCTGTGTCCTCTTTGTTAGAGGAAATTAATTTCCCCTGAATGTGTAAATGCAAGCAGTCATCTTGCTTCAGAGGGAACCTGGAAGCAGGAAAGGAGCTGCAGAACCTCAATTAATCCCCTCAGTGGCCCTCTCCAGCACTCTGCCCTGAGAACTTCTGCACACACCTTCCCAAAAAAATTTATAGCAACTGCCACTTTATTAATTCTCTCTTTTTTTTTTTTTCTTCCCTTAATTTTTTTCCACTGGATAAATATAAAAAGAAGGGCATGGAGAAGGTCTGGGAGAGGAGATCAAGAAAGGAAGGTCTGGGGAAGGACATGAAAAGGTGTTTTAATGGGAAGACAGCAGAGATGAAGGAAAATGGAAGAAGGGGTGGAATGTTCAACATAAATGTGTGCTGTTCTGAAGAATACATTATTAGTCTGATACTCACAGGCATGGAAAGTTTCTAAAGCCTGCTTAAAACAGGGAATGGTGATCCAGACACAGTTCAATGAGTACTTTATAGAGCTTGGAGGTAAAAATTGATTGTATTTTTGGTTTCTGTGCATGCAAAAGGTTTCTGATATCAAATAGTAATGGGAAAACTTCTCATTTTACATAGATACACAGTTTATACTTCCAGTTTTGGATCACCTCCTCTGTTTCTGACTCTGGCCTCAGTATGATCTGCTGTTGATTCTCCCTGGTGGAGCTGGGTGCTAAAAGATGGCTTTTCTACAGGGTAGTTATTGAAATCCTCATTTGGCTGAGTTGGGTAGCTGTGCCTGGTATGTGTTTATATACATAATCCTTAAGGGTGTAAAATGTTAAGAGTTTTTCATTAGACTCAGTGGAAAACCTCCCATTGACTCAAAAAGGAGTTGACCTTTTGAAATAATGAGGCCTTTGAAATAATATGCAAAACCAGCTGTTTCCACTCTGTTTCCACTTTCCTTCCCCCTGACCAGTGATCCTGCAAGGAATTGTGTGTTCTGTGTCATTACTGAGTGCAATCAGCTGCCCTTGCTGCTGAGCTCCTCCAAGAATTTCCCATCTCCTTGCAGGTTTCCACCCCTGCCTTACCTGTTTCTCACTCTGAAAAATAATAGGCTAAATGTTACTAATGGACAAAAAGAATAGGCTAGGTGTTAATACTGGACAAACAGAACAATAAGCAACAAGAAAGGAAATATAAACTGAAAGGAAATATGAACTGAAGGATTTTCACCCAGTGAAAGCTGAATGAACTGACAGCAAACAGGAAGAAAAATGGGAGATTAAAATAAACCCCATGTCATATTCTGAATTTTGCATACCAAGGATAACATCCCTCATTTCCTTTGCAGAGGCAAAAAAAAGACCCTATTTGAAAACCACAAACATAACCCTGCAGAAGACAACTGTAAAAGATCACACTAAACAAAGAGCACAATGCCAACTAATTAGGTTTCATTTGATCAGCTCACTTTTGTGGGTGCTCTTTGCTGTGATTATTCAACTGATTTCAGGATGGCAGTTGTGATGAGTGGATGACAATTAATGTGTACCTCTTCTGAATCCAAAGCACAAAGCATTTTAGCATTCACTGTGCTTTAACTAGGGGGAAGATACCTTGAGCATCCAAGAATTCAGATACAGAGTGCCTTAGAGTTCAAAGGATTTGCCTTGTGCTGAGTTATCTAATTGCTCAGAGATTCTGTGCCTTGTTCTAGTTGGTAAGTGCAGTTCTTTCCTTTTCCACATTGGAAATCCAGAGCAAAACAGATTTTTGGGTCTTCTTTTTATTCTTTAAAACAGAGCCTCCTAATGCTGGGTTTTTTAAGATGAATCTCTTAAAACTAATATCTATTCCCCTTGAATTCAGGATGGGTAAATTACTCAAAGATTTTTTTCTTTCCTGTGAAATTTCCATTCCCTTTTTCCTGTGTGTAATGACAGTGATGATTAGCAGTACTATGGATAAGCAAATGTTTAATTCATGTGAGTATACCTGGTCAGAGCCAGGGATTTCTCTTTCTCTCATTCTTCATAAATGAAACAGAGATTCTATCTTCTTAAGCCTTCTTGTTCTTCCTTATTTTACAAATGAAACAATTTAAATACTATCAAAAAGACACAATAAATTTTGAAAACTTTCATTTTATCCTTTTGGCTGAAACAATTTGAATAGTTTCTCATTTTTCTCTAAACACCTTCTGCCACCACTTGGTAAAATTTCCCTGCCTGTATAACTCAGTGTTGTTTTGCCTTTGTAAAATATGTAAAATGTACCAGGAGGCCTCACTTTTATTCCTTTGGTTTGATTTCTGATCATTTCCCATTGGCTTCCACTGACTCTGATGAGATTTCAGCTTTTTCTAGCTCTGGTGCAAAATCAAAAGTAACAGGAATTGGCAGTGTTTGATGGCCAGGCCTACAGACAAATAAATAATAATAATCAGTCCCTTTTTAGGCTGTGCATAAGACCCAAATCTCTCTCTCTCCTCTCTGTCTGAGAAGCAGAGCTCTTTAGATTAATCCTGGATTGGAGAGTGTATTAATTATGCTGGCTAGCAGCAAGAAACCTTTTTTCCAGGCACTACATCTGGCATGTACTTTAGCAAAAGTTAAGGATACTTGTTGTAATTACATAACCTCGCTTGGAAATCACTCCAGAGTGTTCTGGGTTCCGAGGTTAAAGCATGTAGGAGTTCCTAATAACTCTAAAAGTAAAATTTGAGAGAAGAAACTGCCTTGTACTGTTCATCTTCTGTGTTTAACTGTTGAGGTGGTTTCTGTGATGAGAGGTCTGCTGTGTAAATATTACCTTAATCATCCACCAGAAACATACATGGAAATTTTTCTTATTTACAGAAAGCTCCAGACTCTTTCTGCAATGAACAGAGCAAAGTCTCTGCCATGAAAACTTTCAATATTCATTCTTCTCCCTGGGTTGGGGAAGTTCAGCAGGAGCTCTGTGCTAACAAAGGACATTTTCCTGTATTTTGGAATCCCTCTGGTCCATGTTCTGTAGCTGGGAGAGCCAGAGTTGCAGTTCTCCTCCCCAGGAACAGCCTGGGTGCTGGGGTCAAAGAGAGTCCTGAAAATGAGCTGAAAGCCAAACTGAAAATACAGATATTGGCCAAACCCCTGCCCAGAGACCTCAAAACTGCAATGTAGAAATAGTCCTAGATTTCACTCTGAATTCTGAAGTAAAATAAGAAAACAAAAGTATTGTATGCATTTACATTTTAAATTATGTAATCATGTTATTATCTGAAACTAATACCATGCTGTTAAAATTTAGATAAAGTGTCCTGCAATGCATACAAAATGTTCATTTGTTGAAGGCCATTAAGTTAATTTCCTGGGAACAAGATTAAATGCAAGGCATTTACATAATCATTAGTTGTGAGGTGTAGAATAGATAATTAAATATTCCACCACATTAATTTGTATTTAATTAACTGTGCTTCCATGATCCTTCTGCCTGAATATTAATATTGTGTAAATAAACAATTAGGATGCATGCTTTGCAAAAGCTTTATTGTAAAAAATGTGATCAAAGAAATTCTATGAAATCCACTTAAGTTAATAAACACTTAAAGGTTCTGGAAAGCAGAGTGTCGATCTTGAAAGTTTTGCTAAATAGCTCCAAGTGCTATGATTTTTAACACCTTAATTCTTCAAGTTTTCAGTGTGTCAGAGTTGTCATAACAAATATTTAATTATAATATTTCCTATTCTACATTTCCCAACTTCTCGTTTGAACTGGTTAATGTGTACAAAAGCTAGTAGAGAATGCAGAGGGAACTTTGCATCATGTTTGGGAAAGGCAGTAAAGCTTTAGGAAATTAATGAATATTATATTTTCTAGCAAATAAACACAGTTTCAGAACTCCTGTTTTCATACTAATGGGGTACAATTTGAAGACACTCAGGCCATATGAGACAACAACAGTAAAATCCTCTTTTTTCCCCCTTTGGAAAAATTTGTCCCGGCCAGAAGCATTTCCAGCTGTCAACATTGATGCACAACACAGAAAAGGTTGAACTGAAATTGTGAGCATGCTTTGTTTCCTGCAAATGTAACTTTTTCTTTGCTTTTGGTTGATAAAGATGCTTCTGCTACTGAGTTCTGCTTCTAGCAGGAATAACTGCAGGAATCACCTGTACTCCAATGTACCAGTGATAGAGCACACCCTGGAATTTGAACAGATGGAAAAGTGCTGCACAAAACCAGGGAGAGGATACCTGTGGAAGCCAGTTCTGTCTGAAAGGCAAAAAAGACAAAGGAGGAAACTTCCCAGAAGACTTGAATTTTTGGGGACAAGGAGTATGACAGAAATTCTCTGCAGATCTCTGTTATTTGGGGACTGTTCTACAAAGGATGGAGAAAAGACTTGTTGGAAAGTTTACTTTTGTAACTGGAAGATCTAAGTTTCCATTAGCTTTGATTTGCAGGGTGTGTCTGGGATATCTGAAATCCAGTTGCAGTCAGTGCAAGCTGAGAGGGCTGTGTACTCCTCACCTTCAGGATTCATTACAGCAAGTGCTTTGGGGCAGGTTCTCTCCTTTCTGAGATTATTAAAAGCTTCACCTCATTAAAAATAAAAATATTTACTCATGTGTGTCATTAAATAGTGATTTTTGACCCAGACACCTCCTGCTGGCACAGAAATCCATCCCAAGTGTCTTTAGATGGGACTGTTAAGATTTTTGATAAATTGTGGATGGGTGAAAGGAAATCTGACTGATGACAGCTAATTCTGCACAGAAACAGTCAGTTGGTAATGCAAAATCACCAGCAGGGAAACGCAGACTAAGTGAACTCACATTAAAAACTCTGCAGGATAGTAATATAATTATGTTACTGCCACTGCATTTAATTAGAGACTGAATTTTTTTAGTGGAAGGTCTTCCTGCTTCATGGAAGGCAAAACCTGCTCCCTGCAAACACAGATCTCAACTGAGACACAATGAGAGGTAAGGATAGCTTAATTCTTAAACTGGTCTTGTAGAGGAGATCTTTCCTTCCACAGCCAATCACACCTTCCTGCCTCCCCTGGGAAACAGATCCCAGCATGGCATGGCTCTAGGATTCACAGGATCACAGAAATATCACAGGTCAGAGCAAGCCCCTCAGGTCTGGAAGTGACCCCCGGGGTCAGAGAGGCTGGGAGGGCAACAGGATGAGCTCCTCTGCAGGCAGCTGCTGCACCAGAACATCCAACCCACTGGGAAAATGCATCCCAGTCTTATCTTCCTGTCCCTGTGGGATGGGAATTCCACATTTCTCCCTTCAAGGCTTATTTCTAAACCAAGAGTGCAATCCTATTTTTCCAGTATTTAAAACATGTTAACCCTACTTTGAAGGCAGAGGTTTTCCAAGGCTTTCCAGTAACTACAAAAGATATTGAAATACCCTGACTTTCATTAATGCCTTTGAGATTTGTGATTGTGATTGTATCAGATGCAGATGGCACTATATTTCTTCCCAGGTTAATTTTAAAAGCAGTTTGGGGTGTTCTACCATTCAGAATAAAAAATAAAAGTTTTGATAAAAATTCATAACACTATGAAGGAGTGTACTGCATAATATAAGCCAATAGATGAAAACTGGCAATGTAGTGAAACAGTGTTTTCTCCATGGCAGGAGAAAGATGCAGGAAACATGTAGTCAGTAGTGAAGGCTGAGGTTTTAAACAGTCTGAAAATATCAAGTTGAGGTGATTCATGGATGCTAGACAATCATCCTTCTTTCTGCAGTAGCACAAATAGGGTCATGGAGGTCAGGGGGAAAAAGAATAAAGAATATCTCCACATAAATTGAAAGTAGGCAACTGGCATGGGACAGGCTCAGGCCGTGGTGGAAGAGGAGAACATCAATTAGTGAAGGCACACCATGACAATCCTGCTGCTGCCTGGCTGAAATAAAAGTTAGGGAACAGTAGAAACTGGTTAAAACAAAAAAAAGAAAGATAAGGGTGCTGTTCTCCCCACACATAAAAATCAATGTAAAGGAAGTGCAGCTGGTATAAAGTGTTGCTAAATAAAACTGGAAGTGGAAAACCCACCGAAAGCTGGGCTGGGGGTGGAGTGAAGGTGCAGGGGCAGTGCAGCACATTCCTGCCAGGAGAGGGAGGGGACACAGCCAGCTGCCAGAACAGCAGCAGCCCATCTCACACCCGTGGGATCAGCTGAGTGCTGTCAGGATCCCAATTCCTTCGGGCTGGTACTTGCAGCACTCACACTGAGGAAGCAGCTTCTGAGCAGGAACATTCTGTTTGAGTATAACCCAATATTGACATTTCTGACTGTGCTGTACTTGTTGCAGGCATTACCTGCTGCTGACAGAGGCACAGTGTCAGACCAGGAGGAACAAGCTGTCCTCAAAGCTTTTGGAAGCAATCCTTGATCCTGAAGGGACACAAACCTGTGGGATGTGCAGTGAAGCAGCCATGGACAGGGCCAGAGACAGGAAAGAGTGCTGAAGCAGTCAGCCTTTGCTAGCTCTGTGCTTTGGAATGTGTGAGGGTGGGCAGGGCCCGAGGATCAGGGTCCCTAAATCCTAATTCCATCACTATTAGTGTTTCATTAATTGGGACACTTTGACAGGCTGATGCAGGCATTGGAAGTTACCAGAGCTTTGTTGACACCAGCCATGGCTGTGCTGTTTGTGGGAATTCTTTTACTGTGAGTGATGAGCAGTGCACTGGCTGAGCCCTAGTCCAGCCCCAAAACTGAAGGACTCTGCAGCCTAACCTAAGAACAGTGCTTGAGGCTTGGGCTTTTAGTAATTATTTAATATTAACTCAGAAAATGCTACTGCAACGTAATGCAGGTGCAGCCTCACCTAGAAGAAGCTTTTATTACAAAATATTAAAGCCTGCAATGAGACTATTTATCTGTAATATACTGTACTATCCAAACTGCTGTTCATCAGAGTCCTCTTTCATAAACATCTCTGTGCAGGATGTTTTGCAGAGACAAAGGAGGGCTCTACATTGATCTCCCCACTGATTTCCACTGCTATGCTGACTCATATATTTGAATATGTCTTTTAAACTTTAGACTATATATTACTGCTTCTGAAAATTTACCATATTCTTGGGAGGAACTGAAGCTCTTGAGTCTTGTAATGCAATTATCTTGAGACAAGATGATTCTGTGGTAAGATTATCCCCTAAAAAGATTATCTTCTGACACAGCCATCCTCTGACAAGATTATCTGCAGAGATGATGTTGATAATTAGCTGGGGATGTGGAAGACTGATCTAGGAAATGCAACATGAGGGAAAACTAGTCTGAGCACTTAGCTGAGCCTCAGCTCTGTGTGAAAGTTGTTCATGCTGGTCTGAGCCTTCAGAACTTTCAGTTAATGGGGAAAAACCACGAGCAGGGTTTTGCAAACCTTAGAACCGGACATTTCTTCTTTAACCAGTCAGTCCAGCATTCATTGTAGGATCTAGCTGCAAAAATGCCTGTACCTCCCCTGAAATAGTTTAGGAACTGTTGTGTTCATTTCATGGCAAGTGTGGATACTACACAGCATAAAATACAGTGTACACATGGAACTGGAAAAAATGGATTTCTTCTGTCTGGCAATTGCTATTCATCAAAAACATTTTCTAGCTGCACAAACAATGTCATGCTTGGTGTTTTCTCTTCGAGGAGGGCAAAAATCAAAGATGTTAACTTCCCTCTGTATGTTTGCTTTCCAAATGCAATGATTCCTGATATTCCTAAAGTACACTGACATCAGGATCCTAAGGCAGGATCCCCATAAAGTGAGGAAAGAGCAAAGGATTTTATTCTTTCCAAGAAAAGAAAATAAGAAAACATAACTGGTACCCTTGCAGCCCTCTGCCCTCAGTACCCAAAACCCTGCCACACAAACCCCAAACAGCTTATCTTCAGTTCCTGGAGTCCCTGCAAGGTTGAAGTAAATAGTGTTATAGCTGCCAAGAAGCTGTAAGCTTTAGATGAAAGTTAATATGTTGGAGAGTGTCCAAATCTGAAATGATCAAAGCAACAGAGGTCTGGAGGTTTTAGCTACGCTGATGAGTTGAAGAATAAGAAGTTACAATGGAAAACTTTGAACTGACCTTAAAAATTCACAGGCAACACTTGTGTAAACAGACACCATTTTTTTTTTTTTTTTTTAATGAGAATTAAATGCATTTTCTGGTTTTGGTTTTCTTTTCTTTCAATTAATCTAACAGTGGATATTGCACTTGGAGCTATTAAAAGGCTGTAAACTCAAATATGATTTTGATTCTATCTATCAAAGTCACCCAAAATCAGCAGTTATCCCCAAATGTGTAATCTCTTGCTTGTACTGTGCACATAGAGAATCCCTTCCTTCTTGAGGGAAGAATTTCCCTCTCTGTCTCCACATCCTGTCAGCCTGCAGAGTGCCAAACCATCAGGAATCAGGGAATCAGTCTTTAGGAGTTAGGAAGGATATTGGCTGTGTGGGGAATGGAGGTTTGTTTTTTGCCTTTCTTTCTCCATCAGACCATAAACTCAGATCATTTTGGTCAGCCTGCTTTGGAAGAGCTGAGGGAAGGGCTGGGAGATCCCCCTGAGCAATGGCACATCAGCTCCCTGCTAAATCAGAGCCATCAGCTGCATGACAAATTGCCTCTGCTCCTCAGTCTTCTCAAAAGAACTCTGTGGTTAAAAGAACAAAGAGCATGAAATAGTCTTGAAACCACTCTGGTGGGTAAGCCTGGCAGCCAGGACTGACCTCCAGCTCAGGGAACAACACAGCACCTTCAAGAATTTGTTTACACAATTCTTGGGCTGCCTTTCTCCATTGTTTTAATGCATTCTTAATTTAATTTTTTTTAAATGATGAAAAATTAAATATTTTAAGTTATCTATAGACACTAAATACTTCTCAATCACTCATCCTTCTCTGAGAAAAGACTCAGTAAAATCATCACAATAAGAATGTGTTCTCCTTTTGTTCCAAGATGGGCTTATGTTTCTGCATTAATTTCTTTTCTTCTATTCCACAGATAATTAATAGAAGATACTGGGAAGTGCTTAACTTTACTTCAACCTATTTGAAGTTTATTACCCCTGTGACTCATACATCACAACCACCAAAAATGGATAAATTGTAAAATCTACAATACTAAATCTTCACTTCAAGGACTACTACTCCCAAATCTCCTAGCAGTACATTTTTAGACTGCCCTTTCTAATAACTTAGTTTCCCACTGAGTAAAAAGCTTTTAGTATGTTGAAAATGGAGCAGTGTTATTCTTAGCTACTTGATTCTCAAACTTCCAGTTCTGCTATGGTTCAAGTGGCAGCTCCTCCATACCCTCATCCAGCAAACCATTTTTATGACATTAATATAAAACATTCCTTTGTGATATGCAGTAATTTCATCACATTTTCATTTGATTGATGTGATTAAAATATATTTGGCTTCATCTGAATTCCTATACATCTTAAACATTGAACAAGACATTTTGAAAATGGCAAGGAATTCAGATGGCTCAAACACTTTGCTACTTCTTAACATTTAATAAGGAGTGCTAATATTTTCCTGCATTGCAGGAATACTTGAAATATCCACATGCAATTTACTTGTTTGAGTTTGAAGATGAAATAACATGGCATTTTCCATGAGTTCTGAAGAGCTAGCTGTCAGAAAGTACTGGCTAGGTAGAAATAAAACCAAAGTTTAAAATTAAAACCCCCGAAGTCTGCAGATAATTTTGAATAAAGAAAAATTACTTCATCGCACAAGATGAGGAAAACTTTGAATGTGAGAGGCCAAAGAGAACTTTAGCAATGGCTGAATGAAGTTTAAATTCCAAAGAAGACAGAAGATTAACTCCTATAGAGCAGCCTTTTCATCTGTTTATAGATTTTAAGGCCTGAAGAGATGACAGTGATCATTGGTTCAATCTCAAATCAGTGCTTGCTACGTGACTTCTACATGTGCACATTCCCCAGCTGGCTGGGGAAAATGTATTAGAATGGATTTCAAATGAGCCAACTGCTTGGAGCTTTTAAGTAGATAATCATCAGAATATAGAGAGTGTACATGAGATCTATGATAATAAAAATCCAAGTTTATAATCCAATTTTTTAATGCTAATTTTAATGTTGGTACTTCAGTACTGCACATAGGCACACAGTCAGCCCCTGCAAATATACAAGATGTGAGTAAATGACCCAACTATGTTGTGTGTACTGAAATGTGGTGCTATTTCTTACTCCATAAGGCATTCACTCCAAAACACATCCACATACTCAAATTATGGCTGGAAATCTGCTGTAAGCAGTTACCAAAAGCTCTTCAGCAACACCTCCCCTTGCATGAGTTTCATTGAAAGGAAGTTTGTGATAAGGAAATCAAATGATGGGGAAATGAAGAATCAGGAGCTCCCTAATTTGATAGCATTCAAAGGCTTTTCTGTGTTTAGAGGGAAAATGACAGTAATTCCTGTTCACCAAGCTACACAATTTGTTTAACAAGAACAATTTTTGAGCCAATATAAGAAAAATTATGTCTAGTATCCTATAAATAAAGTGAAACAAACACTCAGAGTTAGTGACTCTTGGAGCTAACTTACTATAAACAAAATAACTTGTGAACAAATGTGGCCTCACTGTGAAATAAATTTTAGAAGAGACAAACAAACAAAAAACAACATAAAAGCCCCATTTAACAGTGCTTTCCCACTAACCTTTGGCATTTCCTCAATAACATTTACATTTATATCACTTTTAACCAAAATTATTTCTTCCTTTGAGGTAGAGTTTGAGATTCAGAAGATGCTGTTGTACAAGATCCCCAGGTTCCTTCTGGACTCTGTTACAGTTATCCTAGAAGATGATATGCACTTAGAATCCTACACAGCCTTATCTCCCACTCTGAAAATAGGCAATCTCTTTAGAAAATGCATTCAGAAGTTTTAAAACATCTCCTTTTCCTTGTGTGAATATTGCCAAGGGAATTCAGGAGGAAAGGATTGTGGCACAAGTGTTCTGAGCCTCACTATATTATTTGAGACCATGTTTAATACTATATGGGGAGTTCAGGCTGAGTGGTTCTACTTTACCTATTCTCAATAATGCACAATTTCTTAGAGATTATTTGCAGGATATGATCCTTTTTGGATTAAACTGGCCCAAAGCCAAGAGTCTTTAAAGCAAATGGTAAGGTAAACAAACAAAAGGGGAAGGATTCTCCACAAAATTATTTCATCACTTGTCTGTGATATTTTTACTGGGAAAATGAACTGTGTTGTTCTTCCCCTCCTTTTGTTTCATTGCAATTACCATTCCAACTCTGTTCTAACTCCAAACAGCTTGCCAGGAAAACAGCAAACAAGGCATGACTGCTGTCCCAAAGGAATGCAAGTTTGTGGAAAGAGTTTATGTCAAGATTTTACTTTTATAAATGTTGAGCCCTACCTTGTTGCACTAGTACTTTGGAGCGATTTTATTCCTGGATCAAAGAACTGCTCAGCATGAACAAATGTCCAGAGACTGTTTATAAGAAGATCAAAGCTCTAAATAAGCAGGGCAAACGTATCAGGTTTAATTGCACCAGGGAGCACAGCTCAGAGAGGCCTGGGAGGAGCAGGAGGCTGAGGGGAGGCAGGCTCAGCACGAGGGCTGCATCCCCTGCAGCAGCACCCGTGCCAGCTGTGCCCTTCCATGGCATGTGGGCACCAGGGAAAGCAGAATCCCAGCAGAATGTCTCTCCTTTGAGGCTCCTCCTTTCTGTGCCTGCACATAATCCAGTATTTCCAGCATGCTGATATTCTGGACTGAAAAGGGTCCACGTGCCTTGGAATTTACTTTGAATTTCTGCTTTCCTAAGTTATTGCCAGCCTTCCTCTGCTAGGATTTATTTTTGACATGGAATAATTTCCCTTTGACTTGGAAATGTGGTGTGCACTAAGAAGTTCTGATTACAGTTCCAGGGAGAGGAGAACTCCTGTGGAACCTGCTCTGAAAGGTGTGCTCCAAGCAGAGAGCAGTGCTGGGAGCACTGAGAGCTGGAAGTTGCCCTGGACACTGGGGAAATCTCAGTCCTGGGCTGGTGTTAGTATATCCTGGATGCAAGGGATACTTTCAAATGTCATAGAATTGTTTAGGTTGGAAAAGACCTTTGAGATCCCTTAGGCTGGAAAAGACCTTTGAGATCCCTGCTGTTCCCCCAGCAGTGCCAAGCCCAGCACTGACCCCTGTCCCCAGGTGCCACATCCACAGGGCTGTGAAATCCCTCCAGGCATGGGGACTCCAGCCCTGCCCTAAGCAGCTGTGCCAGTGCCTGACAGCCCTTTCAGTGAAGACATTTTCCTGATATTCAAAGTAAAGCTCTTCTGGCACAACCTGAGGCCATTTCCTGCTGTCCAGTCACTGATTACCTGGGAGCAGAGCCTGACCCCCGCCTGGCTCCAGACTGCTTTCTCAAAGAAGATATCAGAATTTGAAAGCAATTATTGCCAACGTTCTGCTTGCTGGGATAGCAAGGACAATGTCACAGAGCCTGAAGGTGACCTTGGTTAATCCCTCTAGAGCTCACATAGTTCAGCAGGATAAAACCATAATGTTGATATGAAGGAGACTTTGCACCCTGCAAAATTTATTTGAAATTTCAAGCATGTTCTTATTCTCCTTGAAGACAAACCCCAGGTTTGTTTAAAGAATTAATTGGAGCTATGATAAAAAGCACTCAGGTAGTCTGGAGTTAGGACTGCTCTTAGGAAACACAGAAGACCCAGCTTCCAGACTTAGCTATTCTCTATTTTGAACAGCAATTTATACCCATGTCCATACCCTGATTCACTGTCCTAATTCCCAGGCTGTTAGGAAATTGATTTTTCTCTAACATCTCAATGTGTAATGGCATCTTTTGGCACCTTTTGGCACAAGTAAGTTGAGTTGTAGGGGAAAAATCAAGGCAGATGTCATCTCCTGGTTTTACCTGAGAATATTCCCAGCCAGCTCTACCATGACAGTTCAATTGTTCCTTTACCTGTCCCCAAGCAGGAACACCCCAGCATGGGTTTCAAGTCTTTCTAAGTGCTCTGTAGCTGTGGACTTCATTTGTAAGAAGAAAAAAGAACACAGCAGAAACCAGAGCAGCACTTGTGAAGCATTTCCTTTCCTCACCCAGCTGTGCTGGTAAAACTAAAACCAGGTGTTGTAAAGGTCCTGGCCGAGTCAGGAGAGCAAAGATGGGAAGTTGTGGGCTGGAACTTTGTAGGAGTGAACCTGTGATAAAAGAATGTCAAGCAGAAAAAGTCATTCAGAGACACTGGAAGAGAAATGAGGAGAGCAGAGGAGGAGGGACAGGGACAGGGACAGGGACAGGGACAGGGACAGGGACAGGATGCAATGCCAGGCTGGAGCTCCCTCCCTCTGTGGCTGAAGGATGTGGGTATGAGCTTCCTGGCTTTCTCCCTTCAGTGTAATATGAAGTGATGCTCCTGGAGGCAAAAAAAAAGAGAACTAATGAACTCCAGACTAGGCAGAAGCCTAAAGCTGGGTATGAGCTTTTAGGGAGTGAGCTGGAGTTTTCTGTTAGCCTGAGAGCAGCGAGTCTGTCTGTCACACAGGAGAGGTCATGTGTGAGAAATTCTCACTGGATCAGACCTGATTTTAAGAGCTATGATAGAAACTGAAATTCTTCTGACATACAGGACATCCGCTTTTAAGGAGAAACCAGGCACACAAACCAACAGCCAACAAAATCTCATTTCTGAGGGCTTTTTATTACTATCTCTATACTTTTAATCCTCCCTGAGCACAAAGGGAAAACAGCAGCTCCTTGAAGCATGGTGGCTATATTTTCTGAGATGTGACTTCTTTTAATGTTACTTTTCTAAACTGCAGACATAAGTGATGAATTATTGGAATGTGCAGGTATTCTGTGTGGCTGTTCCTCCACCTGCAGTCTCCCTGCAGGTGAGATTTGCTTCTGTGCTTTCACCACGAAGCATTAGAACATTCTGGGCTCTGCTCTGGCTGGGGTTAGGAGCAAACACGAAGTATTTGTAATCACAGATGTTCCAGAGGCTGAGGAGTGAATCAGCCCTTCAGTTTTCAGGGATGTTTGAAGTTTGTATTTGTGTGTTACTGATATAAAAGGTAGGAACAAAGAAACTACAAAATTAAGTCTAGTCCTTCCTACCACAATTAATCATGTGCTTTACGTGTGCAATTAGCAAACCAGTTGCATGTCCTGTATCTTATTTTTACCTCTTCTGCTCCAGATTGGCACCCAGGATTGTGTTTGATCTCCAGGATCCTTTGTCTGTGCTGCTTGAGCTAAGATTTGAATCAGTAATCAAGCCCATTAAAGCAGTCCATTAAGCTTCATGATCTTTAGAAACAACTTTAGTTTGTAGCTGTCCATATTCCTTGATTTCTTAGTAGTGGTACAGGATGAAATGGTGCTGAGGATTTCTCTTTGTAGATCATGGGAAAGATTATGTTTTCACAGGCTTAGTGTTTAATAAATGAAATTCTGATGGAAGTTGGCTTTATATTGAAACTGAAATAGTGTGTGGTAAGTTAGAAATTCAGGCTTTCATGTTGGAACTCTGACCTACATCTGCTGGGGAAAGGAGAGGTTCCCTAAATGGAGCAGCTGGACAATTGCAGGTGAATGGGGCCTCCCTCTCTCCAGGCTTCACATCTCACACTGCAAATTGGAAATGGAGGAGATGGATTAGAAACTTGGGAGAAATTTGTGGTGGGAAAAAAAGGCTGTGGAAAGAGAAAACTTTCATTTAAAAGAAAAGAAAAGATTATTGGTTTTGAGGAGAAGATCATTATAATTATATCAATTAGTATAATCAGAAAAGTATTTTATTGGTTGTATAAAAAACATGTAGTTGACTCTATCTAGGTGTAATTCTAGCATTAAGAAATGTACTGATAGGTAAAAAATTCCATTTAATGAGGATGAAGGGAAAAGAAAATTGCAAGAATGTTCTTTTATACATTTCAGACTTCCTTTTAAAGACATGCCCCAGATAATGCAAAATAAAGTGATATGGCCAGAGTTGGGAACCTAAAGTTTGAGTTTGGATTCAAATCTGAATTTTTCAAAGTATAGGGAGAACTATCTGAACTGAAGAAGGGAGGGAGGGAGGGAGGGAGGGAGGGAGGGAGGAAGGAAGGAAGGAAGGAAGGAAGGAAGGAAGGAAGGAAGGAAGGAAGGAAGGAAGGAAGGAAGGAAGGAAGGAAGGAAGGAAGGAAGGAAGGAAGGAAGGATTCTTGCATTATTTACTCCAGACCAAAATTATTGAGGCAGTGACTTTTTTTTAATATTATGCCATACAAATGTGTGTTATGTTTTACCTGCCTTACATTCAAAGGTTCTGCAATGGACTTAATAAAAACAACAACCTCAAATAAGTGTAATTCTACTTTAGAAATAAGCATATTATAAAGGAAAAACTATGAAAGATATGTGATAGGGGATGACATTTCCGAGGGCAATAAGATTATGACCCTAATATTAATTGAATGTATTTTTTTTTTCAGTTTTTACTTAGCTGTTAAATTAATATTGAGATTTTTTTTTTAATTAATGAAATGAGGTGACTTTAAAACTCTAGTTAAACTCTGGTTAAATTCAGGAAATTTTGGTTGACACATGGAAATTTTTTTAAACATATTTTTATAACCATAAAAAATTATTTAGGAGAAAACACATTATAGTTTCCCTTGGCAGAATTCAAACTGCCTACCTCAGGGTGCAGTTTCATGGTCTGTTTAAGCTGATGTAGCTGCAGGGCTCCTGCTGGAAGGAGCAATCTTGAGCTCCTGGGCTCCTTCTCTGCTGTTTGCCATAGCCTGGCTAAAAACCAGCCCATGGAGAGGGCTGGGAGGACTTCCCAAGCAGCTCTGATTAGGGCTGACAGCACAAGTGAGGAGAAAGCCTTCAGTCTCCACATTCCACAGACACAAAACTCTCCACTTGGACAAAAATAACTTCCACAAATCTATTGGGAAAGAAGCTGTTTGTATAATATTGAAGGCCAGATTCTTAGTGCCCTCTCTGCAGTATAAAATGAGACTTGGACTCAGCTGATGTTTCCTTCCAGTAAATGATTCAGAGGGCTCCATGTGTGGATGTGTCTGTTGCTAATGAAGGGCAGCAGGAGATGCTTCCACCGTGCTTTGGTGCTAATCTCCCCAGCTGGACCTGAATGTCCGGGCTCTGCCTTTGCACATCACTCAGGCTGAGTTTGAGCCCTCGGGCAATGTCTGTGCCAGGGCTCTGTGCTGCTCCGGGGAGCCCTGGTCTGGCTGGAGCCCCAGCAAGGGCTGAGGGAGCTAGGAAGGGGCTCAGCCTGGAGAAAAGGAGGCTCAGGGGGCCCTTGTGGCTCTGCACAACTCCCTGCCCGGAGGGGACAGCCGGGGGGTCGGGCTGTGCTCCCAGGGACAGGGACAGGAGCAGAGGGAACGGCCTCAGGCTGGGCCAGGAGAAATTTAGATTGGATATTAGGGAAATTTTTTTCATTTTTCAAGCACTGAAATGGGCTGCCTGCCCAAGGAAATGATTGGCCACCTCTGTCCAGCCCTGGCAGTGCTGGAGTCCCTGTCCCTGGAGGGATTTACAAACCCTGCACTTGTGGCACTTGGAGACAGGGTCAGTGCTGGCCTTGGCACTGCTGGGGGAATGGCTGGACTGGATGATCTCAAAGGTCTTTTCCAACCTAAACAATTAACCAGAAAATGGCTACAGAAGCATTTCAAAGCACAAAATCTTTTATGGGCTGAATGCCAGGGCAAAGTACCACCCCTATAACCAAAACAAATGGATAAAAGCATCATTGCTCTTCTGGGAGCAGCACCTTCCATCCAGAATCAGCCTGGCTTTTGCATATTGAAGTATATTCAAAGTATTTGTGATTTTAATCAGCATAATTGTTATTTTAATACACTGGCCTTGATTTCAGAATATTCTTTTCAGTATCTACTTAGCCATATTTAATTATTCCCTGTAATACTGAATGGTCTTCCCTTGCTTTACCCCATCTCAGGCAAGGATAATTCTGTTTAATGTACGAAGCTCACTCCTGTTTTATGTCCATGGAGCTGTGAGGAGCCATGGGGTTTCTTGGTGCCCTTCCATCTGACCAGTGCTTTTCTCAGTGATGTCTGGCCAGAGTACAAACTCTGATGCTCTCTGGACAAAATGCTGAGGGCATTAAAGAGGATTCTTTGTGTCTGAGACTCTGCAGTTAACAAGTGAAGCTGTTCCCACAGAGCAGAGAATGTAAATTGCAACAGAAGGCAAAGGATTCCACTGTTGTCTTTGAAAAGGGGAATACCTAAATAATGATGATTTAGTTTGGGTCACATCAGAGGCCCTTGAGACTCTCTGAAGAGGAGAAGCTGATTCTTGTTGAAGGAGTGTTACAGTAGCATATTAAAATTTCAAATTCAGCATTGGGGGGGGCTTTTAATTCCTGTTAGAATACACAGGGTCTGCCCTGTATTTATGCAGCATTTTCCTTGAAGTACTTAACTCATCTAAATACCAGGATGAAGAATTCAGGGGTAAACTCTCCAAAGTACATGTCTGTCTGCCTTTTGATTGCAGTCACAAATCTTGTGTCTTCCCATAATATCTGCTAATTATGGCAAAGTTTTTTGTCTGTTACCTGCTTATGGAATTTTGCTATGGAAATTCACATGGAATCACAGTTCTGTGATGGCAAATATGCACACATTAATAGATGGCAAGGGTAGTAAATAACATGGAGAGCTTTTGCTGTTGGAACTTACGTATTCAGAGTCATTTTTTGATGACATCCCACTTTTACCTTACCTTCAGGTGTGACCAAACTCCATATGAGCAGAATGTATGCACCATGGAACAGAAAATATTTTGCTGCATCCTAACAATTTTATTTTGCTTTTGTGCCCTGTTTTCTTTTCCTGAAGTTGAAGCCCAGATACCCTTTCCAATTAAGCTTCATGTGCACTCCAGTAATGCAAGCTCTTGTTTTGTATTTCATAAAAGGAGATCAGGGAATGTGATCCTGTTCCTTTGGCAACCATTAAGAGAAAATGAAAAAACAGGGTTTCATCCAGGGAAGCTGCCTACACTGGAAGCCACAGTCTGGGTGCAGAGCAGGTCTCCAGCAAGGAGGGAGGTCTCTGATTTTGGTTGGGATAGTGTTAATTTTCTTCCTAGTATTTCCCACGGTGCTGTGGTGCTGGTTTAGAGAGAGAATAATGTTGATAAGACACTGATGGCTTGGGTGTTACTGAGTGGTCAAGGACTGCTCAGTGTCCCCAAGCCTGCTAGCCAGGAGGGGCACAAGGAGCCAGGAGGGATCAAAGCCAAGGCAGTTGATCTGAACTGGTCCCAGGGATATTCCAGACCATCCATCAGGGGATGGTGAGCAACTCTACTGTCAATAATTTGTCTTTCTTGGGTTTTAGTTCTCTTTTTATATTCTTTTTTTTTGTTGTTGTTGTTGTTGTTGTCTCTCTTTCCATTAAAATTATTATTATCTTTTACAGTGAAGATGATTCTGCTTTATTTTATTTCCATTATTAAACTGTTCTTGTCTCAGCCCACAATCCTTACCTTTGTTTCCCTGCTCTGCTGCCATCCCAGGGCAGGGGATGTGTGACTGTGGTATTTAGCTGCCTGCTGGGGTTAAACCACCACAGCAGGTGAGACATTTAACATATGCGAGTACTCCCTTTGAACTAAATCAGATTATTCACTTGTGTAAAATTGCTCAACTGCCTAAATGTCTGCAGGATCAGGGCCCCAGACTGCAAACAGGAGCACCAAAGCAATATCCCTCTCGCTGTGCTGCTCAGCCCAGCTCTCCCATTCCCGGCAATTGAAGGAGAGGATGGGCCATTCCCAACGCCTCTGTTCCATTACCCCAGCCTTAGTGGGAGGACTGGGGTACATAAACACGTTTTTTAATTATAAAACATAGTAGTTGAAAACAGTTCTATAGCAAGTAAGATCATAATGTTAAAAAAAAAGAAAAAAAAGAAAAGAAAAAAAAAAAAAAAAAAAGAAAGGAAAATTACATTCCAAAGCTGCAGGGCAGACTCTGGGGATCAGAGAAATCCTGGTCATTCAATTCCTGCACAATTTCATATGACAGGGTTTTTAAAGAGGTAACATCATGCAGACCAGGATCTTATTTAAGTTTGTATGCAAAAAATTTCTTTGAACATAAAGTCGTGTTTTAAATTAATTAAAAAAAAAAAGGAAATAGCTCTGCAAGCCAAATGAAATCCCTATCTTCATTAGATCCTCCTGCATAACCTTCTGATATCAGCTGGGCTTACAGCTGTTAGCAGGTGATTGATAGTGCTTGTTAAGTCCTCATTATCTTTCTGAGTGCATCTTTTGACATTCTAAATATCATCCCGATAAGATTTCCTGAGCAATTGAATTCAGCATCTTTGCGACATTCATGGCAGTAACTTAGAAACAGAGATGACCAAGCTTTAGTTTTGAATTTTTAACCTTTGGGGCTTTTCCATCGCTTGGATCCCGAAGCCTTCTCAGATTTATCTTCTAGCACATACTAAACATTCTTCCACGATTAGTTTAAAACAAGTTCTTTGTTGCAATGAAGATCTCATCTCAGAAATGACATAAAGTTTATCACTGTTATTCCATTCTGCATTTTCCTCATGTAGCAGCCAGTAACTAATCTAATATTTGCCTCAGAAAATAAGATATTATAAGTAGAGAACATCTCCTTAGGAGCATGCATGCTATAATCCTTTCAGGCTTAATTATTTTTGAAGTTCATGCCTATATATCTTTGATTTCTATTTAGAGGGTCTGTGACACTTTTATTATTAGAATAAAATATGCAAAAAAATTATTATTTCCTATTCTCAGAAGTATGGACTTTTTATAAAAGGTTTGCTAGGTGTGTAAATTAATTTCAGTCAGTTCTCCACTCTGCCTAGAGTGACTTTCAATGAATGCACACAAATCATCTTTTAACACTGAAGTGTAAAAAAGTCTGTGTCTGTGTGGGCAGGTTATTGGGGCTGCAGAAGGAATCTGTCAATAAGATCATGTTCAGGGAGGGCACTCCTGAAACGAGTGGTACGGTACGGGGGGGCTGCCACTCCTCGCTGTTAAATCACCTCTGCCACACCAGTGACAAACCCACTGAAATGTGACCTTCAGCAGAAGCCCGAGGTGTGCCAGAAGGCTGGCACAGAGCTGGTCCATGCTGGCCATCTGCAGCCCCCAGTGTGTGTGAGTGACCCTGTGGGTGCTGAACAGGCTCTGTCCCCAGCCTGTTACCATGGCACCTCCTGTACGTGACAAGCCACCTCTGGGCTCCCTCTGAAAGAGCCAGACTTCAGCTGCCACAACAACAGATGGGAGCACAGACCTGGGGCTGAGGAGCTCTGAGCACCAAGGCCACCTGTGGTATTTTCTGGGGTCCCCCGTGGGAGGAAGGAATGAATCTGACTCCATGTTCTTAGAAGGCTAATTTATTATTTTATGATACTATATTATATTAAAGAATACTATAATAAAACTATACTAAAGAATAGAGAAAGGATACTTACAGAAGGCTTAACAAGAATGATAATGCACCTCGTGACTCTTGCCAGAGTCCAACACAGCTGGACTGTGATTGGTCATTAAGTTAAAACAATTCACATGAAGCCAATCAAACAATCACCTGTTGGATAAACAATCTCCAAACAACATTCCAAATCAGAAAAACACAGGAGAAGCAAATGAGATAATATTGTTTTCCTTTTTCTCTGAGGCCTCTCCGCTTCCCAGGAGAAGAATCCTGGGCAAAGAGGACTTTTCAGAAAATATGATGGTGACAGCCACCAACAGCAGCTCTGCTCCAGCCTGCTGGGGGGCTGGGGACAAGCACACCGGGCACGGAGCTGCTCCCAGCCACTGCAATGCCAGGGTGCCCAGAGGAGTGATGAGGGAAGATGCTCAAGCACAGGCAGCATGGGAAAGGGGTGCTGAAATGGAAGTGGAGCTGATGGCTTTAAAGAGGACAAACTTCATAGAATATTCTGAGTTGGAAGTGTGAGAAATGATTGCTAACTTGAAAAAATTTAAAGGGTTTATTAAACCTTAACAAAAATACAACAAAAGGACTAAATAAGGAAAATCAGGCCTGAAAGCTTCCCTTGTGGCTGCCCACCATGTGGCTGGCTCCTCTTCAGGACGGATGCTTTGCCTTTTATATCTCTAGCACCTCCTAGAGCCTTGTCAGTCAACTCCTTCCCTGCTATCCAGTGGCAGAAATCACTTTCTTACATTCTGATTGGAGGTCAGGTGCTGCCAAAGTAACAAGCCAACCTTCCCAAATCTCTGGATCACCAAAACCATCCCATGATAATATGTACTGGGGGAGCACATTGCAGTAACAGAACTATACATTTATAAAACTTCCTTTACCATGTATATAATGTTTACCCCCTTTAATTGTGAGAGACAATCATTTACTCATCTATAACAGAAGGGACTCACAAGGATCATCGAGTCTAGCTCTTGAGTGAGTGGCCCCCACAGGGAGTGAGCCTACAGCTTTGGTGTTATCAGCTCCAAGCTCTGAGAGCAAATCTCAGAGCTAAAATCTTAACAACTGTGAGGTTTCAAAAAGTGCAGTGACCGTGGTGAGAGCAAAGCCCTGCACAGCACCGTGCCTCAGTCCCCTCTCACAAGGGGTGTGCACCTGGCATCACTCAGTGCCTGTAACTCCAGCACATTGCAACTACTTCTGGATTCCAAATCAAAAAATTCAAGAGATTTGGCCCAATTTTCATATCAAAACAGCAACGAAGGGATATACAGAGGTAGTCTGAATTGCATACCAGAGTGCCAGAGCTCGGAGATTCTTTCCTGTTGTTGAATCTGCTCACTTCACAAAATGATTCACCTTGGACAAGGGTAGAAGAAAAGGGCAGAGGACACTCCACTTTCAAAGGCAGAGCACACTAACTCTGTAAATCAAGATAATAACCTGCAATGCATCCTCGAGCTTCTTTTTTCTTTTTCTTTTTTTTTTTTTTTTTTTTTTTATGCATCTAGCATGATTAATTGTCTCTTCAATTGTTTTGAACCTTGGAAGTATGTGTGAACAATAAGATTGACATTTGTGCTTTTGCAGGCACTGAAGCACTTCTAAAATGCAAATCATTGATGAACCTAAATTATTTTATCGGATTTATGGAAAAAAAGGCAGAGGTTGATTAAATGTTGAGTCTTGGGTGATATTTAATTGGTAACCATTACATTAGGAAATAGACTTGCCATAGTTTGTACCATACAAATGGGATTCAGGCTGCAAACAAGGAATGTTAACAACCTCAGTGAGCATCAACGTGTGGGCAACAGCAGCTTAGAGGGAAGGGGAAATATTGTTTCACTGGCATGGAGCTAAAAGTGAAAAGGAATCTTTCTCTGTAGGAAATGTTTCCTTGCCTGTCCCTTTGCTGTGAGCTGTGCCATGTTCTCATGTATAACTTCTGTTATATTTGTGCTAAATATAAAAGGGGTCACATTAGCCTCCTTAAAACAGAGGAGAGGGAAGGTGTTCCCTGCAGTGAAAGCAGCTGGGACAATGCTGTGCCCTCAGGTCATGGTTAAAAGTGCCTGATTTAAGAGTTCACAACCTGCTCCCACGGTGCTGTGAGTAACTTTAGTTTGCCCTTAATTGTCTTCATTTAAATCTTTGCATAATTCTTCTCACAAATGAATCTTGAGGAAAAAACCAGAACCACCAAAAAATCACATTGGAAAAAGAAAAATATGAAGAAAGAAAAGACTGAACTAAAGAAGTAAGTAAAAAAAATTCCTATAGAAGGCAGATTTCTCTGAGATGAGTTGCCTTTAACCCATGTGTGTGGTTTGGTTTGGTTTGGTTTTGACCACTCCAGTGACAAATTCTAGAAGGATTTGGGGCAGTGAGAGGCACACACAATCAGCATGGTCCTGTGGAGGACCCAGATGGCTCAGAACACCAAGGGAGCTCCATGGTGCCATCCTGTCCCACACCAGAGTGTGCCACTTGTTTGTCACAGCTTGGCCAGGGGCAAAGCAGTGCTTGGAGCTCCTCACATCTGGAAGCTGTCCCAGTCCTTGCACTGAAGTCACAGCACAATTAGTTCCAGGAAAGACTCACACTCTGGTTGTGCTTATTAAGCAGAACTTCAGCCTGGTGGAAGCTGACAGGAGTGCTGGCCTAGCTATTAATGGAATTGAATTTTCATCCATTGTGCTGGGAGAACAGGGAGGGTGACTTAGAAACTGCACTGTGGGTAACAGTGGGGATGTCAACTGTCCAGATGAGTGCAGGAGAAACTGCCTGGGAGTTTCAGAGGTGAGGGACAGAGATTTTGACAGAAAAAAAGTGGGACTTTTCAAGCTGCTCTCTCTTCATGTTGGAGAATAAACTGCTCTTGTGGATTCCTTCTTTTCTAAAGCCATACAGGTTAATGCAGAGCCAGCAGTTTCCTCACAAAGAGTCAAAACTCTGCCTGTTGAGCTACTCTTGGTGGTATCAGCTCTTGGGGTTCTCATGGCTCAGGGTTAGAGTGAAAACAAGGAGAGATCCAGCCACTGAAACAGGGTTTAATAATGAGAATGGCAAAGGGCAGGAGAGAGAAGAGGAAGGGGGAAGGAACACATAGTATTTATCCAGAACAGTGACATTTCCAGGCTTTCCCTAGATAATTCATTTTTCCATTACTGCAAATGGTTATTCTGACTGGAAGAATAACTACAGATGGCTTTTTTAAGGAGCTCAAAAATGTGAAATGAGCAAGTTACACTTTAATGGAATTGAATCACTTCAAAGTATACATTCAAAGCCTGCTGGCAAATTTCTCGGGTGGCTGACTACAAACAGCAAAAATCCCCCACTTGTGGAGGTGTGATTTAGCAGGCCACTTCTCTGTACTGACTGATATTTGTATATTTGTCACTTCAAAGATGATGAATTAGAAATATCAAGCATCATTAAAATCAATGGGAGTTGGCTCTTGACCTCACTGAGGCCAGGATTTTATCCATTATCTCTGACCTCTTTGTTCTTCTATTTTGTCACTTTGCTCTGCAGCTGTAAAACTTTTTCCAACTTATGTTTTATCTCCTATGTAGAATTGTAATCAGTACAGGATTGGCTTCCAGGGGAGCTAATCTGTACTTACCATGTTATTATCAGGCTAAATTACCCTTAATATGCTGACTTTACACTACTTTGAGAAGTCCTGTCACTGAGCATTTCTCAGGGTATAGCAGGTGTAGGTGAAGAGATCATGTTGATACACCTCTTACCTATCCTAAAATATAATTTTGTTCTGTTATGTGCAGATTCCACAGGGTCTCTACAAGATGGCATCAGGATAAGCATTATACAGGGATGTCTGAATGCACCCTGTGTTTTAGAGCAGCAGGAATCCTGGGGACAAGTAGATATTTTTCACAGAGCTGATGATAAACAAGCCTAGGGCACCCAAAACATAAATGGCTTTTGGTTTTATTTAAAAAAATCTCTACTGTTGTTGTGAATGAACTCAAGCTTTTTCTGAGAAGGTGTTGGCTCTTCAGAAGAAAGAACCAAACAAAACCCCAAATCAAATCACAAGCAAGCTCTAGTTTCATTTCAGTGCTGCAACTTAGGAGCTAAAAGAGAAAAAATTGTTTCTTTTAGGACACAAATTACCTTTCCTGGACAGATCTAACCCCAAAAACTTTTTCTTTCAGCTGCTGTTTCTTCTGGTCTCTCCAAAACCACATCTGCTTGTAGTTTGGCTTTTATCCTGCGAGGGAATCCATCAATGTGGCATATTGGAGGTGGAAAACATGATGCAGCAATTTGTTAATGGAGAGTATATTTTCATTTTGTGAGAAAAACCACTGATTATGTGCAGTGGTAAAAGCTCAGGGTCTTTTAAACTCTCTTTCTGTGTAGTGCTAAGTTCTTATTTCAGTAGGAACTGTAGTAGCTCAAAGTCTTTCCTTTTTAGCTCCATACTGAACCAATGCAATCAAATGTGAAATGGAAAATGAGAAAAGTAATTATTATTACCAATGGCATTTCTTTAAATGTTGCTTTTCAAAAGCACTTTAATTACAATATGCTTTTCATGTTGGTTGAGTTTATCTATATAGGGAATACAATCATTAATTATCATAATTAAGACACCTGAATTCAGCCTGACTGGCATTTCTTCCACCCCGAGTTGTATCGTTGTTTTATCTCTGACAGTTAGGTTTTCAATCAGATGTTATCTACTTTTTCTTAATCATTAAGAAATGCTTTACTAATTAGCACATGAAATTCATCCTACATCAGACTGAATTGAATCAAGGTCTATTATCTTGAACAGTAAGACACTTCAGAATTCACAGTAATAGGGCATGAATATGTGATACAGTTCATACACATTTCATGAACCTCCACGTTGCCGTTATTTTTTCAAGACTCTGCAATTAGTTATGCCATTTTCAGGTCACTTAATTCACTCTCACTCTTTAACAGTCTGGTAGATTACAATGCTCTAAAAGCCTGAGTTAACTCATCCCATGCCACAAGCTTTTTTCCATTCCCCAATAAAGATGCTTTTCTGAAACCTTCCCTCACGTTCCCTTTCTTCCTCTTCCCTCTGAAACCATCTGCCATGTAGGAAACTTTCCCTGAATATTGTTTATTAAGAAAGCAGGACATATTTTCAACTATTATGTCAGTTCTAATTTGAATTCCATGCACCTGAATCAGTTCCTGCCCGATCCACAGCTATTGTGCCAAAATTTAGCCTTGTCCCTCACCTGATCTTCCACTGAAGATATTGTCCTCATGGAAGGAACCAACCAGCTTGGGACCCATCTAAACCTGATAAAAAAGTTTTAATCCTTCTTCTAGTAAAGTGTTATAAATACAAGGGAAGAGATGCTTTTGCCCTTCTCTGTTCTCCAAGGCACAGTCCCCTAGTTGTGACAAGTTTTAATTTGCTTTAGGTAAGGCAAAGGATGTTGAGTTTTAGATTTACTTACAGGAAGTTATGAGGGCCAGGCTGTAGAACTGCACAGAGAGATTAAAATGATTAAGATTTCTCATTTATGTAATAAACCTTACAGTGTTACAGTCTTTATATTCAGATACTTGGCATGAATTTTCAGACAAAATCTCCTGTATGTGGATTTATTTTAAATATGAGAATTTGTATCAGCCTTCAAATATCTACTCTTTCATGGTTCTAAAAGGTGCAAGTTTCTCATTTAGGCAAGATAAAAACACTGAGACTTTTTAATCACTAAAGGGTAGAGTTATGTTGTATAAATCCTGGATCCTTAGACATTCTCACAAGGCTTCGTTTAGGTACACAAAACTAAGTGGACACCCTGCCCTTGGCTGGATTTCCTGTGCAACCACACACAAAGCACAATGGATTTAGGAGCTGATTTCTGTCCCAGCAGATCATGCCTGGGTTGTTTTTCTAGGCCATGTCTAAATAAATATTCCCCAATCTTGTGTGTGCGGTGAATGGGACACATTTCTTGATGGTGACAACTTTTTGGGGTGGAATGGCCAAGTGGCTTTTGGCTGGGTATTTCCATATCCATCCAATCCAGTCCTGTGGATTTTTCCATAGAAGGTCTAAGAACCTCCTACCAATGCTGCTACTACGGGGAGGCAAACCTGGTTGTGCAACACTGGAATAGGGCTTTGGGGGTGTGCAGCCCCTATTTTGGGAGGCAGAGGTAAGAAAACATCTCCAGATTGTTAAGGCTTTGCATTGCAGAGCTGTGAATGCCTCTCAAGCCATGTGCCAAAGTCAAAGTGGAGCTTCTGAGACTCAAGAGCACTTTTGTGGTGTGTGCCTTAAAATTGTTCATCCCTGCTTTGTATCACATCAGTTATTTGGTGATGTTTTTTTCAAAGCACGGTGTTTCTGACTCACAGGTGTTGCTGGAGAAAAATTCTCCCATTTTCTTCATAATTGTACCACAGCTTTATGAATGAAAGGGCTTGAATTGGCAATCTCTGAGTTAAATGTGAAGTAGCTGGTAGCAGAACACTTCCCCAGGGGGACTCATGGATTTAGGAGCCATTTCCTAGTCTGCTGCCTTAGACTCTGAATTTCTTGACCTTAAGGATAGGCTGTAACAGGCTTCTGTTTCTCAGGAAAGAACTGTCAAGCTTTAGTGCTTTAAGAATTTAGTTAACAATTTCTTGTTTAAAAGTTGAATTAGTGGCTGGAGTTTTACAGGTGTTGACTCTTTACAACCCCATTAGCTTCAAAGTAATTTTTGAATGAAATGGTCAGAATATCACAGAGCTTCAGAGCTTGCCAAAATAGAGTTTGTACCAGCCCTAGCTGCATGTCTGAATATCAGAATATTTTGGGTTCAGTGAAATTGCACTTATTAGGTCTTGGTAGCATGTGTAGGATTGGGCCCATGAAGATGAGTTTGCAGTATCATTTCCATAATTTTTGTCCTTTAATTTCAGATATAGATGGTTTCTATGTGTTTATTCTCTTTGGGTTTCCTTCTGTAATAAATGATAGCTGATGCTGTGTTTCCAGACCAAATATTCTCTTAGAAGTGTGTCAGCTGTCCAGGTAAGGAATTGGCTCCTCCCTGTTTTCCCTTTTTAACAGAGGGTGAGTGCATCAGCTTATAGAAAGCACATTCAGTGAGGAGCAGGAAAAAAAAACCTCAATCAAAATAGCTGTACTGCTGAAAATGAATGATTACTCCTAGGGGAAGGAAGTAGGGTGGGAGAAGAGCTGCATCATACAATTCAATGGGAAATAAGGTTTGTGTGCAAGCTGGAGAGCAGCATAAGATTTCCTTGCACATCCACACCGTGCAAGTATATTTTTGTAGCGCATCATTTCTCTTTAGCTGGTGTGTTCAGTTACTGCTCATCTCCCTGAGGGATTTTTATTAGTATTGAAAGAGACTTCACCTGGAAATGGAGTAGCCTGAAATTTGACAAGTTGGAAAAATACTTACATTTTTATCTGAATGAAAAAATATAGCATGAAAAAAAAAAGCGCCAAACAAACAGGGGAGGGGGAAGTAAACATGAATTTCAACAGTCTCAAATGGTTATTCACCGTTTATGGAAAACAACATAATTATGACACATAATTAATTAGTTAATTACAGAGGTATTTATTATTTTCATATGGGGAATTGTACTGTAAATAGTCCATTAATCTATTTGTACCCATAGAATCCAAGAGCAAGTAAATAATGTTCTTTCAGTTTGTGATCATTTATACTGTGAGAGAAAGCATTGCCAAGGTGCTGCCCTGCCCCAGAAATGGCTTTCCAGGAAGGCAGGGATGCACTTTGGGCCTGGAGAATCAGGGTTTGAGGAGGAGGAGATGAAGCTTAGAGTGGGATCTTTATGAAGTTGAGGTACAAAAATAGGCTCCAGCCAACTATGCCTCACTGGTGCTTTCACAAAAACGCTGTGCCTAATGGGGATTTTGGCAATTTAGTGAGCATAAAGTCACTTCCAGAAGCATCACTGACCCCTGTGTTGACCTGCAAATGAGAACATTACTGGAGTTTATATTATTTATGAAAAACAATGAATAAATTCTATCTGTGGTAGTGCATGCTATTCCCTCCCCACATTTTTGTTTCATCCTCTGAGTGTCTGTTTTTTGTACTTAGCCTTTTGCTTTCCATGACTCACCTGCCTCCTATCTCTGACCAAAATTCTTGTTTTGCAGAAAGCTACCTTATAAACTTGTGTGTTATGCCTTTAAAGCTAAATGTTGGAAACAAACGTTCTAAATGCCAATGAAGCAGAAAAATGTCTTCCAAAATGCTACGAATTCCCACAGTGGAAGGGAGATGGAAGCGTGCAGCACTGCATAAAGAGTGAAGAAACAGCATCCAGCTTCTGAAGTGTGGCACTGTGATCCAAACTGGCACTGTTTCCAGCTCAAAACTCTCTCTGTGAGGCCAAGGTCTCCTTCTTTGTGAAAGCTTTCCTGGAGAATAGCAGCTCCCCCCTGGCAGCGTGGGGAGTTGGACATGCACGACAAATGGTTCCATGGGGACTCGCTAGGCTGGGAAGGGAGAAGGAGGGCAGAGTAATCCCACTATCATTTTCCTTTAATATTCTTTTGTTTCACTCTTTCCCAGGAGCACAGGCAGCCCCAGTTTGGATTCAGGAGATGAACTCACCCCATTGTCACATCCTGCTGCCATGTCTTGTGGCTGCAGGCAGAGCCGTGCCCTGCCTGGGGACCTGTGTCTGCCCCCGAGTCAGGAGGACAGGGGACTTGTACCACTGGGCTGGTTACATGGGAAATTCTCATCACAGCAAAGGCACTGGGAATTGAAAGCAAGCTGCTGGGCTGCCACTCTCTCCTGAATCTGCACTGTGACTCCAGCCTGTCCACAGGGAGCAGCTGGGACAAGAGCTGAGCTGGAATAGCAATCACAGCCTGCCCTTTCTGCAGGAGCTTGTCTGTGGTGACTCGAGGCTTGTGCTGCTTCCCATTCCCCACCATTCCCTGAGGACAGATGTCTCAGTCTGTGCCCAGAGCTCCTGTCCTACAGGACAGCTCTATCTCCAGCATCCCCACTGGGATCCTGTCCACAGGAGATGCAGAATCCAGCAGAAAAGTGGTGTCTTCTCCCCTGCAAGGATGACGTGGCTGTGGTGCCACTTTAGTGCCACATTTTATAATGTTGTTCTCCTTCCTGTTGCTCTCTAAATGCATGACTTCAGTTTTCTGCCTTAGAGGCTTCACAAGCTAAAATCCATTCTGAGGGAAGGAGAATGCTGAAAAGCAGCAAAAGTGCTGCCTGGAATGGCCTTGGCTATGAACACATTGACACAATGGAAGACAAAAAGTTGGAGGATAGAAGATTGAAACCTCAGATATAACACAGCTTAAATTAAAATGGTTTTATTCTACAACTGCAAGATGCTATGTGTAAAAACAGACTTACAAGATGAAAAGATTGCAGAAGGAAATTGCTTATGCCCCAATATTTCCCTGGTTCCTTTCTCAGCTCTCTGGTTTCCACCCTTTCCTTACACACATACCAAGTTCATTTTCTTACAAGTAGTTATTTTGTTTTGGTTTTGAAATGAGAAAATAGAAGGCTGCAGTAAGCGTAATTTTCATACATTCCCCATGTCATATTTTTCTGGTTTTCTTTTCCCCCAGCAGTCTGTCTCTCTCTCAAAATCTCTGTTATTTGTGCTTATAAAGCAGCCCACACATTTTCCAGTAGTATTTCCACTCTCTGGGATAATGTTCTTTGGACCGATATATTGTAATATTTAGGAGGAAGAAAACATCTTCTAAGAAATCTTCTTATTTTCACCTTTTGATGTTCTCAACTGCCTTTTTTTCCCTGAAATCTGATGGGTTGCAAGACAAGATTTTAAGTATTTACAACCATCTCTAATAAACCGCTTCATGGATATTTATGAGGTGCTGTTTTAGCAGGCTGTATTATAATATTAATCAAAATCAAGGCTGCCTCTTGGAAACACTCCAAGAGTTAGATCTTTGCTGAAATCTTTCCAGGTATCTTTATTTTTCCCATTCCTTTTGTTTTTTGTTGTTGATAATTTCCAGTTAAGTTATTTATCAGATGATGTTTGAATACATATGAATACAGTTTTGACAGGAACTCAGAGAATCCTGAAATTAATCTTTGTTTTAATGTTTATTCAACACTTTTATATTTGTTTTCTGTTTATTTTTAAAGGAAAGGAGCAGTACCAGCACCCTGCTGTGCCACTAAAATTACATTGTATGAATTTATTGCTGACAAGCAGAGATGTCCTGGCATGTTCTGAAGATTTGTGTATGAATCCTTGGTACAATTCTCACATCCCTCACTTAGAGGTCTGATGAACCCAGGAGGACAGCAGGTACAATTTCAAATACCTGTTTCAGGTAAAGGATTGTTTTTTTCTGAAAGCTTAACTTGATACCCTTACCTCTTAATTTTCAGGGGCATTAAGTATGGCTGTCAGTGTATGTTCAATGTTTCTAACCTCCAAGAGAGCAAATAAAGTTTAGTGGGAATTTTTTACCTGGGGTCCTTAATGATTTTCAGAAGTTCACAAAGGTAAGGCCAGGCCAGCTGGGCACCAACCCCCAGCATTTCCTTGTTTATGTGTGCATGTATTTCTCAGCTGGATATATTACATCCTTCCTTTTTAGCCTGTGAACTTCAAAGCCACTCTGGTATAGTCAAACAGGATCAAGATCAGAAATTGCTTCTATTATGTGTTGCTTTGGGTTCAGCATCTGCCTGATACTTCTTAAAGAATCGTTGCAAATTGCTGGGGATAGGCCTAAACCAATTCTTAGTTCTCTGCTTTAATGTTATAATTTCCCACAAAATAATTGCTGGGGTATAGAACCACAAAGGAAAACTCCACAATAAACCAAAAAATCTACAGATGTGATTTGGGAAAGACCAATGACATATAAAATACTTATACAATACCGAACCACAGCAAAGCCATGTCAAAAAATAAAAGGTCAATCATGAAATATATTTCATTTCAAAATGTTTTTTCAGCTGTAATGGCCTGAGATATTACCTGCAGCACAAGTAATTTGAAACCTGCAATATTGTTTTTAGTGCCTTTCCCTCTGCCCTTGTACCACAACCACTGCAGAACTTGATGCTGCAGTTAGAAATTACTGAGGGCCAGTGCTGATCAGTCCCAATTAAAACACCTCTTTTGTGCTTTATTGATACACACTCAGCTTTGGTCCATGGTTTTAGGGAATATCAGGATAAACGTATCTCAAGGGGAGATGACAAAGTCTGAGAAATAATAAATGTTGTTCAAACGGTCTTACAGGTGTGGCAGGAGTTGTCACGGCCACTCTCCTGCACTTTGTCCATGTGGGATTCAGCTCTAAGGGCCCAGGTCACCACTCCACTGCACTGGTTTGCAATTCCCTTGACTTTCACAGAAATGCAACAGCTGAAGGCTCATGAAATAAAATGGCCTTCAGGCCTCAAGTCATACAAACAGTGCTCAATCCACTGGTACGTTTTGGAGAGCTGAAGGACTTGGAAATGTTACTGTGTTTAGCAGGCTGATAACAGGCCATCAGTCCCCTCTGCAGCACCATCTGGAAGTCCAGAGCCATAACAGAGCAAGTGGTTAAAAATCAGCCATGAGGAAAGAGGAGGTCTCCAAGAGATTGGTGGAATCCTCAGTAGCAACATTTCTGTCTTTATCTGAATCCCAAAGGCTTTTTACTGTTGTTGAAATCAGGAACCCCTCATTAATGCTGTGAAATCAAGTCTGACTGAAGTTTGGGGGTGAGGAAGAGGTTATGGAAGTTGCTCTGAGAAAATGTGGAAACAAGCAGAATGTGCTTGAGAGCAGGAAGGAGGAATATGCAGGGACAGATATTTTCTGTCAGCAGCCTGAATTCTCAGCAGTGAGAACTTCTGACCATTAGAGTGACATAGAGGCTTCTGGCAGAGACTTTGTGTTCAGTGATGCCTCCCTTTGTGCACTGGATCATCTGCAGTAGATAAATAGTCTTTAGCCATTAGAAATGCAGGCAGAGAAACTGTGCTTTCTGTTGTGCAGAAACCTCTGGACTGGGTAATTTTATCTGGCCAAATCCACTTCTACCTCTGCAGCCTCCCTTGTGATGTGCTGAAATGGCACAGGCAGCCTTGTGCACTAACCTGAATTCCATCCTAATAGATCGAGTGAATAATTAAACTTTAATTAGCCATGCCTACATTCCCAACACTGCAAGTTTGCAGAGAGGGCAAACAAGGCATTGTCAAGGAAGTTATGTGCAGAAATCTGCTCTGATTGACTGAGAGTGCATCAGCCTTGACATATTCTTGCAATATTTTTCAGCAACAGAAGGAAAGAGAAGGATGCATTGCATCAATCAAATTACCAGGGCAAAAAGGCAAATGCAAGGCAAATGTCAGTTCACTCTGCAGACACTGTTCTTGCCCAAGGTAAAAGGAGGGATAAGGTGGGCCATTGTCCCCATTATTGGTCTGCCATACAAAATAGACAATTACTTGTGTTGTTTGAGACAGTTTTGCTGTTCTCCTGTGCTGAACTGCTATGCTCAGTTCCAGTGTCATACAGTTGTAGCCAGTGTGCTGGAGAGAGCCAGCAGAGAAAAGGCTGTATGTCTGAATTAAAGCAGTACCCAGTGAAATCCATTGTGTTTTGATTTATAATTATGGAAATTCTTTTATCCAATGTGTCAAAGTGATTTGAAAACACCGAAGCAACTCCACAGCATAGGTATTGCTCGCTGTAATGTGATATCAGCTCCTGGAAATGTACCTCAGGCACACTTCAGCTGCCAGCCTGGAGGTCAGTGCCAAAGAGGCACATTGCTGGATTTGCATTTTCCAGGGAGATGAGGCAATGCTGAGGGCACTGAGCCCTGCTGTGTTTCGGAAGCTGCCTAAGAAACCCTGAGCCCAAGCTACATATTCAAGCTGCTTCCTCTGTTCCCGGTACAAATGGCAGACAGTGCCTGATTCCTGTCCTGGGGAACTCATCTCTTTGGGGTAGGATGAGTGCTTTTGTCTTTCCATCCCCTGGGGACCTGCCTGCAGGCTGCAGCCGGGACATCACCAAAGATGGGGAGGTATTAAGAAGAGGTCTGCCTTCTCAGGCTTCCTCTCAATAATCACAGCACGAAAATCTAAAAGCAGACTCCCAGCAAAGTACAGTTCAGGCCACGGGGGGCTGCTTCCTAGCGGGCTCCTCACTCTTCTGACCCAGAAGGGTTTAATGGGAGAAGCTTTGGAGTGGATCTCCCGCTGAAGGCGAGCCTGCTCAGGCACTTCTCCAGCTAATTTCCCTTTCACTGCAGAGCACATTTCCCCTCCATTCAGGAGGTGCCTCTCCTGGTCAATTCTGCTGAAAAGCCACTTGGAAATTCGTCCTTTTTTGCTTAAACACCCTGCCACAATATCAGCCTCTTGCACAGTTCATATATGAGCCTGCTGATGCTACAGGGATGTTGATTTATCCTTGATGAGCTGTTAAAAACAGGTGCTCACCCTGAGGGTTTGACTTAAATCCAACAGAATTAAGAAATGTTAAAGGAGGATCTGCATCTTTCAAGCAGACCCATTGTGTCTTGGTGCTGTAGATAAGCCCCAGTCAGTGTAAGAAGAGGGAAGTTTCACTCGAGTAAGAGCAGTGCAATTTGAAATGTTGGCAGCTGATAAGTGCAGGTGAGGATAAAGGCATGTCTGCATCAGTCACTTGCATTTCACCCAGAATATATTTTTCTTTGTTGGAAAATCCTGCAGATATATGCACACATCTGCTCCTCAATCCACATTATCTTACTGCTAGTGTGCTTAATTATATCCTTTCCATAAAATCCCCAATTTTAATATGCCTTGGAAGTATATTCTACACCTTCTTTCTAAAATAAAATATCCTAAGTATCTCTCCAGCCCTCCAACTTGAGAGACCTGAAAATGCAAATGAAAATATTTTTACTTCTCACTGAAGACACCTCCAGACTCCAAGATTATGCAGAGTCTTGTCCTTATATCATTGTACTTGTATCTTCTGCTTCTGAAAATATTGACCCAAAGGACCTTTGCACACCTCAAAACAAACAGGCTGAGTGAGAGCTGTACATGAGAATGTGCAGTCTGGAAGAATCTTATTAATTCATTCTGAGAAATTTTCACACTTTCCCATATATGTTTTGTTCATTTTTTCTGTCATGCAGAAAATAAAGCAGAAAGCTTTCTTTTGCACTAAACTGAGGTCTTGTCCCTTCCCACTTGCATTATTCTGGGATTAGGTGACACTATGTATCTTTAATTTCACTTATTTACATTGAGTTGTATTTAACTCCTTGATAACAAGACCCTATTCAAATATATTTGGTTTGTCTCTTTTGACTCTGAAAGTACAAATAATACCAAAATTTCAGTTGAACTTTCATAAAGCTGGTGCTGTCCTATAGTAAAGTCAAATAATCACATTGATTTTCACTTGGCATCTAGACTAACTCTTAAGGAATATACGTGGTAATTGATTTGTATGCTAGAGTTGCTGCAGGGTTTGTTTTCAAAATGAGATTTTGGGCTAGGGTATTTTTTTGTTAATTAAATATATTTTAAAGGATTTATGTTCTCTTGTTCAAATAGACTGAATTTTCAATGACTTCCACCAAAATGTTAGATGATCCTCTGCAATAAATAACCCTTTTTGTGAGATAATGAAGGAGTCTGAGAAATCCTTATTTCTGTATCCTTCTCCCAGACAAACCCAAATAGTACAGTTGTCGCTTGGGATCCTATTTTAAAGACACCACAGTTTAATGAATGCTTGTTTTAATGAGTAGGGCTCCATATTTTTTTAGTTTAGGTCTTAAATTTTCCACTTGTTAAGCAGTTCTGTTTTTACTAGAGTCTTTTGAGTAAAAATGACACAGATTTCATTGGGAAGCAGCCTTAATATCATCACCCTTTGTATCACTGTGTCTGTCCTGTGGCTCCAAAGTCCCCAAAAGCTGCAGCTGGAGAAGAGTGTGCCTTTGCCCAGCTCCATCCCGACTTTTGGCCCTTGATGGGGGAGAGGGAAGGGACAGAGCCTTCCTGGGGCCAGCAGGACCTGCAGACATGGAGCTCATTCACACAGAGCTGGGCCAGGCATAGCTGGCATGAATGCTGAAAGAAAATCTAAGCACATGGGATGGGATTTTCAGATAAATTTAAGAGCCTATTTAGTGACCTGTCAGGTGATTTGGATTTATTTTTAAGTGATCATAAAAGCTCACAGTGCAGAAATCAGTTTTTTTAGAGACATGTTTAAGAAGCCAAATTTATGAGTTCTGATGATGTTGCAAAGCAGCTGAGAAACTTAAATGCATCTTCCAGCTTTTATTGCTCTGGTCCTCAGCTCCACTGGCTATCAGTTGGATGCTTACTAAAACTGCAGTCTCATCCTTCCTGTGATAGCCCTCCTATATTTATCAAATATTTCTGTGATGATTTCAGGGGATGACAGCCCAGGAAAGGGATGACATCTAACAATTTATTGATAAATTGAACTAATTTTTGAAATATCTGAGCTCTTGTCCCTGATTTGCCAGACTTCATAATGGCTGCGCAGCTAGTTTGGCCTTTTTGATCTTCTGCCACTCACCTTTGATGAAAGAAAGCAAAAGCATTCTTCTGTCTTGGGGAGAGGAAGGAGGATATATCTGAAATACATTAAAGGATTAAACCAGGCAAAATACTATTACTACTACTACTACTACTAACAATAATAATAATAACATGACTAAAATAACAGAAAAGCAGTGGCCAGATTTTCAGCTGGGCTTGCAGTGGGCCAACAGCCACTGACATATTCAGATGTCTCTTGAGGGAGTGCATTTAAAACTTGTCATCTTCAGCTGATACACACCAAGTAGGGATGTGTTCTAAGGACACTTGACATTTATTGAGACAATTATTTAGTCAACCAAACCCCTACCTGCTTGTGCAAGGTAATCGACCCTTATCTCACTCAGGGGGCTGCAAAGACACACACATCACTTTGCCTCTGTCTTCAGAGAGAATTAGTGACAAATCCAGGTTTACAGGGCACAGGAGGCTTCCTGGCCCCCAGTGCTGTGTTTGGGATATTGATGACATCAATCATAGTGAAGGCACAGTGCAGTTGCCAGCCCCACTAGGTATTGCTGTTTTTTAAAGATATCCAACACCAAATCACAAGCACTTGAGCTTCTTTGCAGGAAGCAAGAAACCTGGCCTGCATTCTGCCACTGCTGAAGAGAAATGCAATGCATTTATCACAGGAAAAAGGTGTAGACTTGAGATTTAGTCATCTTACCATGTATAAAGATTTGATGTATGTTATTAGAAGCTACCTACCTGGGCTGTATTTCATTTAAGATTTTAGAGCCATCTAAATCAACTTCTTTAGCTTTAGGAAGATAAAGATTATAAAACAAGTTATCTGAGCATCAGGAGGACTACTGCATTGATTTATACCTGCTACATACAGTAGATGTGTAATTCACTTATAAATCACCAAGCTGGTGCACATTTTCAGAATTATCTGGGTATTTGGTTAGTGCAAGTTTAAATGAAGTAATATGAGCATGTTCTTGCTTTTTGTAAGGCAAGGAAGAACCACAGGCAAACAGAAGTGTTAAAGATGATTAAAGGTGCCAAGAATACAAAGCTATTATTCTTAGGTTGTCAATTCCTAGAAAAATGCCTGCTGAAGCATTGTTCATAATAATGGTATTACCTGTGTAGATCAGGATGTCTTACCAAGAACAGGGTGCATTTGCTCTGCCTTTGTAAAGGGGTGTTGAAGAGGCAGGTGGTTCTCCAGCTGACTGGAACTGGGTGTCTGGAATGACTTTCTTCACAACTCAGTTGCATTTGTGTGCAAGAGAATTATTTTTTCAGAAATACTCATCTGGAAAGCAGGAGCTGTGGAAAAAAGGTAAAATGACTCTGCCATTTTGGTCATTTAAATTGAAAAGTTGTCTGAATTGTGGGATTTATTTAGCTGCTGTACAGAATGCCTTGCCATGCTGACTCAAGCCCAAATATCTGCCTTGGCTGTATCAGACAGCTGGAGCAGAGCTGCACAACCTCAGGAGGCAGCAGGATGGCAGGAGGAGATGTGGCTGGAATCACAGCTTTGTTGTCTTTCATTTCCCCAACTTCAAGACAGCCATTCACAGCTGCTCTTGTTTCAATGCCTTGACGACCAAAAACTTCTTAAAAGAACCCTCAACCCAGCACAACCCAACCCAAAAAAATACACAAACCTCACCCCAAAACAAAAGAAAAAAAATCCCTACTAAAAACCCAGAGAGAGACAATAAGAACATGGTTTTAAAGCGGTTGTTTCCTTATGACTTTGATTTTTGTTTCTAAAAGAAATTGTGGATCTGGAGGAGGTGGGGGGGGGGGAGGAGAAAATGTTCTCCTCCAGAGAATCATTCTTTTACCCCTAGGAATAAGGTGCTAGACAAAGCTGTAGCAGTATTTAGGCATACCTCAGTTTCTTCTCCTCCTTAATGAACTTGGCTGATTAAGTACTCCTGCCATTGTCTGTGGAGCTGTTTGTCACTTTTCTCATAATTCCCTATTCATAGGGAAATGATGTGGGGGGATATTTCTGAATGGCTGTGCTCTCCTACAACACCTCTGAAACAAGCCCTTGCCATTGTCTTCTTCTTCAACACAGTCTCTGTGCTAGACAGCTGGAAAATAACTGAATTCTGCATTGCCAAGAACTCTCTTTTTTAAACAAAGTTGATATTAAAGGAGTGTAAAGCTGTGCTTTAAGAGTTAACATCTGAGTATAGTAGGGTCTTCATATTTCCATGGCAACAGCTTAACATGATCAGTAAGTAGAGTGGACTATTTTGCTATGAGGTGTCATTAATAGAAAAATCACACTAGGAAACACACATGTATCACAGAATAAAATCTCTTCTCCGTGGTTTTGAAAATAGACAATTTCTTTGTTGCTCTGTATTGACACATTGTTTTGAAATTGCTGTTGCATTAGAAATGCAAACAGTAATTTACTTGGCTTTTAATTACAGTTTTTGTGATTGCAGCGATGTAAATTTAAAGGAGCAACTTTACAACAGAGGTAATCTGACAGCTGCCACTAAACCTCTTATTTACAATATGTACCAGCACATTTTTACAGCAGGTTTTTGTTGGTGAAGTGCTGCACAGTTCTCTGTGGTGGCAGGGGTGGGCTCAGCTGCCGGTGGAGCCATTTCTATCAAGAATATATTGATAGCTAGTGCAGCAGCAGTGGCCAGCCTTCTCTGCCAAATCCATTCTGTTTGAGGGGTCAGAGGTGGCAGTGGCTGTGCTGGGACAGATTTGCTGCTCCTCTCTGCTCCACGTGCCTCTCACAGGGTGTCACAGGAACATGAGGCCGGTCATTTTGTTCTGGGGCTTCTCATTAGTGATTGCTGCCCTGCTCTCCTGCACGCTGTGAGAGTAAGCAGAGCTCTCAGTGCCAAACTCTGGTTACTCCTCTTCAACCTGTCACTCTTTAGGTCTGGATGGAGAGAGCAGCTGGAAGTTCTGGCTGATTCTCTACTGTCAACTTCCACACCAGTGAGGGAACCCTTCCTCACTTGAGGGTGTGCACCAGCCCAAGATGTCAAGAGCTATTTTAACTTCCTGAAACTGTCAGCTAACACTGACAGGCTGCACCATCTCTACAGGCTCTGCAGAGGGATCGGGACAGGCTGGATCCATGGGCTGAGGGACAGCAGGGCCAAGTGCCAGGTCCTGCCCTGGGCTCACCCCAGCCCCATGGAGCTGGGCTGGCAAAGAGGGGCTGGAAAGCTGCTGGTGGCAAAGGCCCTGGGGGTGCTGGTGACAGGGCTGGGCACAGAGCCAGGAGTGCCAGAGGCCAGTGGCACCTGGGCTGTGCCAGCCCTGGGGTGGCAGCAGGCCCAGGGCAGGGCCCGGCCCCTGGGCTGGCCCTGCTGAGGGACCTCGAGGGCTGCGGCCGCTTCTGGGCCTGTCATGGCCACAGAGCCCTGCAGGGGCTGGAGCGTGTCCAGGGCAGGGAACGGGGCTGGGCAAGGGGCTGGAGCCCCAGCAGGGGCTGAGGGAGCTGGGAAGGGGCTCAGCCTGGAGAAAAGGAGGCTCAGGGGGCCCTTGTGGCTCTGCACAACTCCCTGCCAGGAGGGGACAGCCGGGGGGTCGGGCTGTGCTCCCAGGGACAGGGACAGGAGCAGAGGGAACGGCCTCAGGCTGGGCCAGGGCAGGCTCAGGGGGGGCACCAGCAGGAATTTGCCCATGGAAAGGGTGCTCAGGCCTTGGCAGGGGCTGCCCAGGGAGCTTGGGAGTGCCCATCCCTGGAATATGACCCTGCTTTGGAACGAACCTGGATTAGAGACTTCCAAAATCCCCACCTTGTTAAATTCCTCTAGAGCTGTGTTCAAGATCCTGTTTAGTACTAATTATGTCTTTTCCACATATAAACATAAAATGCATTATAACACAGCTTGGTCTCATTCAAAATTGTTTAGTGGAACAGAATCTGAGAGCAGGTTTATTTAGTGATAAGAAAACATGCCCCGTTGTGTTTTTCCCAGGCTGGGGCATCATTAGTGCCAGGCTGTGACACACTGTGTGAGGGAAACATCAGGAGGCTGCAGCAGAGAGAAATCAGTGCTGATACAAACAGTGCCAAAATAAAGGGAGCAAGACCAGTCACAGATTGAACCTTGCATGTCACTCATGATGAAAAACTCTTCCAGAGCTACTTGAGCAGATGAAGAAATCATGCATGAAGATGTCAGTGTGTCTTTTACTGTAGAACATGAAAATCCATTTGTTTTAACCTCCCTTTGCCTCACTTGAGTACTTCAGCAACGAACGATTCTTGGCAGTAGTACTTTACTATGCATGCCCCAGAGAAGACCTAACTGGGCCTTCCAGGTACTGATGTAATATAAATAATATTATAATGGAGCCCATTTAATACAAGAGTCAGAATGTGGTAAATGGGGAAAGTTATACTCAGCAGAAATAAATAATATTATTCCCACAGCCAGGGAAGAAATAGCATGTCATTGGAATCCATAAATCAGGCTGTGTCACTCTCACTTAATCAAATTTACCTTGACATAATTTTACTAAGTATCACCCATGTGTTACCCAATGTCACCAACTATTTGCATCCTTATACATAACAGTAATGCAGGTGACATACAGAACAGTCTTGTCTCTCAGGCTCAAAATATATTTGTCACATCTTATTGCTGTCACTCGGCACTTAATATCAGACCTATTAAAGTGTAACTCTTATTAAACATGATGTTAAGCTAAGGAGCCTACGCTATTTTCAGTGGTATCATGAAGGAGTGAACATGCAAGTTGCAGCCTCCTTGTGTATTAGAGCTGTGTGGGAAGCAGAGGTAAATCCAGAGGGGCTGGAAAAAGTTTGAGGATAGGATTGTCCACTTAAGAGAGCACTAAACCAGGTGGGATCCGGGTAAGCTCAGTTTTTCCCTTGATTTTGCATGATGCTGTATAAGCCACTTCACCATCCCAATGCTGTTGCCCATTTCTGTGATTTGTTTGTTTTATCCAGCTAGATTGTACCTTCAGAGGGTTTGTACCACTGGCAAGGAGAGCTGGGACTCCTGGGATGACCTATTGTGTCTATAAGGACAAGTAACAGTATGAAAGTGTCCTTCAGACTTTGATAGTCTCCAATTCAGGCAGACCCTGTCAACTTCCATAAGGGATCTTTGCTCAGTTCTTCAAAAGTAAAGAAGCAAGATGAGATTTTTTTTTTTTTTTTTTTTTTTTATTTTTACTGGCACAAAGTTCTCTGAACTTCCAAGCCTGGGCTTGTTGATTTGAACCAATTTTCTCTTTAAAATGAGGACTGATGCTTTTTCCCTTTTTAAAAAGTGAAGCATACAAGTATTTCAGCTTCCAAGCCAAATTTGAATGCCTTCTAAAAAGCTGTATGCTGACCCCAGGTCTATAAAAAACTGTTTTGTGTAGGCCATCATGTAAGGGACACATTGCTTTTTGTAAGAAAATAAAAAAGGAGGCAATAAGTTACAAATCCCAAAGCAGCTAAGTGAGAGTGGAGGAAAGTACCTTCAGTTTTCAGAAGCTGTAAATTGTGGTCTAGTGATCCTGCTGGAACCTAAGGGAAATGGAAAGAAAAATTGGTGTGAGAAATATTCAAGAGAGAAAATAATGCAGAGTTGAGAGGAATGGGTTAAGGGTGAAAAGAAATTTCTGGAATGTCTGTATATAAAAATAAATGTCAATCATTATGGGCATTCTCAGCACCTCTGCAAACATCAGATCCTCCCTGGAAAGGTCCTGGAGCAGGGGGACTTGTGACAGGAGAACAAGAAAACGAGATGTGACAGAGTTAGAAGGTGGCAGCAGGCAAAGCACGAGAGGGCCCCTCCTTAGGACCTGGAGTGAGGCAAACACAGATGTGACCACGCAGGAGAAGTGTCCTGGGTCTGCCAGCTCAGCAGAGGGACAGAGCAGGTCCAGCCAGGGCTGGGAGGAAGGGCTGGCTCAGCTGGCCACGGCAGTGACTGTTCCAACACCTGAGAGCCAGAGTTAAACACATTCCCCAAGGCTCCAGGGGTGCATCCAAAGCAGGGCAGCTCCAGAATACGTGCCCACAGAAGCCCCTGATGTACAACTTGCCATTGCCTGATGTAGGATGTGACCTCCAAACCTCTTCTGGTTCTCAATTTGCATTTCATGCCATTTGTTGAATTTTATTTCTGCTCACTGCTTCTGCAGTGCTGCCTTTGAAAGTGGTGTATGCTTGTAACAGCAATTATGGAATATTCAATTTCTGCGTTTTACAATTCTGCAGAATTTTGTTCAAGAATATATTTCGTGCAGTGTTGTTTTTCTCTCTTGATTGTGAGATCTGGCCTATAAATCATATTTCCAGAACATCTAATCATCTAATGAGCTTCAGATTATAATTTGTGGAAACAGGTGCCCTTTCAGAAGGAAAAAAAAATGACATTTATGCAAATATTTCTTCTAAAAATTAATTTGCTGTCTATTCATAAAAATGCAAGGAAACTTTATCTCTCTGGTTTCCTTGTTCTAATTCATTTCACAAATAAATTTAAGACAGCTAGCAAACTGAGAAAAAATTATCCTTGTTGAGGTGTTATTTCATTCGGTTTTAAATATTAATGTATGATGTTGCATCGTTATGTAGCACTCTTCACAAAGATGATATAAACCATTTGTTAAAGAAAATATGAAGCTTCTGAAATGTCTGCTCATAAATGTTTACAAGAGAGATCATAGGTAGAATTATAGGAAAGGCAAATGAAGAATAGATGAGCCTAGGGAACCCTGGGATAAGACATGGTTGGCAAGCAGCCCAAGCTGGATTTCTAAATGATGACCTTTTCTTCCTTGAAATCATATTTTTGCATTTTTGAGCCACACCATCCCATGATCAAAGTGCCTGTACCTTGAATCTGTTTATGAAGTGGGTGTGCACAGTGAAGCACATCAAATCAGCAGTCACAGAGTCACTGAATTGTTGATTTGAACCAACTGTGTCCTTAAGGAAGGCACCTTAAGGATCACCTGATTCCACCCCAGCCATGGCAGGGACACCTCCCACTGTCCCAGGCTGCTCCCAGCCCCAGTGTCCAACCTGGACATCCTTGGGCACTGCCAGGGATCCAGGGGCAGCCCCAGCTGCTCTGGGCACCCTGTGCCAGGGCCTGCCCACCCTGCCAGGGAACAATTCCTCATTGCCAAGATCCCACCCAGCCCTGCCCTCTGGCACTGGGAGCCATTCCCTGGCTCCTGGCCCTCCAGCCCTTGGCAATTGTCTCTCTCCATCTTTCCTGCAGCTCCTTCAGGCCCTGCAAGGCCACCCTGAGCTCAGCCAAAGCTTCTCCTGTGCAGTGAGCAATGCCAGCTGTGCCAGCCTTTCCTCCCAGCAGAGCTGCTCCATCCCTCTGCTCATCCTGGTGCCTCCTCGGGGCTCACACCAACAGGGGATGGAATTTTTTCAGTGTCTCTACTGCAGTTTGGAAGAACTGCAAATTTGTGAAGTCCTGAAACCCAGCCCTTGCTATGGCTTGGCTGGTGGAGGTGGCACACATGGGGTGCCGAGAGCAGAGCAGAGAAGGGAGAGGAACATTTATGCTCCCACCCCACAGTTCTGTTTCATGGTACAGTCTTTGCACCCTGCGTGCCTTTTTCCAGGTGCCCTTCAGCTCCCAGAGCAGCCAGGCTTGCCCAGGTAAATCCTGACTCAGTCTCCTGCTCTCCAGGGCTGCACAGACCTCTCTGGTGTGGCGTGCAAAGCCAAGGCCAAGTTCCCTCAAAATCTTAATAAAGAGGAAGTGAATTGAAGTCTGTTGGGAAATTCACTGTGAAAGAAACAAGGAGGTGGATTTTCTTACCTGTTCTCTTTGGGGAATGAGAAGAAATCCCTCCATACACTTTCTGGGGCTTTCTGCTTGTTTGTACCCTGCTCATTGAGTTCACCCCATCCACACAAACAGCATCTCACTTGCCCAGTTCATGGTTACCATATAAAGACTTTATTGAGTTTTCTGAACTAGATTTGGGCTTTATTATCTGTTTGCCAAATGACAGGCAATATTAATGCTACTGCTCTCTCCCAACATACAAATTATCAAAATCTGTTTAATTTCATTACAGCAGTTGAATTAATTGTGTATAATATGATATTGAGGGTTTTGCTACACGGGAAGAAAAGCAAATGAAGGTGGCAATAAGCATAATTGAAATCCTTTACTTGTTCAACAATTATTTTTTTGCCTTCTCTTTATATTTGTTCTTCACAGTTTTGGTGGTCCTATTGTTAATTCCAGCAAAAACAAGTCTTCCAGATTTGTAGCTGTTTTGACATGCCACTGTTAGCTCACTGAAATGTGACAGAAGAGAACTTCTGATTGGATTCTATTGCAGCATTATGCTATGCCTACCAGTAAAAAATGCAGAGAAAATTGAATCCTAAAATTATCTGTCTCTCTTCCATTTACTCTCCAAGCCATTTCTTCTATTTTTCAATTATCATCTGGTAATAAATGTGTCATAGTGCAAGATGAGACCTCCGTGGAATACGGCAACACTGAAGACAGAATGGAAAATTCAAGAATATGCAAACTTGTTTGGATGCAAATTTGGTCGTTATATTGAACCAAAAGGTAGGAGCTGGAGAGAAGGGAAGTAGTAAAGCTCTAGAAATTTCCTGTGCTAAAAAAAGTCCTCTGCCACATCTGCCACTGTGCACCAGAACATGCTACTTCCAGAGGATTTTCCTGTTCTGAGACAGGTTAGGAGCTTTATGAAGCATCTGATTCCCTCTGTGGGTTTATCTGGAAATTAGTTGGGGCACAGACATTGGATAAAAGCCATGGCCTTTGGAATCAGTGATTAAATTTATATTGGCTTCTGTACACAGCCAATTTCTGTCTTTATACCAATCCCCTAGATGTCTGAATCCCACTCTCCATTTTCCTTACCTGTCACTGAATTTGTCCCCAGGAATGTCACACACAAGTACAGCTCCCATCCTGCTGTTAGCCTCACCCTCTCCTAAGACATTTGAATTTCTGAGGAAAAATCTGGAGAGAAGAAAAGAGTTCTCAGGTTTTCAATTTATCTGTAGCCTGGAAGGAAAATGACTGTAAATCTTGGAGCTTCTGCAGCTAATTCTAGGGGGAACAGTTTGCCAGCACTGGAATCACGAGGAACCAGCTTGTGGGGGCTCCAGACGTCATTTAGCCTCGCAGAGCAGAACTCTCAAAGCTCTCTAGAGAACTCTCTTACGTTTTCAATATGCTACTCAAGGCTCCATGGCAGGTACTCCTTCCAAATGTACTTCTGCCTAAAAATACACCAATATTCCTGGATAATGTCATGGAACTCCAGGGTGCTGCAGCCTCTCCACTGTTTTACTGCAGGAGCTGGAGCATGCCTTGGGTGAAGGCACCTATTTTGTGGGGCCACTGTTGTGCCTGGGACACCTCTGCTCATCTCCTGGCCTCACTGTGCCTTCCCTCTTGCTCTTTGTTGACTCTGCTGCTCACTCAGGGAAAGAGGAGCAGGCTTCACTTCCAAAGGTCACTTCACAAAATCTGAATCTTTCTGCTAAATTTAAGCCGTTGCCAATTTCAAGCCAGCTTTAATAGCAGTTGAGTGTCTGATTTATCTGATGAGCTCTAACAAGTGAAGATGCTGAGACAGTCGTGGCCTCTCCACTTCCTTGATACATGGGGACCTTTGCTTATTTTTATAGATGCAAAGATGATGTTCTATAACATGGTGTGTAAGTTCATTATCTGGCTGCAAGAGGGATGAGCAGCAGTGAAGGAGCTGCCTAAGGCATAGACACAGCTTTGTTGACATTGGCCATGAATAGATTGAAGCTGGAATTCCAAAGGAAGCTCCTCTGTTAGAAGAGGCAGGGCCAGAGATAACCTACAAGTGGAGGTTTTCAAACTAATTTGAAGATGTATTGATAATGATGAGCTATGTGGTGCCATAATGTGAGAGCAATAAGCTGAAAATTAGGTGTTATAGGAAGTTCTTTAGTGTTTCTGCACTACAAATATGCTGCTTGTGGAGACTATTCCCAGGTCCAATAAATTGTGGGAATTGTCTGGGCACTGCAAACAGAAACTTGAGATCATGTAGGACAGCATGACCTACCCAGTGCACTGGGATGTGGAAATGCAGATTTCCTGGCTAAAACCAGAATCTGAGAATCCTTACCTGCCCTTAGATTTTGGACTGTGTACAACTCTCCTGCAGGGAGCTGGCCAACACTTTTTGGGTGGCTGCACATGAGGAAAGTGCAGGAAAGGAACAAAACTGATCTTTGAGTCAAATTTTCTAGCACACACATTCAAGATAAAGCAAATGAAGAGAATAATGTGGAAATGGGATGACAGTATGAGGATACTGGCCCACTGATTTCAGCATCAGTCTTTCTGACTGATCCCATGTCAGCAAGAAGAGAATTAATCTGAGACATTTTACAGAATACACTTGTAAGTTTTGAGAAGCTTCAGGGCAAACCAATTGAAGTCTAGTATTTCCAAGAGCAGAAACTTATTTACTTTATTTCTTTCAACACTAGAGAGAGTGAACATAGAATGAATCTCTAAAAAATCCATTATTTCCTATGAATTACATTCTTACTGATCTTAAAAAAAAATAACAAAACCAAGGCAACCCCAAATTAAGTTGAATAATATTTTCTACTTTACTTCCAGTCTAACTATTGTTAGACTGACATTCCTAGACATATAAATACTAGACCCTGCATGTGATCAGTTAATTTTTCTTCCTTCAGCAAGCCTCATAATTTTGTTCATGGCTTCATTGCTGAATTTGAGAATCTTCAGCTAAACCCTGAGGAGCCTTGGAGGGCAGGAAGCAGTGATGACAATAAGTAAGTTTCCAAGTGACCCAGGCTTCTTTCCCCTGGGAGTCATCTGGGTTATTCTGGGGTGAGAGAAAGGGATGTGTTCACATAGAGAGCTGAGGAAATAATTCAGGCTCTGTGCCACTGCCTTCTTCTGCTGATTGTTAGATGTGGTTCTCTGCTTGTAACCTGGATAAAGTTAGTTCTCCCTCAACCAGGCTATTTCTTCATTTAGCCTGGTAAGAGACAAGTTAAAAAAAGGCAACCCAACAAAGTCCTTGCCCAACACTATTATCTGTAAAGGCTCATTGTAAAGGCTGATTTTTATTTCATTTAAAACTTCCAGCAGGAAAACTTCACACAGCAAGGTTGGGAAGACAGCCCCCTCGCTATTGTTCTCCACTTTTGATTTGCTGTGAAAGGATGCTCTATTTTAAGAATCATGATTGTCTTCTTTTAAGGGCAATTTTAGGACTGTTCTCTTCAGGCAGAAGTAGATGGAGGTGGAGATAATAAATCCAGCAAAGTACATTATAAAGGCCTAATAAATGTTAGGGAATGTACTTTAGCCTAAGGGGATCAAGACCATTCTCCCTGTGTCTTTTACACACACATTCCCTGATCATAACAAGATGAAGTGCAGATTTTATTGTATTTGTGTGACAATTCTAGCCTAGATCAAAACCAGGGCAGTGGAATAAATACACATCTAAATTAAAATAAGATTTTCAAATGCTTCAGCAAAGCATTTTCTAATCTGACACCTTTAAGCCACTGCCTCTGCAAAATGGATCTTGAGAGGAGATTAATTTTTAGAATTTGCTCCCACACACATCTAATATTGTTTAAATTAGATTAGATTAAATACTTTTCAGGCTTAAAAACAACAGGATTGCTTGTAGAATTATAATTCCGTACTTACCTGCTGCACCTTGTTAAGGGGATGGGAATAAAAATGTGTGGAATGTAGTATCTTTGTGGTGACCTTACAAAGAATGAGCTTCTTCCAATGTGATTTTTGGGAATTTCCTGTCAGCCCTAGGTGGTTTCTCAACTTTGTTTACTCTAATTTTTAAATCAGTAATTTACTAGATAATTTCAAAATGCCACAAATGGAAAAGGAAACTCCTTTCACTTAGGAAGTGAAGTACTTTGTCAGTAAAACACATTGCTTACTGTGCATTTATAACCAATGTCAGCTTATGCTTGGACTTGTGGAACATGGAAAGTACCAGAATTTAACAAAAAACCCACCAAAACAAAAAACAACAAACAAAAAAATACACCGCAAATAGAAAACATAACTAAACAACAACAACAAAAAAATCTGTGGGTTTTCCAGATCACAGCAAAATGAAAAGTTCGAGTTCAGAAATAATTGTTTTGTAAATAGATTGCAGTCAAATGCATCTTGCTCCCTAAAATCTTCTTGTGTGGAGGATGTTTGACCTCCAGGCATAAACTCCTTAAGACTCTTAACAGCAGTGACACCTTTGGCTTCAGCAAATAGAAAAATCTCTATTTTTTCACACATTTAATGATGTTCATAAAAAGTAACTCCTTTTCATCAGTTCAGCAAACTTCTGAATAGAAAGAGCTTAAATTTATACATTTACATGATAGCCTCAGTGGTGCACTTACAGAGGGAAAGTGTCCTTTCCTTCCCATTTATTGCAAGCTCAAGAAAAGTAACCAGGAACATTTTAGGGTACTTGAAGATAACCTTAAAGGCATGAAAGGAATTAGGCTCAGTGGCAAATTATTTGTAAAGCTGCCATGTTTGGACACTCAGTAGTTTGAAAGGTTCCCAGGATGCTGTAATTTAGTAAGATTTCTGGAGTCTCTCTGTAAACATAAAATGCACCAAACCTTTCACTTTTTTCTTTTCTAAAGTGAAGTCATGACATTCCTCTCTAAAGGGAAGAGACAATTGCCAAGGGCTGGAGGGCCAGGAGCCAGGGAATGGCTCCCAGTGCCAGAGGGCAGGGCTGGATGGGATCTTGGCAATGAGGAATTGTTCCCTGGCAGGGTGGGCAGGCCCTGGCACAGGGTGCCCAGAGCAGCTGGGGCTGCCCCTGCATCCCTGGCAGTGCCCCAGGCCAGGCTGGACATTGGGGCTGGGGAGTGACCTGGGACAGTGGGAGGTGTCCCTGCCATGGCTGGGGTGGCACTGGATGGGTTTAAGGTCCATCCCAATGCAGGCCATTTGGTCATTCTGTGAAATTGAATTATTCTGTGTCCACAGCTCAGTATTCCCACCCTATGAGCCCTGTTTTAGTCATTCCTTCTATAGGACAGCCTTCCTTTGATACATTTTGCAGAAAGGGATGACAGAAAGGGTACAAATGTCTCACTTGTGTACAGGAGCAGGAATACAAAGGGCTCTTCCTTTGAAGAAGACTTTAAGTTGTGAATTAGAGTCCAGAGTACTCTGCTGCCTTCTTCACCATCCTGCCCAGCAGCTTAAAAATGAGGATATAAAAGAGCAAGGAAGATAGATATCGATGTCTGGGAAGATCTGTGGCTGGCACAGTGTTTCCATGTTTGTTCTGTGCTGGGAAATGGCAAGAGAGTGTTTTATCTATGACATTTAACAGAGTCATTTCTGTATCACACTGGAAATCTCACTGAGGAAGCTCACATTTTGTCAGAACTCAGGAAATGAGCACAGTGCAAGTGATGAGGAAACCTTAAGGACATACCAGCTGTCCCTCCCAAAGGGAGGACAAGGAACAGATGAAATGAGGTGTCAAAATCTTCACAGGATGCACAATATTGCAATCTGGGTACCTTTCCTTGGTGTCCAGCTGCTGCCCTTTTATCGAAGCTTCCCTCAAAATTTTCAGCATTTTTCCTCCCTTTGGTATATCAAAGCTGTATTATGTTGGCAGTGTAAAACACACCTGTTAACAGAATTCAGCTTGGCTTTTGCTTTTGTCTGGTGGGAGAATCATGGATTTATTGTTTTGGGGTTTTTTTGAATGATTTTACTGCCTAGTCAGGCCACAGCTCAGGTATAAAGCAGGCCTGTCCCTAGAGAATGACCATTTTTAGATCAAATTTTGATTGCCACACAGAACTTGATCTTGTAAATCAGGAAAACATAACTTCTTTTTTGTTCAGGAATCTACAATGCAGCAGTAAGTGGCTGGGGGCCTGCCATTAATCATTCATGAGCATCAGAAAGAATATTCAATTAGAGATGTGCTCTGGGACACTTTAATATTTCTAAACATGACAAGTTTCTGGTGACTGTAAATAGCACACAAGCGACACGTTCAACTTTAGGCAATAAAACAACAAATAGTATGAACCTATACAAAGTGATTAAAGTGGATACAAATTTTAAATAACTCTGACTTAACTTTCTATTCCTGATGTGCTGGGATGAGGTTTGCAAATACCGTTAGCAGATGTAAAAGCTTTTTGTTTTCCATTTCCCTTTGCATCTAAAAGCTCAGGTGAACTGATTAATAACCTGAGTGGATGGATGCTATTGAGATATCCAGATATTACTCTTTGTGTACATACAGGTATTTAATTACCTATATGATTTCAGCTTGATTTGGAAGTATCATTTCATTTCACATCCCATTTTACTCCTCTATTTGGCAGATGCCTCTTTTCTGGCCATGCCAGCTTCATGGCTTGGGTGTTCACCTTACAGCCAGTCTTGGCTGCTTTGGAGTGAAAAAAGGAAAGCTGAAATAGTCACAATGGATTGTTCTACTTCTGAGGATAATTCTCCTGCAAGGGGTAAAATAGTTGCCTACTTCCCATACCTATGCCATAATAAGTGTTAAAGATCAGTAGCACAAAAGCTGTTTGCTTTCCAAGAGAATAATAGCTTTATTTCTGGAAAATTCTATCCTTACTAGGATTTTTCAGGAAGCCTGTGATATTGTGGTCCAAGTATTACAAACAGTGGCCTAGTGGTAGATAAATCAATGATGCTTCTAGATTCAGTGGGCATAAGAAAGAAATAAAATTCTATATCTGTATAATTAAGCTGGGAAAATTCCCTTTTACCTGCATTTGTACTTTGCTGAAGGCAGTCAGACGTGTTACATTAAGGTTTTTTTTGTTACCACATCTGCTTATTTATGTTGTGACATTGTTTTTTATTTATATTATCAAAAACATTTTTCTTTACTTTCTGTTTACATTCTTAAAAGGATGGCAATGACATTAAGATGCCCTATACAATCTTCTGGAGAATCCAACCTTGAATTCAGAGAAACAAATTGATCACATGCTCTTAATAATTGGAAAAAAATTGACAACTGCAAGCCATCCCCAACTGTTTTTTCCTTGAGCCTGCTCACTCGATAAATCCATCTCGATCTTCTTAATGTTCTGAGAAGTGTAATTAGTACAAGGCTCCCCTGCAAGTGAAGGATGGGTAGGTGCATGGAGAATTCAGGGAAGGAGCAGAGGAAGGAGGGATTAATGTGGAGCAGGAGCAACCCACAGCAGCCACAGTCAATCTTCTGAGCTAAACAGCTGAGCATTAAAAGTGTCAGAGGCACTCAAATCATATTTGCTGTAGTAAACTCTTCCCACCCACTGAAATTAAAGGCACTTCTCACAAGTGCAGCATTTCTGCAGTTCTTTAAGGGCCAGAGAATGAGAATGGTGTAAACCCCCCTATACTTTTACTCAGTATTGAAAACCTGGTTTATTTTGAATGGCTTCTGAACATAAATAATATTGTTTGCAAGAGGGACATTTTTGAGAATTTTATTCCTGGCCATTGGAATACTACAATCCCTTCAGGCAAAGAACTTCAGTTTTGGTCATGTTGAACAGAAATATGGCAGCAATTAACTGTAAAAATCTGAAAGGGTTTGTTTGTTTGTTTTTTTTCTTATTATAGCAAGCCATTTCAGTTATTTTCTTTTAGAATGTCATCTCAGTTTCCTGAACCATTTTCTTTAGCATTTTGTTTTGCTAAAAGGAACTCCAGGTTGGTGTGGCCTCATCCATATAGACATGAGCATGCAATGTATCAGCACATTTCAGAAGGAAATAGTCACTGTTGGCTTCCTTGGTTCTAGAGGTGCCTCTGAATTTTCAATCTCCTGTGGGACTTTGCCAAATCTAAAAGACTGGGCTTGTATTTTGATGGGGCTTCATGTGAAATTTAGGGGCAGAAAGCAAATCACAGCAGTTCTGGGCTTTAAATGAAAGAAATGAAAGTTTAGAAGGAGAATTTTCTGGAGAAATGAGGAATTTCCAGGGTTAGGTGGCAGCTGAATGAAAAAATCCTGCTTTAGAATTTTACATTTAGATGCATCAGTTCCACCCACATCAGCTTTAAATCTGACTCTGAGAATCCAGCCTCCAGTGAACTTTCTCCTTGAAAGGAAGCCAGTGGGATGAGCCCATCTTGTCCAGAGGAGCTCTCATTTTGAAGGATGCAAAATACTGCATCCACTGACCATTCTAATACTCATTCATTCTTACCAGAACCCTGCCTGGAACAGCAGAAACTGCATTGATCATGGAACTTGCACCCAGACACCTTCTGAATGTGCAGATAAAGAAAATTCACTTGTGCCCTGAGCATCATGACCATGTTTTTACCAGGTAGAATGACAGACTGATTTTGTCATGTCAGTGATGGCCTGTTCAGTATTGATGGCAAAATGTTTGTGCTTAATGATGCCCATAAGTGCCATTTTTTAACTTGTCTTCTAGGGTCCTTGGAAGTATAAATATTCCCTTGTTTTCTTTCATTTTCAGAGGTGCAGATAATATTTTGATTCCTGACAAGTACTCTACCTGTGATTGAAAGTGGAGAGGGTGACAAGGTACTGGTTGCTAGATAGAACAAGTGATATATTACTTAAATAAGAATATCAACTGATGTTTTTATAAATGGCCTAAATTCCCACAAATATGGTTTCAGTCCTGCACTTGAAATTTGGTTCAAGCAGTCCCATCATTCTTGAATCTCACTCTAATTTGAGAGTTATATTTTCTATCTGTCCTACTGCAATAACAGTTCTTCCAGTTAAAAATTTAATCCATCTTAATTCAAGAAAATGTCAGTTTAGTGGTAATCTCTGGCTCCATATTATGCCCTTTAGCTTCTCTTTCTCTCTGGCAGGATGACAATGTCAGAATTAAATCATGTCTTTGGCGAGCAGTTTGCCCAACTGCAGCTCTCTGAATGAAAGCCCAGACCTTGTTTTATTTCTCCATGGTGCAGGTGTTTCCAGCTCTCATGGCTTTCTCTACACAGGGAATTCAACCCCCAAAAGCAGTGGATTGACAAGTGGCAGTCACATTAGCTCTGGACCATGACTTAAAAGGTAGTTTTTGGTAAAAAAACAATGGAGCTTGATTTTTTTTTTTCTAATATTTTATTTCCAGTTAGGGATGTTTCATGTTTCCTTTTTTTTTTTTTTTTTTTTTAAGTTTGGCAGATTCTGAATAACATCAGCTCAGAACAGCCTGAGGGATCAGTTGCTTTATTTGAATGAAGCAGAGATCTGGCCCTGGCTGGCTCCCTCTCCATCCTGGTGCTCTTGTGATGTTTGCAGACCCTGCCTGGTGTCTTTACACATTTCCATTCCTCACAAGGGAAATTCTAGGTAAAGGGTAATGCAGAATACTTGGCGAGGTTTTCCTGGAGCCCACATGCTGCTGCAGACAGGTCACTGCCCCCTCTGGCCCTCGGAGCTGTGTGCAAACAGGGAGGGGAGGTCGGACCAGCTGCAGCATCCCAAAAAAAGGTTAATTGCTTCTAAATAGCTGAGAGTGCCATGTCTCACCTTGCAATCTGAGAGTGTCCTCATTATAGAGCACCTCTCACTTTCCTGGGCTCCACTGTGCTGGAATTCCTGCTGGGAGAGCTGCAGGGTTAGCAATTTTTAAGTCAGAACGTTCTTCCTTGTATTTATTTGGTGGCTGAATTTAGCTATTAATAAAAGGTGGTTGTTGCATTTCCAACAGAGCTTTAAGAATTCTAATACTTCTAACACAGTAATTAATACTCCTTTTTCCTGTTGTCAGTGAACTTGGGGATGCAACCAGAGCTTGGGTCTGGGAAGAAAAGGGAAAGCAGTGAGCAGCCCAAGAGACAGGAGTTTGGACCAGCAGTGGTTTTCAAGTTGTTGGTCAGCATCCTCTGGGAGTCTCACAACCACTTGTAAAGGGATGAGGAAAGGAGAATTAAAAAAAATTAAATAGTCTTTTTAGCAGAATTGCACTTACCATATGAAGGTGTGAATTACCATCAGAGGTTTGCAGTTAACATATATTTCCTCTGGAACCAGTAGCTATCCATGAATGTTCTTCATCTTTTGTTCCATGCAATACTCTGAGAAAGAGAAAAAGCTGTCCCTTCTTCAATAATAGTATTTAAACAGAATTCAGAACCTGAAACATGGAAAGCAAGAGGGCTAACAGAGGACTAAACCAGCTGAGAATAGTGCTATAATGAACTTAATTATGTGGGGAATTTATAATTATTTTATATTGCTTTTTAAAAATCCAGCATTGAAGACTCTGCAGGGAATGAATAGTCTCAAAATCAAACCACTAGTAACATTTAATACATGCACCCAAAGAACAATTATCCCCTTAAGCTTCTGTAAAAAACTGAGGAAAGAGAAAAACAGGGAAATAATACACTGTATATCATAATATAGTTGTGTGCTTAATTATAATTATTAAGAAGGAATTGAAAATCATCTGCTATCCCTCTCTGCAGTTTTATGCACATGCTGAATACGTTTTAGCTGCATTATCTTGTACATAAATGCACAAAGGCATTTATCAGCCTTTCTGTGTGAACAAAGGTGGGAATTAATAGCTCTTGTCTTCAGCTAAAGCTCATTTACTGTCTAAATCCAAGCAGGTTCTAAACAGTGAGGGGCCAGGTTCTGATCTGTGATGCCACTGTAGCTACAGAGTGACTCAAAGGAGCCAAAAGTGGTGAATCGTCATTTCACAAAGTGTAACTCAGGTTTGGGTTTGGCCTTGGGTTCTGTGACTGCAGTGTTGTGCTGGGGAAGAGGAGTGTCCCCTGAGTGACCCCTCAGGAAGCTGGTTACACAAATCTGGAGCATTAACCTGTCTCGTTTTTAAGGTTTCCTGGTTTGTCCCTGCCCATGGATTAGGAAGCTGCTGCTCTGCTTTATGGCAGTCCTGGGGAGGAAGAGCTGTGCATTTGCTTGCTGCGAGTTAATTGTGAGCTGAAAAAAACCTACTCCCCATGCCCTTCCTCTTAAAAACACATATTGCCAATTTGTATTCACTCTAATCCTTCTTGAGTTCTGCACAGGCCTTGTGAGCTCCCCAATGACATCCTTGGGGTTTTTGCATCCATCCTAACATATGGCATGTGTGTGAATCTCTCCTCAAATTGATGGGAGTTTATGTGTGATTGGGAGCAGTTAGCTGGGTGAATTGCTGAATCATGGAACAATTATGGCAGGAATTCTCTGGTTTTTGTTTTTCTACAAATGATATTGTACTGTGTTGCATTCAGCTCTTGGCAGGACTGCTGAAAAGTTAAGTTACAGCTGGTGCCATCTGGTAACTTTTGAGGCATGTTTTTGGTGCTTCATAATTCTTGGTTTATTCTTTACCTGTGACCTGATCTGCAGCCTCATAGAAAATACAGTCACCTTTCCACTGTTGTCTTCCTTTGTCTCTCTGTTAAAGGTTCTTTTTTCAAATGTAGCAGAGGCTGACTTGGGGACAAGCTGCATCTGCTCCCCCATGCAGAAAAAGCTGCAGGAATTCCCCTCAGATTCTCTGCTCCCACAAAATAGGTGAGGTTGAGGCCATGCTCTTGCTTTATCCTTGCCAGACAATTGTCCCAGTCACTGCCCTGGGTGGGAAATGACAGCATCCAGAGGAAAGCTAAACATCTGAATGGATGTTAAAGGCAGCAGGCAAAAAAAAGTGGGATAAAAAATGATGCCAGTTTACTGAAAGCAGCAGACCCCTGTCGTGGGGCACTGCTGAGCTAAAATCATTTGAGGCTGAAAAATATCAGGGAAAGCACTGCTGTGAGCCTGCTCTGTGTCAGCTGCTTTCAGGGATGGGACACTGGCTTAGGAAGACCTTTGCTTTGTCCCCATGTAGCTCCCATTATGTTCATACATTGAAAATCAGCTTCTGAAATTGAACTAGGAAAAAAAGCAGAAATTAAAGAAGAGTCATCTGCCCATCTCTGTATTTAAACAGGCAAGGTTAATTGACAATTGACATGCATTTACAGTGCTTGGGCTGAGCAGGAACAATACTTGAGAGCAGCATTTCTATCCTACATCCTTTTAACTTTCTTCTTTTTCCATTCATCTAATGTCAAATGAGTTTTTGGGTTCTTTATATAACTGGTATGAAAAAGTTTCTGCCTCTCTCTCTCTCCCTTTAGCTCTGAATTTAACCTCAACATTCTTACCTGTCCAGTAACATCTTCCTGAATAATGTGCCAGAAGAACATCTCCCTGGTGCAGCTAACACAGAGCTGCAATCATGAAAAATGGGCTGCTACTCTGTGGAGCTCAGGCTGGAGTGCAACAGATGATCTTTCTCAGTGTGACAGTTTGCACAGCCACTGGAAATTCTGTCCTCCAGAATTCAGTTAAAGCACAGCAAAGCCTGCAGAAAAAAAAAAATATCCCTCAATTAAGATCTGGCAGATTTACCTCCTAATTTGTCTCATGTCCCACAAGTTTTCTGTGCCTAAAGTGACTTTAGGCATGGGAGTTTTAGTAGTAATTAGCAAGGACTTGTGCCATTAGTCTCTGACACTTTCTTTGCAAAGCCACACAGACTTGGAAAACAGGAGCAAACAAATGGAAAGCCCGGGAGTGAAAAATGTACAGCACACAGAGTTCACTTGTATAAAAGACTGTTTCAAAAACTGTCTGGAAGATGGTTACAACAAATTACTCCCCTTCCAAGCCCCTCAGGTAGGCAGACTTATCAATCCAAAGGGTGAACTCTGGGGTTAAAATAATGTGGTCTGAACTGCATGGAAGATAGATGGCTGCTTGGAAGGAAACTTGGGTTGGAATAACTTGGATGGCTGAATTGCTCTGCCTCATCTGATCCCACACGCAGCAGGATCAGCCTTGCATACATATCCTTTTTTGTCTGCCCACCTCCAGTGTGGAACAGTTGCTTCCTAACTTCCATAATGTCCTTTTGATGAAATTTTTTAATGCTGATTTCCTTTTTCAACTTTATAGGATAATATCTGATTAGTGACTTTGCTGTTTTATGAACCTGGATAAATGCTGCCATAGTAACAGGTGTTGTGAGTGCTGCAGTCCAATTTACATAAGAAATTCCCAACCTACCATGAGGACAGCATGGCTACCCCAATGCTAACTCATGCAAACAGGATCTGTGCTCTGTGTATTTCCTTAGGGCCTTTTACTGGTTCCAGAAAGGATGGAGGGTTAGCACCTGGTTCAGGGGCTGCTGCTGTTGTAAGAACCATCAAAAATTCTAAGACTAAATTTTATACTGCAGATAGAGTATAAATACAGGTTTTTTGCAGTTGTGGGAAACAAGGTAGTCATTATTCCTTGTTAGGGAAAAATCAATTTTTGCAGTGGAGAGAGGAAGAAACAAGAAGGACATTTTGAGTATGGAGCAGTGAGTAAGCAGCCTCAGAAAAGAGAAGGGTGTGTGAGTCACTGTGCCTCTCAAAACTCCCAAAGGTGTTATTTTTCTTTCAGATTTAAACAGGCAGGGTTAATTTGGCTGTAGTGTGTGGTAAATGCATGTGTATTTCTGTCCTCCATTTTCCCCCTCACCCTCTTCTCCATCCTGAAAGGATTTAGTTGTACAATGTTTTTGTCCCTGCACATCTTGAACTTGCACAAGCCTGTGACAAAGTGCCCTCCTCCCTCCTGTGCCATGCACTGCTCCACCAGCCAGGCTGCAACAAAGGCAAGTGCCACTGAAGGGATAAGAGTGGATTACAGTGAAAATGATGGAAATTAAGGCACATTTTTCTAACAAATTTTCCTAATGAATAATTCATTTCCTAATAAACAAAAGGGCTGCCAAGGACATGACAGATTGGAGATATAGCACTTGAGTTATTGGAAGTGGCAGACAGGTCACAACTTTTATTCATGTTAATAGCTAACCACCTGTCAGATAAATTGGGAAGCAGATACCTCCAGAGCAGAGCCAGCAGGCCCCTCTCAGAGCTGTGAGCAGGGACCAGGAGAGGAGCCAGCCTCGCTGGCCATCGTGCTGGCAGCTGAAAGATGTCTGCTCCTCTCCCTTCTCACTGTATCTCTGTGGGGATATCCACTGCTTAAGAAAGCACTGGATATGCTGCTACTGGTTTTGGTAGAGACATCTCCAACCAGTCCCTACCTGCTTGAGGCAAACACAAAAGTGCCTCTTGGAAGGGAGGTCATCACCTGCAGAGCCCAAGAGTGACATGCACAGCTCTGCAGCCCAGCCTGGAATGCACTGGTGCTTATCAAGCATTTGGCAGCCTCAGAGATGCCCTCAGAGATAACGAAATCTGTTACAGATCTGAGCTAGCTGGACACCGTATGGCGCTTCTTATTTTGTGTTTGCAAACTCAGATGGGTCATAAAAGATATTCCAACACATTTTCCCATAGTTGGAAGGAAAGCCAGAACCTAGTTGAATTCCCAAAGAAAAGAAATGTCCCCTTCTTTGAAGTGATCCCACAGGTGCTTTCAGAAGAGGAGGAGAGCTCCCCATAGCTCTCTCCACTTAAATGAGCTGATCAGATAACTGATCCATTCCTAGCAGCTCTAATTTCGGCTTCTTCCACTGCCTGACAACATTTGAACCTACCCTACCATTAAGGACTTACAGGATTGATTTTCATCTTTCTCTCCATTCTGTTGAAGCTATTTCACTTTACACAGAATAATTAAATACTCAGTAAGTCCCAGAGAAAGAGAACAAGAATGCAGATTACCCTGCAGCCCCGTGATTAGTGCATTAGAAGCTGTCATCAGCTACTTGTGCCTACTGCTCCTTTAAAAGAGAGCCCTTTTATCCAACATTTTCACTTGCAGGTGGTGCTTCAAACCCAGACTGGTGTGATGCCAGCTGTCACATCCATTCACTCCCTGGGATTTTGGTGAGATATTGTTCATGATGTTATCTGAAGAACAAAGTTCTAGATTAAGCCCAGCCATCTATAAACACCATGAGTGTTTCAGCAAGGACTCTTGGACAAAAAGGAAAGAGCCAGACATCTTCAAAGAACTCAGAGGTGGTTCCACTGCTTTCTGAAGGTGTCTCTTTCTTCCCTCACCATATGACAGGTTTGGGTAACTATCTGCTGTCCTTTGCAGTTTTTTATAGTAAGATAGCAACTGAAGCTTTTGTAAAATATTTTCTCAAATTCTTTCAAAGTACACAAGGCACAGTTGCATCCACAGCATCTTCTTGACCAGGGAGAGTAACTGGGAGAATAAAATCTGGTGGTGCTGGTATTTGGATTTTGCACTAACAGTGATTTTGCAGTTTCATTCATGGATTAGTGTCCTGCTCTGCACAAAGGTGCTGTCCCCAGTGGCAACAGGTACCCCAGCTTACATATTTCAACAGGTTCAAAGGAAAATCTGCCCCATTGTGCTGTTGTGGCTGTTTCTCAGCTGGGATGCTGATATTTTACAAATGTTACAACACTGCCAGATGATCAACATATTCCCAATGACACCATTTGCCAGTAAAATAACTACTGCTGCCTACAGAAGTGGTAAAACCCTCAGACTGAAGCACTGTACATAAAATCTCAGCATTTTTGTTTGCTGTTTCTGTGATTGATAGTAATAAACTTCACTTTCGTGGATGAGAGGCTTCTGTGTAAACACTGGCAGTGTATAATAAAAATGAACATGAAATTGTGCCTTCTTCACAGAGGCTTTTTCCAGTTTTTGATATGTGTCCTTATGCCAGCCTGGCTCTGGCATATTCACAAATTCAGATACCATATGTCGTTGTGATCATCTTCAAAACTCCAGACCCAGGCTCATTCTCTTCCACAGGCTCCTTTCACTGGGAAGTGCTGCTGCTGCTGGGGCTGCAGCTGCCAAAGCCAGCGTGCTCTGACTGATCTCATTCAGGGAAATGGGATCTGCAAGGTCACTTGGGATGGAGATGAAGACACTTTTATCCACCTGGATGCTGCTCCATAAGTAGAGATGAGGCAGGTATGCAAAGTCTTGGAGAGAGAGCTGTCATGATCCTCACAGATTTAGAGATTTCTCTGATTGCTCAGTAGAATTGAACTGATGATTTAAAAATAAGCAAAACGTGTTTGTACAATTCAATTCTCCGTGTTCAGAATTTTGTGAAAAATGTGTCCAGCTGATGAATGTATTTGAGCTGCAGAGGAAAGACACACAAGAGCTCCCTTCACACACCTCTACTTGTGTTTATAGAGAAAGAGGGTGGAAGGGGAAGGCTCTCTCTAGCTCTCTGTCTCTCCACCACCCCTCAGCACTTCCTTTCCCTGTGTCCCACAATGAAAAGTGGAACCTGGGCAGTGTTTGTTCATCAGGATATCATGAGAGGAACACCTGAATCTGCTGATGGCCTTGATGCAAACCAGTGCTCCTCTCTATCCCCTCTGGGATGACAGGAAATCCAAAGTGCCCCCCCGAGTCCTCTCTGGAACTCCTCCTGGGGAAGTAACACTTTGCTTAGGGCTGGATATTCTCATCTATTTAATGATTTCTAATTATTTAGCAGACAGGATTTGGGGGTTTGGACTTCTTTGATAAAAAATGCTTTAAAATAAATAGAAACTCTATATTTGAACTGAAGAACGTTAGCAAGTTAATGCCTTGCTGAGTGACTATCATTTGCTGTGAATTGCAAAATACAGATGGAAACAGCACAATCTCCATTTTTGTTAATTGCTATTGTTAATGCTTTTTAGTCAGTACATGAATTTCAGTGTAAATAGCATTTTCTTTTGCTGCTAGCTTCACAGAATATTTGCATACAGCCGTAAATTCCTTACTCATAAAAAACCTTATTAAAAACAATGGAAGATAATATGATGATAATACATCAGAGGCCTTTGCTAACAGTAGAGGAAAGCACAAAGGAGAGAAGGCAAAAATCCTTCTGCCTGCTCATCTCTCTTGCTACACTCACTTTAGTCTGAGTTTTTAAAAATATTATATTTTCTTTTTTTTTTTTTCCTTTGGGAAAAGTCAATAATTGGAAATACAATTTATCTGATAAACTTTATGGCTTCTTTCAACACTGACTTAGAGAAATGGATTTTAGCCATGTTTTTTTCTGCACTTGCCCCTACTTTCCCTACAAGAAGTTCCATAACCTTCAGAACAGTTCCTCAAGGTGCTGGAGCAGCACAGGCAGGTCTTCACTGGCATTCTGGGCTCTGGAATCTTTTCTGACAACATCATTTCCAAGCTCCCCCTTCCCTGCATCTTCATCCCAGATGGGTGCTCTGTGCTTGCTCAGAGTTCGCCAGAGTGGCACCAAATCGTTTTTGCCCTGGTCCTGATCCCTTGTTAGCAATTCTGCAAATGGAAATGATGCTCTAAAGTAGGGTCAAATCACAGAGACATTACTGTAATTCAGCTAATGGGATGATTATTTAATTACTCTTGTTTTTTCTGGCTGCCCTAGTCTCTGCTTTCTGAGTATTATGTGCAGGCTGTTTGCTCTTGTAGAATTAAGGTGGAGGAGCAGAGTCCTTTTGCTGGTATAGAAGCAGCCCCAGCACGAGGTATTTTTGTGTTCATTGTGTTACCTGTGATTTTCATTGAAACAGACTTCCCAACTTGCGCCTCTGCTGTTCTTTCTTTAACATATATAGCACTTAATACCATTTAAATATGAGGGAGAAAAATGAGATGAAGTGATCCCACAAAGACTCAGAAAGTCTCAATTCAGAGGCAGATAATCTCAGCATTTAAAGTTTTTAAGCCAACTGCCTGTGAATACTTACATTTGGAAAGGCAAAAAGATGGATGAGGAGACACAGTGACAGGCTAGTATTTGAGAGATCACACCACAGCTTGCAAACACTGCACCTAACCACAGTTAAACCACTCTTTATACTTCCCTCTAGGTTCTTTTATTCCTGCTGGGATGGGGGAAACTGCACTTCAGCCTGAAGCTGTTTGGTGCCATTACATTTATTCAGGGTTTGCCATCTCACTTTGGTAATTGTTAGAAGCTCCTGTGCTCCCAGGATCCCACACCTTGCCCTGGGTGCTCTGACTTCCCAATTTCTGATCCTTTCTGGTCCTAAGTGGTTGTGGCTCCTGTTTAGCTTCACCGAGCCCGAAATACAGACCCTACTCCCAATCCAATAAAAAATTATGCTCCCCCGAGTTCTGTGGCAACCTGTTCTTGCCAGAAAGAAAGAAATTAAAAACCCCAAAACACCACAGTGTTCACAAAGGCCATTGTCAAAATGAGGGACTTTATGATGGATGATAGACTTTAATGTTCTAAATAAAAAATATAAATCTGAAATTGAAATAAAATAAAACACCCAAATCTAGGACACATATCTCCAGTTTTACGAACTATTCTTCAGCTAAGAAATGCAGATACTTTTCATAGCTAATATATTCCCTTATAAATATTTTTCTGTACTTTGCAGGTAGATAATATGTTTTTAATTGGAGGAATGAGGGTAATCTTTGCACTGAGAAATGACCAGCTTAGTATGTATGCAAGGGACAGCACTGTGTCCCATTCCTCTGAACACCTGCCATCTGGAACAGATGCATTAGTTGTGGCTTCAGTAATGACATGGTGGAGGAGAAGACCTTCCTCACCTCAGGATTTCACTATTACCTAATGGGGCTCCTCATGTGGGCAGAGTAATTGTGGATTCAGCCCAGTGTTTTACTCAGCTGTCATTCCCCTTTATCCCACAAGCTGCCCATCCTGCTGCACAGCCTGATGACACTGCAGCATGTACTGCCTGAAAGATTCCATTCCAAATAAAGTCATATTGTGTGCATGACTCGGTGCTGTATTGATATTGAGTGCACTCCTGGAATGGTAATCTCCTATGTACAATATGTGTCTGAGGAGATCATGTCTTATTTTGCACACTGGGATATCTTTAGGATTGTTTATTATTCATGTTATATTTTAAACTGCTGCTGGTCTATGCAGATTTTAAATGTGTTTGTCATATACCATTAGTCACCGTGTGAAATCTCTCAGTGATAGTTAGTTCTTGAGTTTTCTGCAGCTAAGGAGAATTTAACACTGATTGATGGTAGATCACATAGCTGCTTGGCAGACTTTCCAATTTACAGCAGGAAAATTGCTCTTTTCTTTCTGCTCCTTCCTCCTTCTGCAGGGGGACACTGAGATATATGTGCCAGGGTGCTCAGCACTGCAGTGTCTGATTGGCAATACTGCAGGTCCTTTTTACAATTATGATTTTATCATCTTCAAAAAAACGTGCTGAATGTCAAGTATTTCAGATGCAATTTTTAAAACCCTCTCTATTTACCAAATGTTGATGATATATCCCTATCATCTTTCACATGCAAAAAATGACCTAACATATTTTTGCCTGAGGAAATGAGTGAGCTGTCAGCGCTTCATCCTTACCTTCTAATAGTCTCAAATTCTCAGTCCTCCAAAGGCTGATTATCTGTAGAGTGAAGATTAGCAGGAGAAACAAAGATATTGATTTGCTGTGTGCTGTCTGCAAATATTTCTCATTAACTACTGATTCAATCAAAAATAATAATAATATATGGGTTAGTCTTCAATGAAAGAAAGATAGATATGGGATAAATCTCTTTCCCTTAACACTCACTAGTGATATTTTCAAAGACTATATTTTAAGATTTCACATGGAATGCATATGAAGAGCTGCTATATGTAATTTTTAGTTCCTTTAAATGAAAAACAAGATAAAAATTGTCATGTTTAAAACCAGAAAAGTCTACTGAACTGCCACCATAATTTCTAGTAAATTTAGTGATGATTTTGTGTCAAAATGACTTCTCTGTGGAAAGGTGTGCTTATTATTTTCAGCTGCCTGCCAAGTCTGAAAGGAGAGCCCAGTTTTGCCACTTCATAAAGGTTTACAGGTACCAGAGGTTTTAAACACTGTAGGAAGGTGCTGACTCTGAGTTCTGTTCTGTAATGTGGCCAAAAACACACACAGGGGGAAAAATAATTGCTAAATGATTGTTTCAAGGAGGAATATGAATGATGGCCGTGGCATTGCATTAGTGACACCTCCCAAACAGAGACTGCACACATGGCAACAAAACCAAATGTGCTCAGCTGGGCACCAGGGCCCAATTATGCTCCTGCTCAAGGGCTGCCCTGGGAGTTCTGCACAGAGTGAGCCTGCAGGATGGTTCCCACAAGGAATGAGGCAAGGCAGCTGTTCCAGCTCCTGTCCCAACAAAGCCATCCTGTGGGGAGCTTGTTTTCAGCAGCTTCCCCCACGTCCCACACTAATGGCAGGCCAGTGCTGTTACAGCTTGAAATATATGCAAGCTCAGCCATGTAATGAGAATTACACCAGTTCATAATCGTTAGCTTTTATTACTGCAGACCCTCTGTGGGGTTCATAGAATTGCAAATCGAACAGAAGAAACACTTGGCATCCTCTTTTTAAAATCAAAATTCTCTGGGTTTGTAATGCTGAAATGAAGAAAATGGGAACCAGGACAATGGAATCCAGCATTAAAAATAGAGAGGTATTATCTTGATTGAATTTTTCTATTCTGTCTCAGCCAGCTTCTGCCCATTTCTTACATTTGTGCCTGTCACTATCTTTTCTGTAACTGCTCCTGGAATAATATTCATTAGATAAATACCTATTTCATCAAAAATACATTCTTGGCATGAAGTTCATGAGTTTTCTAAAGTACATTTATGGCATTTCATCTTTTAACATAAAATTATCTTGATCTCTACTGCATGTAAGGTCACCTACACTTCCTACCAAGGCTTAGGAGCTGCCAGCTTGCAGTGGAGCAGGTCAGGAGTAAGAATTATCTCTGGTCACTCCACGTGCACTGGATCTAATTACAGGGATGACAGACAGGGGTTAAAATCACCTACAGCTTCTCAGATCTCTGCAACTGAGCCTATGGTGGCAAAGGCAAAAATCAGTGCTAATTAAACCAGGCCAGACTTTCAGAGAAAGCCTAACTGGTTCCTGCAAGGGTAGGAGGTGAAGGATGCTTTGTCCAGCAGAAACAAACTCCTTAAATCCTCATCTGGAGCAAATAGTCTGGGGATAGCTATCCAAACACAGCAACAACAACAGCAACAACAACAAACAAATAAATAAATAAATAAATGCTGTGTGTATTGGGTGGTCAACAAATATCAGTGACTGGTCTGCTTTTCCAGACCACCTATTCCTGCAGCCAGGGTCACACAGTTTCCACTACCAGGTGTCATAATCTTTACTGCTCATGTCAAACCTCAGGAAAAACCCAGAACTGATGATAACTGTGCCCTTCCTAAAAATCCCACCAAACCCAAAATCACAATATTTACAAGAATATCTTGCCTAGTAACATCAGTAGTGCTGTGTTTTTCTTGGTAAGGTTAATATAAAATGATGTGCCTGATTCAGCCAGATGTGGCAGCTCACAAGTTGGTGTGACAGGTTCAGACATGTTAGTGTAAGAAAGAAAAACCAAATTGGAAGCTTCAAAAAGTATTTTATTTATCTGATGTTTGCACAGTTCTGAAAAAGGCCAGCTATGCCATATTCATATTTGCTAAGAATCTAGTTCATATTGGATGTAAATGTTCAGTTGATATTTTGGAGAAGATTGCATGCAAATAGAGAGACAGACAGATCCTCAGCTGGCAGAGTCAGCTCCAGTGATGCTGACTCTAACACAAACTAGAAGAGCCAGCCCTCAATTTTCAATGCCCATTGACTTAAGGATCCAAATATTTCATATATATTATAGCCATGATGATCTGAATAGGGAGAAAAAACAAACAAGTAGTAGGAATGTATTGCACATACCATGATACAGAATTATCCTAACAAAAGACTGAATCAGCCCAATATCATCGGGTTTTCTGCTGTTCAATGCTTTTATTCTTGATTTTACTGCATTTGTAAGGAAGTCAACAATAATATAAAAAATAGCAATTCACTGAACAAAGACAAACTGTTTTCTGGCAGCATCAGAAACCTTGCAAGGCAGGCTTTGGGACAGAGGTAGGACAAGCTCTGGTAAACTCCAGGATCCTAGGCCAGGTGGAAACTCAGTTTAAATATTATAGTTTTAGTCCTCTGAATAAGTGATCTGGTAATTACCAGGTAATTTCACATGAGGACATTTGGGTTAATTACATGCATTAGCAAAATGGAGGTTTGACCATGTCCATGAAATAAAACCACACATCCTGGGGTGGCTGAGTTACTGGTATTTCACTAAACTTGCTGGCCTTGACTGGTTCTGTTTCTTCTATGATCCACTCCCAGCCTTAGTCCAAACCCTGAAAGCTAACTGTGAGAAAGAGAGAATGCCTTAGGGAACACTCTTAGGATAACCAAGTTAAGAAAGTCTGTAATGAAAATTGTGAGGGTTGGAGATGAAGCTGTCTTAAATGAGTAGCAGCACATTATGGAGTGAGCTGTCAGAGAAATTTGTATTTGTCACTGTGATTTTACATCCTACTACAAATAATTTATGCATCTATTCACAGAAGAAATCTACCATCATCACACAGATAAGGAAAAACAAACAAAACAGAAGGAGGTTTTATTAATACCAGTTTGAGGTAGAATTCTCAGCAAGTTTTTATTTGGCAGCAATCTGATATATTGATTTAACACTCAGACAGCAAAAGTATCAAAATCTGGATACTTATCCAAACAATAATCCAAACTCTTTGTTGCCAGGGCTGCTCCCATATTTGAGAGCCTCAAAATCAAAAATATCAAGGTTGTTTTCTCCATAAATTAACTTCAGCAAAATGAATTCATCATTTGTCTTATTTTTTATTTCTACAAAATTAGAGAAAGTATTTTATTTGTAATGACTTTCCTCTGACAGTCTATTAACTGTAATGAGTACCTGTGTTTTTCACATCTGCAAACATGAAACTTTGATCCTTGTTGAGCTTCTAATGGGTCTCTGAAGCAAAAGTGGCACTCCATGGAGGAATCACACAATATTAGGACAAACATAATGAAATCGTTCTTCAAAAGTATATTAAGCTGCACAAGACTGAGTTTGCAATACTCTAAAATGAGAAGAAAGATCTCTTCAAATATGAATAAGTGAGAGATTATGTGCAAGAGAGGGAGAGGTTTAGCTACAAGCACAGGTGCTTTAAAGCACAAATCCACCCCATTAAGCTCTGGTGCATCTGTTTTGTAATAAATAAAAAAGAGAAGCAAGAGAAAAACCCATTAAAGTTTCATATGAACCAACCTATGAAGAAAAAAAGGCATTTGTTTGTAAACTACTATCACATTAACAATGGAGGCCAATTGAGAAAACCTCCAGGTCTGACAGGATGATTTTAAACTAAGAGTGTGGAATTGTTTATTAAGACTTTGAGTGACAGTCTAATATATTAAATCAGTTCAGAAGATTGTAAAATGCATTAGCATTAGCAATTTAATACCTCCAACAAATTTAACTGTCACTCATGGCATATCTGTCCTTGTTAAAGGGAAAAACTCCTGAAGCGCCATCTTTGTCATGATGGACGATAAAGTTAGGAGAGGCAAAAGCCTTCCTCTGTGCACTGCTGATGAGAGAACTGTGTTACATTTATCATAATTAACTTTCACAGTTGGCAGCGTTTTTTGGCGAGTGTGTTATTTGCTCAAGCTTGTGAAAGAAGTTTTAAGAACTACTCATTGGAGCCAAGCCTTCGCTCGCAATCATTTCAGGGCTGGGTTTTAATCAATTTAGAAACGTAATTACATGCCAAATGTGTACACAGTTACTTTGATTACACACAGAAATTGGGCAGTTTCATAGTCAACTAACTGATTGTAAGCAGTTGGGTGCAAAACATCTCGTGTGAATGAGCACTTTTTAATAACCTTGTCTTACAGCCATGTGGGGAACAATATGGGTATCTTCTTCCAAAAACCAGGATCTTTAAGGAAATATTTCCAATTTCCAGTTTTCTTCAGGTGGATAACCTTTCTGCGTCTTGTTCTTTTTTCTTAATTTTAATTGTCACTCTTAATAGAGCAAAAACTAAGCCAAAAAAGAATTAAATGCTAAAGGAGGTCCCTCAAACACTCTGTGTGATGACTTTGCAGTGCAGTAGCAGAAAGGATCCCAAATGTATTGTCCACAGACTCCAATACAGGGTTTCAGCACAAAGAACTGAGCAGAACTGTTCTGAGATTTGAAGGAGGAGGCAAGAAGGAGCCAGAGGATTGACATGAATTCCCTGGATGAGCAAAGCACAGAGCTCAGGCTGCTGCAAAAAACACTCCTGTGTTCTTCAGGAGTGCTCAGACAACAGCTGTGTGTCTATGAAAGTGCTCCTGAATCCTAATATTTGTGTGATGTCCATATCATTATTTCACTGCTAGTGTCAATTTTGGGATAGTCCCATATTTGAGAATTTTCCACTCAGGGAGCAGCAGCAGAATCCCAGTTCCTTTGGGGAGCAGGGATGGAGAGCATGAGCAGCAACAAACACACAAAATGAATTCTTTGCTTTATACTAATCAGGATTGACAGGTTAATCAAGTCACTGCGTAAAAAGAAGTCACATTTGTGACTATAATTTCAAACAAATGCTTTAATTGCCTCTTAGGATAAATGGTAATAACATAAACAGAGCTAGAAGAAACAGGAGTAATATTAAACTGTTTACTCAGTGTTTTTTCTACCATGGTTTTCAAACTACACTTGCAAAATTATATCTTGGGGCATTTTGTAGGTAAAACACAGAAAACCAGGATGTGACAAACTGAGTGGTGTGGACAGACACGGTAACAAGAAGTTCTTACTGTTCCTGTGCAGGGGGCAATCAGGAGGAGCAGTGCTTGCCTGGTGCTCCTTGGGCCATGCCCCATCACGAGCTTTGCAGATAAAGAATCACCCCATCCATTTCTTTTTAGTAAGAGAGTGAATCAGAGCTTTCCCTAAAACCATATTTTACAACTAAAAATGTTGATTAAATATTTATGTTTTCTTCTTTCCTTTTTCCTACCAGCAGCTAAACACCGAGCAGCAAGTGAAATTGTGAACTGGCAGGTTGTTGCTCAGCTGTCAGTTAAAGGAGCCTTCCAAATGAAGCTGTTTCTAATGCCTGCTCAATCCCCCTGCCAGCTGATTGCTGCAGGAAAACTGGGGATTGAAACCCTCCTTGGGAGCAAAACAAAGGCCATGACACACAGCTGGGTGTGGTGCTATTTCTGAGATGCAGGGAGCCCTCCCAGATGGTGACAGAATAGAAAATACTTAAATTTGTCTCTGAAAGATGTGTCTGGTGTTAGATAGTGTTCCTGGTGATGCTGGAATGGGTAACAGCTTCCAGCTGGAGAGCCCCAAGTCACTCCTGGGGCTGCTGGTGGAGCCTGGTCCTGCTGGGACAGGGCTTGGGCTCTGGGCAGGGTCCTGGTGGAAAGGTGTCCTTCCTTCCTTCTTTCCTTCCGCCCCTTCCTTCCTTCCTTCCGCCACTTCCTTCCTTCCTTCCGCTCCTTCCGCCACTTCCGCCACTTCCGCCACTTCCGCCACTTCCTTCCGCCACTTCCTTCCTTCCTTCCTTCCGCCACTTCCTTCCTTCCTTCCGCCACTTCCTTCCTTCCGCCACTTCCTTCCTTCCTTCCGCCACTTCCTTCCTTCCGCCACTTCCTTCCTTCCGCCACTTCCTTCCTTCCGCCACTTCCTTCCTTCCTTCCGCCACTTCCTTCCTTCCGCCACTTCCTTCCTTCCTTCCGCCACTTCCGCCACTTCCCCTGAGGAAAACACCCATCAATCTTCAGCCTGAAAAGGGTAAAACAGCCGCCTCTGTTAATGTTGAAAAGTTTACATTTCCAGCTGATTTGTTTTCCAACTTCCCTGTCATTTTTCACCCTGGTTTTTGGTTTACTCCACTGAAAGTGCTTTTACTCTGGAGACAAAAAAAAAAAAAAAAATCTGTGTTCATTCCAGTGCCTTTTGGAAGAATTGCTTTCTCCAAACATTTTCATCTTGGATATCATAATTAATTCTTCACACTTTCTTCCCTTTTCATCTAGAACAATGAAAAGGTAAACTGTAAACAATAGTTTGTTTGGAAAGCAAAACAACAGCAAGTAAATATCATTGACTGGAATTTAACTCTTTAATCAGTTCTCTTTTCTCCTCTGCTTTTCTTTCTTTTCTTACCTAAAATATTGGATTCTTTTCAACTTTACAACTCCTGTATGTAATGTGTGTTCAGCCTCTGGATGAAATAATCCATAAGAGAAGTATGAAAACCTGGGAATAGGAAATCCTTCCTGCAACTTCCATTTTGCCATCAGATGTACAAGTTTGGCCTCTCCTTTCAATTATAATTATACATTGTCCTTCTTTGAACTGGTGATGGTTTTCCCCTAAAGAACAGAAGAAAACCAGGTTTACTCATTGTAAAGCCACCATGTATTTAAAAAGGTGTGTACTTCCTACATGACTTTTTAATCAAAACCACCATTAAGAGGCAGTTAAGAGAATTGATGACTTTTTATAACTTGATCTTCAAGCTGAGCAAAATCTTCTGCAAAATGTAGATTTAAAGACCTGAATAATTCATTTAATCTGCGGAACATGATTGAAACCATGTTTAGAAAGAGCTGCCTTGGGCCTCCAAGGCCAAAGGGAAACTATTACATTTGAATCAGTTTGATTTTGTACTTCCTTGAAACATAAAGTGTCAGCATGAGCACGGAGATAACAGCAACCCCTCGCCGGGGGGTTGTGGAGATAAAGCCCAAAGATTGGGATGTGCTTTGATAATTCAGAAATAGGGGTCAAAGGAGTGCCTGAGGAGGGGAGGTACACCCAGAACAGAACAAGTTGAATATATCTTTTAACTACACAGCACTTCTGGCCAGGTGGAAAGATTTCAGGTGGCTGAACAGCTGTATTCCTGTCACAGGAGCTGAAATTCCTTTTGGAAACTCATCCCATGCCCTTCACTCAAAGGTGTCAGAACTCCCTAAAATCATTCTATCAGCAACTAATTAGGAAATTAAACTAATTACTTTACATCCTCCAAAATAAAAATGCTTAGTGTCAGGGATTTTTCAATTACGTATATATGATTAATAATATAATATAATATAATATAATATAATATAATATAATATAATATAATATAATATAATATAATATAATATAATATATAATATATAATATAATATAATATAATATAATATAATATAATATAATATAAATTTTAGACTATTTTACAATATTATTTAATTTTAAATCCAATATATAATATAATATAATATAATATAATATAATATAATATAATATAATATAATATAATATAATTAATATAAAAAAGTAATTGTGAACTATATCTTTCCCCTCCAGCTCCTTTTTCCTGCTGCTGTTTTAATTCCAGGTCATGTACAAGTAGCTGAGTTTCTCTACATTACTCCAGTCCCTGTGATTCCATCATTCTCTAATTAACAACTCGGTGGTTTGGTAACAGAAAAATATTGAAGTTTATAGAAGTGCTGAGCTTATTCCTCTCACAACACATCACATTTAATTTGCTTGTTCTGGAAGGTAGAAGAAATTGAATGTGCAATGTAATTTGGTCAAGCTTTGGAAAGTGAATATTTGAGTTGCACTCAACTGCTGGTTATTTTTCAAGACAAGTTAAAATGCAAAAAAAAAGCAACACAACAATACATTGTTTGAGATCAGCTAGCAAGTCTTAAAAGAAAAATAAATGTGCAAAAAAAGATATAAATCAGTGAAAAGTGAAGTGTCCTGAGTGTGCAAGGTAACATATATTTTCCAGGCTTTCTGATTAGTATAAATCTAACATTAATTTAAGGAAAGCTGGTGGGCTACAAAGACTTTCCAAGGTGAGAGGGCTTCGATGAATTTTTTTTTTTTCCTTATTTTTAAAAATGCAACCAGAGCAAGTGTGGTTCCAAATGATCTCTTCTTGAATGATCTTGTTTTCTTTTTGGTTAAGTTTGTTCTCCTCATATGGACCAGGTGCCATCCAAATAATACCAACATTCCTCATTACCACATTATGCTCTTAAACCAGTGCCAATTGCTTCTGCAGACCAGACATACAAGAGCAGTCAATAAGGTCTGGGAGACACTCAGAAATTAGAGAAAACTTCAGATTTTCAGTGGTGTGCAATATATGGAGACACTGAAAAAAAATAGTTTCATGGCAATTCCATTTGTGTATGAAGGAAACTTTGGCTCTTGTAAAGAAAAGCAGTATTTATAATCATAAGATATCACCATACTAGCTACAAACTATTTGAAATATGGAATTTAAATCCACAGGATGGAACTCAGCAGCTCCCAGAGTTTGTTATTTCTCTCCACTGAGCTCAGCATTATGTTCTCGGGGGAAAATGAACATTGTTCTGCAGTACCCCAAAGAGGAGAGGTACAGTCATTTCTGGTGTGTTTTCACTGCAAGTGTTGGAAAAGCCACCCTGTGCATAGGATGTGCACCTGGGGAATATTTTAGCAATTGGAATAAATGAGACAAAACAAATACCCCTCTCCACCTGTGAGTGCTTGATGCTCACCAGTGAATATTTTCCATCAATTTGCTGTGGAGTTAAATCCCCCTGCTAGTCAAATGCTCCTGTGGAACTTTTTTGTTTAGATGAGAAGATATTTTGTTGTAGTTGAAGCAATTTCCAGGAAAAGCTGCCTGCTCAGAGAGTTGGTGCTCCACAACCCACTCTGCAGAGATCCAGGCCAGCAGCAGGGACACCCCAGAGCCAGGTGTTATCAGAGACCCCCCCTGTTATCAGAGACCCCTCACAGCCTCAGCCAGGCTCTTCAGCAGCTCTTCCAACACCTCCCAGTTCCATTCTGAGCTGCTGAAGAAATCTGTGAATTTTCCCAGGTCTGTTCATCTCTCCCCATGTGCAAACCCCAAGTGCAGCAGCTCGGTTCCCCCCACAGGGCTGGATTTTTAACTAGCATTGTTGTTCTGGAAGTGTTCCTCTTCCTGATGTGTCTGGCTGCACAAAATGGTTCCAATTAGATTCTGGTGGCAGTAAATAGCACTTCTGTAGTCTTAATGACAAATATATATATATCTTTGTGGGGGGGTTGTTGTTTCCTCGAAGATGACTTTCAGATATTAAAATATAGCAACACAAGAGATATTATGGATTTAATTCAGTGGTTTGAAATATATCAGCCAATGTTAATTCCCACATCCCTTTCCAGTCCATTAAATACTCTATTTTTTAATTGAAGTTATAATATTTATTTGCTCATTCTCACCTGTTTTGGTATGCTACATTTCTTCAGTAATTTCTCTAGTGATTTGTGCTTGGATTATTTTATTCCTTCCATTATCTCTGATTTAATTGTCCCCTATCATATAGAAAAGACTGCGTGCCAATTTCAAGTTGGTGTTACATAATTTAGATTCAACTTTGTTTGGAAAGTTTCCCAAGCAATGAGATTCTCATTATTTTATAAAAAATATTAATAACCATACCATCCTATCAAAAAACCTGCCATCAATATAAAGATGCCAGTACTCAAAGTTTTATTTCAGCAGTTTGGAATTTAAAACTTCTGTCAAAAAGGAATTTATTCCTTTCCAATGAAATATATATTACCAGCATATTAGAGCAATCTTTCCATAGGTTGTAAAGTATATCATTTAATGGCTGAAATATTTGTTGGTTGAAAAGTGCATCCAGCCTCACCACGATGGGGCTTTGGCTGTAAATCTCTGCTTAATAACAGTCACTCAGGGGAGGAGGTCTGGGTTTGGATATTTCCATTTCACTGATTCTAATTTTTGCATGAACCATGTGAGGCTATTTGAGCTCATAAGCTCTAAGTTGGTGCTTTAAATTCATTGTTGGTTGCAGCAATAATTCAGCTAGGCAGGGCATCTGATCAGAGATCCAGCAAATGCCACAAATTGCCAGGTTCTCACTGAGCCAGTGGGGCACAGAAGGCACCCCATGCTCCAGCAGCACAAAGCAGTGTGTGAATTACCAGGACAAAGCTCACCTCCTGCCAGGAGAAGGGAAAAGTTCAGCCTGTGGTGGTGTCTCGAGGCAGCAGTGCCACCAGAGGAATGCCAATGAGATGGGGATGGATCTGCAATCTGCCCACACCTGGCTGCAGCACGAGCCCCTGGCCTGGCCAGCAGCTGGGAAATGCTTTTCAAACCCAGCCAGGCACCCCTGAGCCATTTCCTCATCAGGGGAGGGCAGGGGAAGCACTTCCACATCAGCTCTCAGGGGTTAAGGTCTTATGACATCAGTGCTCCAAGAAAGGTCATCTTTGTTTTATGACAGTCCTAAAAATCAAATCAAAGCACTCCTTCCTAGTAAAATAATGCTAAATCCTTTTCAGTTCTTGGGAGACAAACAGGAGCATCCTCTCCCCCTCAATGCAGCTCCCAACAGTCTCTCAGGGTATGGCCTGTGGGCTGACTAGATCAAACACAGCTGCTCTTTGCAGTCTCAGGTACTCACAAGAACTTGAAGTGCTAATTCTGCCATTTGAAATTTATTGCAGAATTTAAATCTGCTGCATGTTGTTCAAATCAAGGGGAATTTATACAGATTTTAGTAGAGCCTAGGATGAGATCATAATATTCACATAAGGGCAGGATGGTACAATGAATAGATTTACAAAGAGAAGGTGATTTAGAAAAAAGGCATGTCATGTATATATCCACATCTACCAGGGAAAGTTAGTTTCCTGTGTTTTGACACCCTTCCTAACACAGCTCTCAATAAATCACCATATTTCAATAACATCTGCAAATCCAGGAACATTGTAATTCCAAACTGACAGATCAGTAGGAGGCTAAAAGAAAATAAGAACAATAAATTAAAAAGGGAGATATTATGGAATTGCACCAGATCCAGATTGTAGGCACTGTGTTAAAGTGAAATCTCTGCTCCAGAGTCATCAAAGAAACAGCAAGAAGAGTTTCTATGAGTTTTAAATTTCAGTGGAAGAACAGTACTTTATTTGTCATGACAAACATCAGCACTTGGTCTTGTTAAACCTCAGCAGATTCCCAAGGGCTGATTCTGGAGCTTGTCCATCCTACACCTCTGTGTCACCTGCAAGTGCACTGAGGGTGCCCTCCATCCCTCCATTTCTGTCATTGATGAGGAGATCAAATAAACACCATGGCAAGGAGGCACTGACACCTCTGGATGTGACTGTCCAACAACTCCTTATCCATCTGGAGCCATCCATCCAATCCATCTCCAGTTTAGAGAGGGGGATGCTGTGTGCAATCACATCAAGGCTTTACAGGAGTTCAGATAAATGAATCTGTAGCCCTTCCCTTGTCCCCTGCTGGAGTCAGCCCACCAGAGAAGGCCACTGGGTCCGTGGGAAATTGCCCTTGGTGCTGGAGAAGCCAAGAAGGGATCCCTGAGCCCAGCCATGAAATGGCAAATCCCTGCACAGGATCCACACCTTGCATTGCCCTTGGTGCTGGAGAAGCCAAGAAAGGATCTCTGAGCCCAGCCATGAAATGGCAAATCCCTGCACAGGATCCACACCTTGCATTGCCCTTGGTGCTGTAAAAGCCAAGAAGGGATCCCTGAGCCCAGCCATGAAATGGCAAATCCCTGCACAGGATCCACACCTTGCATTGCCCTTGGTGCTGGAGAAGCCAAGAAGGGATCCCTGAGCCCAGCCATGAAATGGCAAATCCCTGCACAGGATCCACACCTTGCATTGCCCTTGGTGCTGGAGAAGCCAAAAAGGGATCCCTGAGCTCAGCCGTGAAATGGCAAATCCCTGCACAGGATCCACACCTTGCATTGCCCTTGGTGCTGTAAAAGCCAAGAAGGGATCCCTGAGCCCAGCCATGAAATGGCAAATCCCTGCACAGGATCCACAGCTTGCATTGCCCTTGCCAAAAGAGGCTCCACCTTTTCTGTCAGGATGACCCCGGAGTCTCTCGATTACTGAGGCAGAGCTGCCAAGGTGAAAAGTGATCTGGGAAAGGCTCTGTAGCCTGCAGTCAGAATATTTGTCTTGAGATTTCCATCAGTTTCGTGAGCTCCAAAACACATCATTTTCCTGTGGAATACAAACAACCCCAGTAAGGTATCCTGACAATGAATGGAGACAAATATCAGGTTTTTTCTAGACAACAAAGTTTCAAAGTTTCCTCATAGAGAGAATGACCTGCCAGCTGCTGTTTCATCTTGTGAAAGTGGGATTGCAGCTCAGGTATTTTATTGTAGTTATCATGGATGTAGGTCAGTAACAAAACACTATCACAGACAAAAAAAAAAAAAAAAAAATCACATAGGGCTTTAAAGATCAAATTGCAACCCATCAAAATTCTGCTTTCAAGTCTTCTGATGACCAGGATTCCTCAGGTTCTTATAGCTAATAACTATTTATTTAATGCTTAAAAATTTTGTCAGATAAATCAAGCTGAGAAAAGGAAATATAACCCAGCAGTATTGTGGATAACAATGTGAAATTTATGTAAAGATATGATGCATTCTCTTTCACTAAGACTGGATGTTTCTGAAAACTTTATTTGTTCAGCCACCTTGAGAAAGAAGGTCAGACTGATCTCCTGGTGGTTTTTTGGGTGATAAAAATTATGAAACTGAGAAAATATTTGTAGGATTGGTATCAGATATGTCTGATGCCATCACCTCCTTTGGTAACACAGGCAATCCCACTGAAGAGACTCATACATGAGGTGGCTGTAATGACTAAGGGGAAAAGCAAGGGAGAATTGGTTTGATAAATTAGGGAGGCCACAGGAAAAGGCAAGAAAGTCACATTAACATTGAATGGATGTATCAGTGGAGGCTGTGCAGCAGAGGATCAGGGAAGACCAGAATTCAGCTGCTCAGGCTGCTAGCACAATATTCCCCAGAGCAGAATGTTGGATACCACAGTTATTGGTGAATAGCATTAGAACAGCAGACCTTCCAAGGAGAGACAGGGAAAATGAAGGACTTTTGTTGAGTCCTGTAGTGTATTTTCAGTTTAAAACTCAGCTTAATCTGCATTGATGTGTGCTGCTTTGTGATGATGCAACAGCTGTTGGTTAATGCAATACCTTTTCCTTAGCACAGGGACAACTGCAGGTGTTGGGATTGTCCTGCTGGCCAGGGCTTTCATGAGATAGATTTTTTTGTGTCACTGTGGAGAGATTTATGTGTGTAAGCAAAGTCAGGAGAAAGTCATAGATTTTAGTATTCTCCAGTACTTTCTCTAAGGTGAGCAATACTTTCTGTCCTGTTTCTTTGATGTACTGGATGCTCGATATCGCTGGCAATATAAATTCTTGCTTCAATCTTATTTACATAGACAGAAGTTATGTAGTGACAAGGTCCCTTCAAGGCTTGAATGGTTTGTTAATAACATGTACTAAATAGCATCTGGTATCAATCTTGTCCTACAGACATGCCTGTAGTGATTTAAAGCTTTCATTCTTTGAATTCAAAATCTAATTTTTAATGCACTTTCTGTCAGCTGTCTTCACAGCTTTTAAATGAGATTCTGTCATCTTGACATATTCACAGATACACTGAAATTTAACCAGAAAAAAATGAAATAAAAACTTCTCATGTCTAAATAAATACCTATTCATTTTCATAGAAATATTTTGGATTTTTATTGGCTTTCATTTTTTTACTGATATAGAAACCAATACCATTTATATACTCAATGGTAAAAAGAGTCTAACTGCTTGTGTGATTTGGACATGACTACTTAATTGTTGTTACCATTAGTTAAATGAAGAAATACTTTCATTTCTAGATTAACTTATTTGTAGAACCCTCAATTAGCAATTTTACCTCCAAAGCCATGCAGCAAACTGCTCCATGGATCCTATGCCTCCTTTGTTTCCTACTCAACTGCAAATTCCACATGTTTAAAAGCAGAAAGAGGGTAACATTAGAATATCTGTCACTGGAGGATGCCCATGGGAAATTGTGTTTTAAACTGATACCTTTCTCTTCACTGACACTTCCATCTGAGCAGCCATTCTAAAATCAATTTGATATTCAATGAAAATTAGACAGAGTCAGTTTGGGAAAATCCTGAGCTGGAGCTACTGCCAGTTTTGAACCAGTGCAGCAAGTTGGGTATTGGAAAGAATGCCTTTAGGTGTAATTAAACTGCTCTGAAGACATCCTTGGCAATGCTGGTGATGGTTTTTTTGAGTTCTGAGTATTTTAGTTTAGCACACAGACTAAACTGCTGCTTTGTCTACACTTAGAGCCAGTTTCAAGGAAAAAACCCACAACATTTACTTAAGGCCCCAGCCTTTAGGAAGGTAAGGAAAAAAAGAATTCCCAATGAACTAAATGAAATAGCACTTGTGAGACCCAGTGGAAGAAAAGACATGGCTGCTTTTACTGCCCCTACCCACCCCCAGCTGCAACCTGACATTAAACTGGAAGGAGAAATTGGGAGGATTCTCTTCCCTCTTCAGTGAATTTTTAAGTCTTTTGTCCAGCAAAGATTGGCAGCCCCAGAAATGGCCCTGCTTGCCAGCTGAGCTCTCTGGGAGGGAAGTTTGGGAGGAACAGTCTGTGTGGTTCACCCAGCAGCAAAGGCAGGGCTGGCCAAAGGAGGCACAGCCTGGCCAGTCCAGCTGCCACAGGGGCAGAAGGGGCTCTGACAAAGGTCTTGAACACAGTGACAGTGCCAAGAAGACTTTCCCTGGGGTTAACAAAGAAATGGACACATCCAAATGTGGTGGATGTGGATAGGGAGCTGCTGGAGTCTTGGACTTGGTGGTGATATTTAACAGTAGTTTGTTACCTCAGAATGTCATTGGAGGGCATCAAAATGGTTTACAAACGTCTCTTATGTCTCAGAATAGGCTAAGGAACATTATTTTCCTTTTTACAGGTGACTGTACCTAGCAATCACACAGTCACAGTCACAGTGACCCACCAGTCCCAGTGACAGACAGTGAATACAACCTGACTGTCATTCATCTCTGATCACTGAAATGCATGTTATCACTGTGTTGAAAAAAAATGGTAGAATAAATAACTTTTTGTTCCTACAAGTTACTGCTGGTCTTAACTTTATCTTAGTTCACATTACTTATTGTATTTGCTTGCTTGTTTTGTAGAACATGAAAACCCAGGCAGAATAAAAGCATAAAGCAGCTGGATACAAGGCTGCTAAAGCAGATTATCAAAACTGACAGAGAATGTAAGAGCAAGGTACAAATAAGGCCATTGAGAAATAAGAATAAAGAGCAATATCTTTATTTTTAAATGGATTGTTACAGGAGAAGCCAGAGGGACCATGGGGCTGCTGTAAGGGATAACACAGGTCAAGGGATGTGTGATTGCCAGGATTACCTTCTGCATGCCATCCACACTGGCAGCCTTTTGGGGATGTCATACCTCATCTGGTGCAGACCTTTTTCTGAGGTGATTTATACACCTTTTGGGGGCAAATTAAATTATATTATCTGGGAACACTTCTATTTTCTGCCTGCCTCATCTCCATGTCTCTGTATCCCGTTGAATTTCTCTCAACATTTCAGACACTGTTCTAAAGTTTGTCCTGCCTAATTTAGCACCTTTAATTCCTACTTTAGTTCTGCATTTTGTCCCTTCTTGTGTATGTGATATCTAGAAATTGTTGGGAAATAATTGCCTTTTTGCCATTTACTTCTGTCATGGCCAGGTCTCCTCTGTGAGGCTCAGAACTCAACCTGAAGACAACCAAGAGATTCTGGGAGCTCTGAAGAGCCCAATCCAGCAAAGCATCCAAATGTCTGAGCCTGCATGAGTTCCCCTTTACTAGATTAATTCCCCAGAGTTACCAGTTTTAACTTTTGCTATAATTTTCTAACACACAGTAATTTTCTAGCAATTTTTTTCCCTCAAGTGTAATTATGCTATCTCAGCTGGATTTCCTCTGAAGTCTCTTTGATAACTGCCCTCAAAAGTTCACTCTGTGAACTATTCTCTGTGTTTACAGCAGACAAATAAGAGAACACTCATATGAATTTCACTCAAGAGCAAAACTTTAGTTAGGGTTATGATGAGGGTGGACCAGCAGCATTGGCTGATGAGGTAAAACCTGTATTACTGCAGACTTTTAGGGTGAGTTTGATGCCTTCAGTCTAACTTTACCTTGGCAGGAGGGTGAGATGTCCCCTCTTACATTGTGCTACTCTAAAAAGGATTATGACAAATCATCCTTCACTCACTGAAGCCTCATGCAGATTTCTCTGTAGCACTCCATTGTACAGATCTTCCAGGAATCCTTGCCCTGAAATCATTCCATGCATGTAACTTTACCTGCACAAGGCTTTGCCTCTCCTACACTGCCCCATCTCCTTCCTTTCATCTGACAATAAAGCTTCTGCAATAACAATGTCTTTTATTCTGCTGTGAATTTAAATTCTTTCTTTCCCAGCTTTGATTTCACACAGAAAAGTTGCCTTTTAGCCAGGACTGGTCCATGAAGAAGGCAGGTATGAACAGTCTCTGTCTTATTTAAACATTGAAGTGTTAATGGAAAATGAGCTTTGTTTTGGAGAAAGCCATAAAGAAGCTATAATTTAGAGATTAGCTGCTCACTAAGGAGGTTGTTGAATATTTCTCATCTCTCATCAACTCAGTATCAATTGTTATCTCTTCAATATCAATTGTTATCTCTTTTCCTGCACTTTCCATTTAATGTGTAATTATTATTCATCATGGATATGAAGTGGGAATTATGAATTATTCATGAATTAATGAATAGCTTAAAATTTGAAATTTAACATCCAAAATACATTAATTCTGTGTTGCTCATTTGCAGCCAGACCTCTGGATCCTGTCCTGTTCTTTGTCTCCTGTTTGTCACACCAATGTCTCGCTGCTCTTGTCTTTGTCATTTTTGTGGTTCAACACAAATAGTCCTGAGAAAGGATCCTGAAGTCTGCCTTTGTTGATGGTGGTCAGATTCAGTATAAACTCTGAAAATAAATTATGAGAAAGGATTCATGAAACTTGACTCAAAAGAAAATGGGAAGTTTTGACTAGATATTCTTTTCCGTGCTAATTTCAATTCAGAATTTGCTCTTGGACGAGAAGAACAAGCAGATTTTTACTGGGTTTTATCTGGTGGAAAAAAATGGAGGATTCCAAGGTGATGGAATATTCATATTTTATTCAAGCACAGGTGAAAGATTCAAGTCCTGCAGCCTGTATTTAAGATTCCCTTATCATGCATACTAAAGCCATTTCCCTGGTTTATTTTGCTTAGACAGAATTTAGTGATGAAGATTAATTTATCCAAGTACATAAATGTGTTTCAAGGTAATTCTCCCAGCAAACCAAGCATCATTAAGATCTCCAGAGCCCTTTCATTAACTACTCTTCTCATGGTGCTGAGTTTACCATTACAAACTGGCAAAATTTGGGTAGGCTGAATAAAACAAACACACTTGTCCAATTCTGGATCAATACCTCTTGTTTTGTTCTTTAGCACAATAGGCATTAATACTTAATCATCTTTGGACAGGAAATGCTTCTGTGGCTCTCATTTGGTGTTAAGCAAAAGAACATTAATTATTGGATATAAAGCCTGTTAGATTTTCCTTCCACAGTGGATTCCTGTGGGAAGGCTTGCAGCAAGAGACATTACTTCAGCAGTTTTACTGTTGTGCATCCTTAGTTTTAATTGCCACAATCCACCATTTACAAACTTACATGGATCATGCTTACAGCTGGAACTGTGCTTCTGCCTTCTGCACACTCACATTTATAAACTTCTCTTTCCAACTGTCTCTTGTGCAATAAGTAAATTTATTAACTCTGATGAATTTTCACTAACTTTTCTGTAAGACAGCACTAACTTTTTACAGAGAATTTTCATAGTGGCAATTATCACAATTTCTGATTACTGTGAACCTGTATTAGCCTTTTTTCAGTGTAAAAATGAAATGAAAGCCCTAAGGGATGCAAATCTAATATTCAAGATTTTATCACTTTAAGGACTTGCTACAAATTGTGTAAAAGGAAACTCTGCACCTTCTCAAGGCACAGAGTTTTAATCATTTTTACATTTCTTTTATGAAGAGATTTTCTTTGCATCTAAAATAACCTTAAAGGGTCTCCAGGATCAAAATGACTTACTTTTTGCTTCCCTTTCATAACTATTTTAAATATTGTGCTCTATTTTTTTTTTTTTTTTAACTACATTAACTTTGGCTTTACAGGAACAGGGGGCTCTGAGGCTCCCTGAGCAGTTCCTGTGTGTTTGGCACAGACAGACCCCATCCAATGCTTGGTTCTACCTCCCATTTTAAGGGCTGCACCGGGGCTGTTTTGACACAGGTGCCATAAAAGCCATTTCCTTTCTCTAAGAAAGAAGCCCCACAGATGCCTGGCTCTACTTTGGTGGGGTTTTTTTTGTCCTTATTGGGAGAATTGCCAAAACCAGAGAGGAATTGAAACCACACCTTCATCCCTCCTGATCGAGCCACTCAGCTTGCAGAGTGTTTGAGACCTGGCTCTTTCCTCATCTCTGAACATAATTTAAAAATATTCTTAATTTTGCATATTATGAGCATCTACCCAGGAAACTGCTGGAACTTTAATACAGGTCAACTCCCTGGCACCTCCTACAACGTATTTCATGACTTATACAGTCTTTGTTATGAAGAAACATTCTCTATTAGTATATAGTAAGAAGTAATTTTAAGTATAAATGGCCTTTTTAAAGATGTAGCATCATCTTCTTTTCATTGCCTGCCATACTAATAGGAGAACAGCAGATGCTCAGGCAAGATTCAATTCACCTTAATTTGTTCAAGCTTAATTAGCAGCTGGGATGCATCTGGCAAATAAACATGAAAATAGTGACAGCCTGAGTTAAAGGGAAAAAGTAAAAGGCTTTTGTTCATTAACCACATGTTCTTCATTGTGAGCATTATGTGCTGAAGGCAAAATCATTTTTGAACTCTTTTTGGTTTTTTTGGTGGAGGCTAGAAGCCCTCATAGCCATAGCTTCATTCCCTGTGTTCCTGTGCAGGTGAGCCATGTGAAAGCAGGAGCACTGCTGAGATGTTCCTGCACAGGTAAATGCTTGTGCCCTCACAGCTTAAATATATGGCCTGAGCTTGTATAAACAGAGAGAGTAGTTTCTTCAAGAATTAGGGAGGCAAAATGGACCCCTTGAGATGTAATTAGGAATTATTTACAACCCTGAATAATGATCATGCAGTATCTTGCACAAAGCAAAATAAGCAAAGGCAATTCTGAAGAGATCCCTGCTGCCATTAAATATGTGACTAACTAGCAAAATGAGGGGCATAAGGATAAGAAATGTGCAATGTCTTTGCAGCAGTCCTGGTTCCAAAGCTCCTGCCTGTATAAATTCCAAAGTTGGGTATTAGTTGTTGCTGAGTAAGTAAATGAAGGTAGCAGAGGTTTTTTTGAAAGTGGAACTGTTGAAAACATAAGATTCCTTGTGTTCACTTCAAAGTAGGATTTTTGGGCAATAATGAAGAGTAGAGAAGGACCAAGATTAAACAGTGTTTAGGAGAATGCTAACCAAGCCAAGTAAAATCTCCTAATGTAACCAGAACAAGGCCTTGGGGGGTGACAAAGTCAGAGAGAAAGGGACTCTGTGCTGCCTGTGCCTTTGATTCCCCAAACTTGGCTGCATCATATAAGGAATTCAGAAATCTTTTTTCCTTCTTGTTTATGTAAAACCAACCATGCCATCTTCAGCCTAAAAGAAAAAAAATTCCATTCAAAATCTTAGATTCCCACTTCCATATTCTATATTGAAGAATCCCACGAATTTAAGAATCTAACAATTGAATTTTGACTCACTAGGATGCAGTAAATTTTATTATCAGGCCAATGCAATGCTAGTATTTTCTTGAGAGAAAATTATACAAACTCTGCAAAAACATGCAAAAAGATTTCCCTAAGTGTGATGGCAGTGTGGTAGATGGGGCTTGGCAGAACACTGAAAGGGGGAAAATCTAAATAAAGAAATCTGCATAACTGTGGGGAAAATGGAAACAAGGTAAGTGCTGGCTTCTATTCTTATTATAATAATATAATTAATATTATTATTAACTCTAATATTCTTCATGTGTGGTTATGTCTGCAGTAAATCTTTCAGGCCTGGTTTGGGCTCCAGGTTTCACTGTTAACAATGTCACATGGCTCTCCTGTGGCCTTTCCATGTCCAGGATAGCTGGGCTGGACAAAGGCTGTGCTGTTTTCTACTCCCTCAGCCAATCAAGTGCAGTCAGCATTTCTGCTGGGTTTTCTTTTTTTTTCTTTTTTCCTCCCACAACAGACTGTAAAAACCATCTGTGTTTTATAGGATGTTTAACTTCACTTGGAGTGTAAAAACAGAATGTCTAAATGAATGGCTGAAAAGGCATCAAAGAGACTGGAAAGAGGCAAGATTTGGTACAGGACATTTTATTAATGTTTATTGACTGATGCCTTGTGCAGGCTGACCTAGAACAGAAGCTGGACAGAGTTACAGAATAAAGCAGGGATTTATTAAAAGGCCTCCATGGATCCACCTTGGGCAGCACCAGAGCCCAGCCAGGGCTGCACCCAAGATGAACCAAAATAATCCCAAAGTAAAAGACCACTCCTGGGGTCTCTCCCTGGGATCAGCTCTGCTCCATTTGCACCTTGCAGTTCATTGTTCCATTCCAGCTTTAGCTCATCAAGTCCCACCCTGCTTGTTTTTCTCTCTCCAGTTGTTAGTGCTCTTGGGCTGAGATTTGGATCATTTGTCCTTGGTGCCCAGCTGGAGCAGGAATTGTTTTGTCTCCCTGCTCTGTGCACAGAGCTCACCATCCCCTGATATGAAGCCCAGACACACACACCAAAATATAAAAGTTAAAACCTGAGGCATCAGCTCCTGGAAATTTGGTAGTTGTGCTTTGCTGCAGCTCCATCAATGGCAAAGGAGCCAGCTGTGTGGTCAGTGTTCCTGCAGGCGTGGTGGATGCACTCTCAAGGAAGAGCTGAGATCAGGGATGCCATCCCTGGGCAGCACAGGGCCTGCAGTGCCACAGGGGTGACACTGCTCTGCCTCCTGTGTGCCCGAGCCAGGGCAGGGAGAGCTTGAGCATGTCACAGGAGGTGTGATCTGAAATACTCCTCAACCCATTTCCCTGATGTTTATATTTATGCATTTCCAAGCAGCACACACGGTTTAGAAGCTCACCTTTTAAACTGTGTGTGCCTCCACACGTGGGCCCAAAGCTGTGCTGGGGCTGATGCTGAGTGTTCATCCTCTTCTGACAGAAGCCACAAAGTTCTCAGCCTCTTCAGAGGTGCAGAATCAGGCCAGCAGTCAATTTTGAGATATAAGTGTTTTGTGAGCAGAGCAGATGCTGATTGATTAATTATTTATAATGGCACATTCTGGAGGATGAATACAGATAAAAACTCAGCAAAAGCCATTGAAAATGGAGTCTAGCTTTTTTATAAAGGACCTGGGGATATTGTATTTCAAAAGAATTCTAGAAGTAAATCTCAGTATTAAAGCCATTTCCATAAGTTTTTAATGTTAAGCTTCTTTAGCTCAACAATGAAAACATTTAACTTCACAGTTTGACAGAGAAGAGTATTAGCAAATATCATGGAAGGACTATGTCATGCCACTAGTTCATTCTCCTTTGAGAATTATCCAGCAAAGTCCTTATGATTTATGAGAGGAATTGAACCAAAATTGGCTATTTTAAAAGTCATTGACATAACCACTTTTACCCTTGTTTTGCTTGAAATATCCATGAGCACCCCATAGACATGCCAGCCTCCTTTTCCTCATCCTTTGTGTTTTGCTATCTATAAATAGCTTGTTGTGAGTGTCTGAAACTGGGTGCATGAAGCACTGATTAATTACACCCCTCTAACTTGATTTTAGTCTCAAGGATCCACATTGGAAGTAACTCACACAGAGCCCTTGAGATTAGAACAGTGCCCAAAGGTGTTATAGGGGCAAGCAGGTTTTTATGCTCCACTAAAATCCAAAATCCTGCCCAAACTTTAGGGCAGAGTTAAACATCTGTACCACTGGACAATGGGAGTGATTACATCAAGCACAGAGTCAAGTTCTGTTTCTAGACTGGTGATTTAACAAATCACCTGGTATTGTGATCAGGTGTGCAGCCCAGCTTCTGCTTTGGGGGAATATGAATATTTTAGCTGAATATCACATTTTATTAGTACTAGTATTAAGTAAAGCTCATGCACTGGGGGCATTCATAGAAAGTGAGTCCAAAAAAACCAATAAATGGAGTTGAAACAAAAACGACCTCTGAAAGTCAGTCTCAACACACCTTTTCCTGTCACAAGCATTTTAGCAGATGAATTCTTTGCCTGGTTACTAAAATGTCTGAAAGATAGGTCCCTAAATTTTTTTCCCCCCAAGCCTTATCCATCCAAACTCCCCTTGACAGCAGGGAAGCACAGACATTTTTCCAGTGCATGGACTCACCTTTGTGCAGGCTAAAATCAGCTAAAAATCTAATAGTTAGGGCTGCACAAAAGGAGAAAGATTAGGTTTTACCTGGGTAACAGGACTATGCAACCTCCTGGGCTAGTGAGGAGAGCCAGCCTTATCAGAAAAAGTCAATGCTCAGAAGTAAAAAATAGAAGAGGCCACCTCCATCAATTTCTGGTCTGAGAAAAGCAAGAGGCTGAAAGGCAAAGCAGTGAATGTCCTTAACAGCTATAGATTAGAGAGGGAAAGTGGATCTGAAAATCTGAGTTTTTCACAGAGATGTTCAATACCTATCCAGGGAGGAGATTGCAGCCTCTTAAAGGGATTAAACCAATGATTACACAAAAATGGCACTTGCACTGAGAAACAGACTTCTCAGCCATGGAGGTTGCAGGAAGGGCAAGAGAGCAAGCATTAAGAGGGCTGATGCTAAAGGGCAGCAGCTCCTGGGAAGCTGGGGAGGAGGTTGGGGTTTTACACCAGCAGGAGAGGCTGCTGGACATGAGGAGTTGGGAATGGGGCTGGCAGCTGGCAAGGCAGAGATCATGTCTAGGAGGATGTTGGCAGAAGGGTTAAAACATGGAAGAACTATTTGTTCCTTGGTCACAGAGCTAAACTGAAAGTGTCCTGAGCCTCCCTGAAAATTGGAGCAGGTAAATTTAAGCCTTCTCTTCCTGAGCTTAGTGACCAGAAAACACAATGTGATGTATAGGCAGTGTTTGGAGCAAACAGAATAATTAGAGTAATGTACAGCCCACAGGATGGATAAATATGTGCATGACAAATGAAGACACCACTACTTTTTAAGCATGACATCAAAAGCATGGAGGCTTGCATGTAATTAAATTCCTTTCTCACTCTCTGTGAGAAATTTAGTTTCTGCAGAATGAAATGCTCCTTTTTGGATCTACATTGCTGCATTATCTCATGGAGTTTATTGAATGGTAAAGTTTATAGAATGGTAAGGAAGAAAAAGGAAGGAAGGGTTTTATTTTTATTTTTCATAATAAGAGACTTTAAATGCCAGAGTGGAGGTGGGCTATGAATTTAATTGCCAAAGCCACTATCAAAGTAAGAAAGGAATTAAGATGGGATTTGTTCAGATGCCAGGTACAGTAGAAGGCAAATAGAGTCTAATCCATTTTGGTGATTCTGGTAGGAAATAAAAACACATAGGCCCATAGGCTTACTCTGTATTAAAGGGAGAAAATTACATCTAAATCCATTCATTTTGTAAATTAATTGCCTTGAAATGACAACCTCCTTTGAAAAGGCATAACCCTCAGAGTCTGATCCAGGCCCCACCAATGTCAATGGGAAGCTCTTTAGTGATTCTACAGATTTGGTGGCAAGGAACTTGTGGGCATGGTCTAAAAGATCCTTTTAAAAACAAAACCAACCCAAGCACTTGGAACCAGAGAAGTTCCTGGGCCCCTGCTATGCTGCATTTTTTTTTTTTTTCCAGCACGTGGGCATAGAAATTGGATGTACTGTAATTTATATGAATTCAAGTCCTTTTTGGGTCTGGAGCACTTTCCTTGGATAATATTTTTCAGCTGTCTCAACTGTACAGAAGGGAACTCAGTAGCACTAAACCCAAGCAGAAGCTTGTTCCAGGTTTGTAAAAGCTCATTTTGGCTCTTCCTGCCAGGTCACCATTCCTGGTTTCCTCCAAAGCAGGGCTTTCCTTTGGGAAGCACATGCAGGGAGTGGAAAAGCATGCTGGAAATGGGATGTGCTCCAGCACACAGTTGTTATTATAAATAACTGAATACTCTGTTAGAAAAGTGCCCTCCCCAGGTATTGCTGGTCATGAAATCACCTTTTATCTATCTCACATGGAATGTACCAGGGCAGCATTTGTTACCTTACACTTATATGAGATTTTTCATGTGAAAAGCTTTCCAAGTGAAAGATACAGTGCTGCCAAAATGCATTTTTAATGAAAAATGCCAGTTCCAATAGGGAAAAAAAAAATCAATCATTTAAAAACATTGTAAATTTTTTTTTCGTTTGGATGGGTTTTAAAGAAAAATGAAAATGAAGTCTTGCACAGTTCTCCACGTCCTTGGCTCTGGGGAGAACACACTGCCTGCCAGGTAGACCTGCCCTTTTCCTTGGAAAGGGGAGATATTTTTCTCAGGGATGCCACTGACACTGATGGCTTTCCCCCAGTCAGTCAGAGCTGTGACTTGCATCCCTTCGAGGTGTAAGCAGAGACAGCTACTTGCCAAAGCCAACCAAATAAACAGCATTTGTGTAGGAAATGTGCCCACTCAGGCCCTCTGTCAGCTCAGAGGCAGGGTGTTACCTAAAGAGCTTTCAGAGATGGGTTGCCCAGGGAATTAATGTCCATGAATGATTATGTTTGGTATTTGGAAAACATTCTTCCCCTTGAAAGCAGGCACCAACCAATCCAGCAGCTGGTCTAAGCAGTGTTCCGGGTGGGAAAGGGAAGGCTTTCAGCTCCATTACAGCAATGAGGAAACCCGGCAGCAAAAACCTCTTCCTGCTTTTTTTCAGGTCCTCAATGTGAACAAAAAACAATCTGCAAGGTATTTTTGCTCCCTATTCTAACTAAAATGAGGAGATAATGCTGCTCCTTTATGCCCCAAATGCTCAATAAGAAGACATGAATTGAGAATGCTGAGACTTGCATTTTAAAGCTACTAACTTAAATAGGGCAGCTTAAAAAGCAATTCTAAACTAAACGGAGGGCAATAACTAATATAAAGATCTGATGGGCTAGAAATTACCTCCATTAGCTGGTCCCTCAGTTAAGCATCTCTGTATTAGTTATGTCAACTTTTGGTTTACAGGAATTAGAAGGGCTGCCTTGTGCTTCACAGCCTCGACATTCTTGAATATAGAGGAAGGTTTGACACTGAGGTCTTCAGATTTCCTGTAGCTTTTCACTGGTCTAAGAGAGCAGAAACTGTGCCCAAAAAGCCTTTTACACTGCCTGTGGAGTGCTGCCAGCTTAATGCTTGGTTTAATCTCCATGCCAGTATCTGCAAAGCATCCCGATTTCAAATGGCAGGAGAGGTGCTGAGAGAGGTGATTAATTAGAGATTATGAAAGAGAGATTAGAATCCTGTGGGCCTTTCTGGAGGGTTAGATGGCCAAATGACACATCCCCTCCTGCGAGAGGGCAGGGAGTTGAGACATACACCCTGCAGCTTTTGTACTAAGCCTAAGGGGAAGCAGTTTTAAGCTGCTCCTGGTCACTTGTCTGCAGGGACCTCTATATCCCTTGATTAGTACCACAGTTTAAAAGGGATCAGGAATTTGCCCTCTTCCCCTGGCCTTGGTGCCCCAACACAAACTGTCCTTGAGATGATCAGAGCAATTCACCGTGCCTTTTCCCCCCTATTTCTTTATTCTTTTTTTTTTTTTCTTCCCCTCTGTAAGTCTAATGCCAAATACATTATCTTAACCACTTTCAATTTGAAGTAATGAAAAGAGGAGAAATAGCAACTCTGTGGGAATATTTTAAAGGGATTCTCATCCAATATAAAGACAAAAGCAGAAGAAGCTGATGTGTAAATTGTGGCCAAGAGGTAAAAGAGAGGGAAAGAAAAGAAAGATAAATTACAAAAAGGTTTTACTACAGCAGAAGACAAAGAACCTCTTGCTAATCTCACACTGCTTTTACTCTGGTGTAATGAAAGGACTGCTCCTGTGCAGAAGTTAAACACCACAGGAATAATGTTTGCTACTATGCAAAACAAATACTGGTCTTCTGAGAAGAAAGAGCAAAACCAAAAGAGGGCAAGTAATAGCATTTCATGTTTCCAAGCTGTCAAGAATTGTCCTTTGATCAGTTTTATCAAAAGCTGCACTGATTGTCTTCAGCTGGGGCTGGTTTTGAAAATATTAACTCTCCAGAGTTCTGTTTTGTTTTCTTCTAAGTCTGAAGGCAGTGTAATAAAAGGGTCATGGTAAGTGGATGCAGATAACGTTTTACAGCCTGATCCTGTGAGATGCTGGCTTTTCTCAAGGTAATGCAGTTCAAGGGTTCTTAGCAGATTTCTCAAAGCTTAGGGAACACATTTTCAGAATGTTGGTGAAATCCATCCCTTTGAAGGCATTGAAATGAAACGGCCAGATGGACTTGTATCCCACCTTTGCCAGTGCTCAGTTTAGGAAAAAGGCCCCTCTGGCTGATGAAGAAGAAAAGCCTGTTTCCATCCTCAATGCACTTTGTTTGCCCATCCCAGGAAGGCTAAAATAGACCTACAGGTACAGACAGGGATGGCAAAGAACCCCAGGCCTTGTGTCCAAGGAGAGGTGAGATAGATTAATAATTTCAGCCCAGAAAAAAAACACTGACACCAGAATACAATGAAGGCAATGATGAAACTCTGCGTGCTTTTTGAGAGGGAACCAAAAACTGGTATTCACTTTATGATGATATAAGAAGTCAGTATCAAATGGAATTATCCAATGGTAGGAGTTAAAAAAACCAAAACAATGAAAAATGCAACAATAATAACCCTTTGTCACAAAAGCAGATTGATTAAATTCTGGAACTCATTGCTGCAAAATAGAATTGTAACAGGATTTAAAGAATATCTAGACAAAGTCCTTTATGTTAGGACTCTTAGTACAAGTTGTAATTTCCTGCAGCTGGGAAAGTGTATTGGAGGAACATCACCCTGTGCTTTCTTATATATCCATCAAATCTGGAATTGTGTGTTAAATGCACTTCTAACCCAGTACAGCCACTGGGGTGCTCCTAGGAAGCCAAGGAACGTGTAATGCTGCTTGGAATTTGCCTGGAATGCTTTTACTAAAAGGAGCAGAGACAAGGGTGTTAAAACCCCTCATGGACACTGAAAGGTGGGACCATCAGCACTCCTTCCTCCCCACCCAAAAGTGTGTCAGTTTTGTGCCACATTTTTATGTCTTTTCTCTCTTCCCACTATAGTATTTGCTGGAACAATTGGCTTCAGAAATTCTTCCCCGTGAAGGTGCCCAGAGCAGCTGGGGCTGCCCCTGGATCCCTGGCAGTGCCCAAGGCCAGGTTGGACACTGGGGCTGGGAGCACCTGGGGCAGTGGAAGGTGTGCCTGTCATGGCAGGAGCTGGCATTAAATGGTCTTTAAGGTCTCTTCCAACCCAACCATTCTATGGTTCTATGTCTTGAGTATTTATGCTGAATGCTGCTAATATTCTTGTGCAGTTTTCCTTCATGTCCCATTCAAGGAAAAAGAAACCATGGAATAGGTAGGGGACAATAATGAGAGATTCATCAGTCTCTTGGATTTTAATTATGAGGCTCTGAATGCCTGCTCTGGGCTCATCAGTGTTTGCAGTTAACTCCAGGTGGGCTGGCTCTGCCCTCAAGGCATTCCTGTAGCCACTGCAATTTGAAGCAGAGGCTGAAGTTTGGCTTTGCTGTTGGACTGGCAGGTTCTGCAGCTGAATCATGGTAGGGCCTTTGGCAAATCAGTCAGCTGAAAGTTTTGCTCCTGAATGGGAGAGAAATTTAAATCCTGTTTGTCCTTAAATCCAATTTATAACACTTTCTGCCCTCTGCCACATCACATGCATAGAAATATCTAAAGAGTTGCATAAAAGTGCTGCCAGGTACAGACTTGCCAAGGATTGTGGGCACTAACCTTTCCTTGCCTTCTTGGTATGGAACAAAGACCAAATCACCCAAGATAACCACAAAAGTTCTGCCTCTGCCCTCATGAAGTGACTGCCTGAAAAAATCCATCTTCTCTGGTAATAGGACTTGTCTCATGGTCAAAGCTGTAGCAGAACAAGCTCTTCCTAAGGCAGCGAGATCATGCTGTAAATTCAAGGCCTCTTACCCATAAAGTGGAAATTTTCAGATACACTGTGAAATCAAAGGGGTCTCTGGCTTGTGTTTCATAGCTGAAGCAGTTGAGTGAAGGTTATATATTCTATGTGGAGAGACCAGACAAAAACAGCCCCAAAGCAAATGAACTGGGATTCGACAGCCTCTGTCCAGACTGGAAAACAGATGTTCAACAGGATGCCAGGAGAGCAGGGACTGCTGATTTTATAGTTGGGAAGTGTTTGGTAGGAATTCAGTGTGGAGACCATGTCAAGGTGCTGTCAGAAGGCTCACAGCCCCATCTCCATGGTTTACAGAGAGGGGGTTCAAAGCAGGCCCCTGTGTCACCACAGACAAAGGCTGCCTCATGATCAGAGCTGCAGCATCCTTCAGGAGGGGGAAACCAGTCACTACAAGGAGAAGCTCTTTAAAGGCAGGTGGGACTCTGACTGAAGCTGATCAATTGAGTTTTTTTAACTCATTACTGTACCTCATCTACAAAGCAACGTGCTCACTGCTTGAATCAGAACAGCTCTGCTGTGTGCAGACTGTTGAAAGTGTGGGGGAGTGCTTGGGAGCTCTCACTGCCAGCTGTGGTTGACTTGAGCTGCACTGAAGTCATTCTCACAGAGTTTTCAGTTAACCCACACAGCACCTGTGGAAACTGCCTGAGAATGCTCTTCACAGGAGTGTGTCCTTGGAGAAAACTTGCAGGTGGTCAGGAATAGGATTTTTGCCCAAAAATCTGACATTTTTCTGGTCTCCTTTGCCAACAGGGTTTGCAGTGGAAGATCCCAGTTCTTGCAGAGCCCTGCAGTGCCAGCCTGAGCTGCTCAGGGAAGGCAGGTGTGGAGTTACTGGGTGACATAAATAAGATGCAGAGGGTTTGCATTGGGAGGTCATTTTTGGGAAGATCATTTTTTGGGAAGTGTGTCATGACACCTGTTCTGGGGATTGCTGCAGCCACAGATCTGAAATCCCTTGTTTTCCCCAGGGATCTCCAAACCTGCTCAGCACAAGGTAAATAAGATGTGTATGAGGTGCTGGGTGTGGTGTCTTTAATCTGCTTCCCATGCCTGATGTTACACTTTCCCAAGGGTCCCTCCCCAAGACAGCTTTCAGATGTAAATTTTCCATGGGGGTTGCTCTGAGATTTCCTCCAGGTTCAAATCTAACCCACTCTGCTCCTCACTCCCTGAATTCCTGGGACACTGTCACACATTTCTAAATGCTGATGCCCCCCTGCATGGCCAGTTAGGAATCCTTACTCCATCCAATGCTGAGTAAGAGCCACCTCAGAGCTTTCACACCTGACTCACCACCTGACCAAATGCATTTTTCTGCCATCTTACCTTGCAGGGTGATGCTCTTCAATGCTGAGATTAATACCTGCAGATTAGCAGTTCTATTTGAGATAAAAAACAATGGTTAAAAAATACTTTTTAGCCTTTAACAGGTTTGGTGACAAATGCCACCAGCTCTCTCTCTTTGAAGGACACCACAGAAAATAGCAGTTTATTTTAATAATGGTAATTGTGCCTCTAATAAGCATCTTGTTTGGTAATTTGTAGAGCTTGTGTACATGCATTTCCATAAACAGGGATATTTGTTCAAGCTAAGCCTGATTAAAAAAGAAATGATGCAAGAGTTATTTGGAGGGCTGGAGGATAACAGTCTATCCTGATTCACTATTTCCACTTGGTGGAATGAGACTTGCAATTACTCTTGAGGAAAAAGTCCTTAGAGAATGAGATGAGATGAGGTGGGAATGATGAGGGTGATGCTAATGACATATTGCCAATAGGAAATGGCTCATTTAAGTCCCATACAGAACTAGAATTTTTATAAAACACAGCTCAACAAAAAAAAAAAAAAAATTCTAATCCCCATTATTTACTGCTCCTTTACTTATTTTTAAAAGCCTAAAGATTTTTCTTCACCTAAAACCCAACAGATTTTAGAAAATTTTATCCTCATTTGAAGACCAGCTAGTGTTAGAAACAGGATGTGATAAAAATAATACTTTGGTTCACAAATATTTTGTTCTAATGAATTTTTCTGTGATTTTTTTTTCCTTTTTGTATCTCAGCTCATGTAATGTTGTGTTCTTTTAACTGCACCTCTCTTTTTTTCCCCAGGCCAGGGTTCATGCTCCATTTGAAATCTGTGTCCTTTTGGCTTCCCTTGGTGAGCCTCCCTTAATGAGAGAAGTTTTTGCTGGGCTCCAGGAGCCAGAAAAAGTTGGGGAAAATTACTTCAAAAGTTGGGAAAAAGTTGGGAAAAATTACTTTTTCTGTTTGTATTTCCCTCTGGTGATGTCACTCCCACCTAAGTCACTGCATCAAGGCTCCTCAGAGAATTGTTAGAGATGATTTTATTATCCATCAATTAGCTTGTCACAACTCTGAGAAGCACCACAACACAGCATTGGCTCAAACACCTCTAATGCTCTAAAAGATTCCTCCCAGCTGAGTGTTTGTCTTCCTCTCTGCTTTTCTCACATAAAATGTTGTGGGTTTGAAACCATAAAGAAACCATAAAGAAACACTTGTCTGTAATTGCTCAGTTCCAAAACCCATCACAGCAATTTGGTGAATATTTGATCATCTTTTTATTTCTACATAGTCTTCAGCTGAATTGCTAATTCCTAATTAGATTTCAGGGATAAATATTTCCACACTTGCTGTTCATGCTTGTGGAACAAACTTTGCAGGAATTGTCAGGTTTCCTGTTTGTCTGATCTCCCAGTTATGATTGCTGGATTAGCTCTCCCCAGTGCACTGTGCTTGGCAATTTCTGAGCAATGAGAATTCAGCTGACACCCTCTGATTCTACAGCTTGCTGAGAGTGTCTCTACAGCAGGGTAACTGCCACCACCTCCACCAGGACTTGATGGTACTCCTTGTTTTCCAGAGAGTCTCAAGGGGCACCTTTTATTTGTGCTGATACCATATTTAAAAAAGTATTGTGAGAATTATAATTCAAAATTGTATGAAGTCACTAACAAATAGTCCTAATTAGTAGACAGAAATAAATTACTTTAATCTAAACTCCATGAGCATAAGAAACAGATGGGCTTAAGTGCAAATAATTCTCTTTTTTTATAACAAGATATTTCCCCTTTTTAGCATCTATCACTGCAATTCAATTTTTTTATTTGCCAAACATGTTTTTACTGAATCACAAGCTACTTGGGAATGCTGCTCAAATTCTCCTAAGGAAGATGAACCTCTTGTTAATTAAATTAGTCTATTTTAATTAATATCTCTGCTCCCAGGAAGGGAAAACCTGAGTTTGCTTCCTTCCTTTATTCCTGTGGGGAACATGAATTCTGTATATGTGAGGGGGACTGTGCCCTTTTTGAACAAAACAAAACTGTTTTGAACCACAGCACTGTATTCCTGGCAGGCACTTGGTGCAGCATTTCTACATCTCATTCATAAATCAAATCTCTGCTCTGATTCACTTGGTCCAAAGCGTGTTGGGCTACCAAGAATTGGCTGTGCAGCACAAAGTACTTGTAAAGCAGGTCAGACACTCCTGCAGAGCACCAGAGCGACCTAGTGCATAATTGAAATGTGCAGTGTGGCTGCAGAAAGCCTCATTTTTATCTGGGAGCTGTGCCTGTGCACCCAGGCTGCACCAGGCATTCATCTGCCCCCCCTAAATGTGCAGCTCACAGAGCCCCTAGCACTCAGCCTGGCTGAGCTGGGCAGAGGCACCCAGCTGCTGCTTGGGCACTCAGCTCCTTCCCAGAGTTTGTCTGCTTGGCCTGACTGATGTGTGGAGCTCAGTAATGCTCAGTAGTGCTCCCTGAGCCTGCCTGGGGAGCTCTGGAACAGCCAGGCCAGGCCTGAGCAAAGCTGGGACTACTCAGCAGTGTCCCACCTCCCTGGGCTCTGCCCTCTGCCCAGGGGTGCACACTGATGCCTTGGGTGGGCTGCCCTAGAACAGAGGCTGGGCAGAGCTAAAGAATAAAGTAGGGGCTTATTAGGAGGTTCTAACAGATCCACCTTGGGCAGCACAGAGCCCAGCCAGGGCTGCACCCAAGATGAACCAAAATGGCCCCAAAATGCACGGCCGGGCACGGGGTCTCTCCCTGGGATCAGCTCTGCTCCATTTGCACCTTGCAGTTCATTGTCCCATCCCAGCTTTAGCCCAGGCACTCCCACCCTGCTTGTTTTTCTCTCTCCAGCCCACGGGGTTTGTGCTCCTGGGCTGAGATTTGGATCATTTGTCCTTGGTGCCCAGCTGGAGCAGGAATTGTTTTGTCTCCCTGCTCTGTGCAGAGAGCTCACCATCCCCTGATATGAACCCAGACCCACACACTAAAGCAGCACAGAGTCTGAAAAATATAAAAGCTCAAACCTGAGGCATCACAGTCACCCAGTCCAGCCACTGAGTCAAACCCAAATGGAATTCTGCCATCAGTTTTTCATCTTTCAAGGCGATGAGTCTTGCTCCTCTCCCTCTCTGTGGGAGCTGGACAGCATGGGGCTCTTTTATATTCTAAGTTGTCTCAAATTGCACTTAGCATTCACTAAAGAGCTATTGATCCCTCTCCCTCAAGTCCTAAACCTCCTTGTAAATCAGTACATCTCACTGAGAGAAGAACAGGAAAATAATAAGGAATCCTGGATCTGGCAGTTTCTCTGAAAACTTCCCAGTGCTGTCACCACTGTCCCATCAGTGCCACAGCCACAGACAAGGCTCCTGGTGTGACTGAAAGAGTTACCTCGTGAAAGATTCAATTTCACCTTATATTTCCTCCAAAACAAGTTGATATCACTCAGTGCTTGACTCATTTAACTTCCATCTGCTGGTGAACTTCAAAGAGCACAGCAACCTTTCCTGGTTTGATCCCAAAGCAGGTGCCTTTGTTCCCTGGTTCTGGGGGCACAGGGAGACAAGTGGCAGATTTACACAGCCCACTCTGGATTTGCAGGTGCCCTGGCTGGCTCCTGAGATTTCCTCCTAAGTGTAGCTGAGCTTCCAGCACAGCTGCTTCTGAAGGTTTTGCTGGCTGCAAAAGAAGCCTGAGGTCCTGCCTCACAGATCCCTGAAGTTACAGGGTGTGGAATGTCCTTCCTCCTCATCTCACGCTCATCTGAGAGGATTTTTTCTTTCAGACAGACTCAGATATGCTTTAGATGCTCCAAAAACCAAATCCTTCAGAGAGGGGATTGGCGTAGTTGAGATGGAGACAAGACAAAGCAACACACTCCATTTTCAGAAGGATTCAAACTGCATGCCTTTTATACATTCTTACAAAGCTCATAAGTTTACACTTTACTCATTGGTCAGGAAAGACAAACCAGTGCTCATTGGAACAGGCAGTTTCTCTTATTTGTCCTTCTCTCTTGGTTTCTGTGTCAGTGACCTTGATAGGAAATTCTTTCAGGGGTGGATGCTCTATCAGCCTTCTCTGTGGCTCACAGAAGTTGCTGTAAAACCTCTCCCACAGGGGATGCCTCAGCTGCCTACTCAAACAGTCCTATATGCAGACTATATCCTGGTGACAGCACCTTGGGACCTTGCAGGCTGGGTTATCTGCTCTGGGAAATGGATCCCAACACTGCTTAGCCAAGGTGGAACTACCAGCTCTCACTTTTTGCCCTGCTTGTAGGTGAGCACACTAAACCCAGAGCAGATTAGTGCACTAAGGGAAGGGCTGGTTGGATAAATGTGTGTCTGGTGTTGCCTGAAATCTGTCATTGTGGCCACTGCCATACAAGAAGAGGGCACAGAGTCATCCTTTATGCCTGAGGAGATCCCCCATGAGAAGAAAAAGGCACATTTAAGCCATCTGACCCACTCTCTCTTTCCCCATCTATCTTCACAGTGTTGAGATTGTGACCCTGCTTCAGCTGGGTGGTTTTTATTAACACTCACCTGCTGATCAACGGGGCTGGCAGGAAAAAATCAAAGGGGATGTCAGAAAACAGTAGCATGATTCTGTTCCCTGCTGGAGAGCTCTTCTCCTGTCTTGTCTCATCATACAGAGACATGATGTGGGGCACAGAAACCTCCCTCTCCTGCCAGTTGTCACCTCTGGGATTAGATCAATATTTGTCTGCACCAGGAATTAGCAGAACAACTCCCTGCAGGAATATATTTTAGAGGTGATTTCCTATCAGTGCAGGATGCTTCTGAATTTAATTCTGCTATTCAAGACACCATTTACTTTTTTAATACTTAAAGCCATATGCACTGCTCAAGAGAAATCCTGCAGGTATAGAGAAAACAGAAGAATACACATTAGAGGATTAGAAATAATATGGATTGTGAAGTCTTATGTAAAACAGGAAATCGTATTTTTGAGGTGTTTTGCAAAGAAATTTTGCACTTGGCAGGGTATTTAAGTTACCTGTCATTTACACCTTGAAGATCAGCAGAGGAAACCTAATAATGCTCCCACTCTTAGGAGTGATTGTCTTTGTAAAGCAGCTATCTTTGCAGCTTTATACAAGGCAAAAATGTCAGCTATGTCATCTCCAATAGCTTCTTTATGAATTGCAAGTGGCTTAATTTCAAAGGACCAAGCTGAATAGCTTATTTTCTTTCTATTTCTAAAGTCTTTTCTGCTGCACTCTTAAAGAGAAAAACCAATGGCCAAGTATTTTATGCTGCTCCACAGTGAATGCTAGTTAAAAAAAGGCACAAAAAAACTCAACAAACTTGAAAATGCTGGAACTAAAAAAAACAGAGCAAATGGATGTCACCATTTTGTCTCAGGATATGGTGAAAAGGTAGGTGAAAAGCTTCCCAGAAAAGGTAGGCTTCCACAGGAAGCACTGCACTCAGGATGCAGAGCTGGAGGCAAAGTTAGGCTCAGATCTTTGTTTTTCTTGGATCCTAGAGTCTTTCCTAGTCTCTAGTATGACTTTGCATTTTTAAAGATGTTTTCTAGTCTGTCCTTGAAAATTTTAGTTAAGACAGAAGAGGATTACTACTTATCTATATTTATTCCAATTTCTGCTTTAAACATTGTTTTATGTAAATTTACCATGACATTTAATTCCCTTCATTTATACACTTGAATTACTGCATTTCTACAAATACTTATTACAGTTATTTTGAACTACCAGTCTTGCACATTCTTGAGCTACACAGTCTTATTTAGTATTTCTTTTTTCATTCTCATTCATTATAGAAGCTCAAATAACCCAGTGGAGGCAAGGACAGGTAGATTTGAGCATGGAGAGAGGTGCTGTGCTTTAATTGCCACAGAGAAGGATCTGGAATGTTGGAGGAATCATCAACCCAGGAAGAAAAACATGCTGAAATTTCAGTTTTCTCCTTTGAATATGCCCTGTGAGTATGTGCTAGCCTTAGAGCAGGTTGTTGGGAAGTCTGGCTGGAATAACCTGTTGTGGGCTAATTTAGCTCTCTGCTGAGCCCTGCTGCCTGGCAGAGCTGAATAGATATATCTGCTGTCAGTCTGCACCTCTGAAAACTGCACTGGCAAGTCACTCTCCAGCAAATGGTTATTTTCACAGTTAGTGCAGTTGTGTAGAGCAACAAGGAGCCCAGAAAGAGGAAAACACAGAGGCTGAAATCTTCCAAAGTAACTGGTGGATGGCCTAGCAGGATGGTCTTGGCTCTGTTATGTTTGTGTGCTTGTAAGACAAAAATGCTGTTTCCCTGTTCTGGCAGGGGTTGTGGCACACTGTGGTTAAATCTTTGGAGTAAAGGAGAAGCTGCAGTCACTCAACAGAGTCCTCCCAGCCAAAAATTGGATTCAATCAGCACATCCAAGAGACTGAGGCTGGGCTCACAGAGGGATCAGAATCCCAGAGCAGGGAGGCTAAGTGGAAATACATGTGGAAATATTTGAGCACTGAAAAGATGCTGAGAAACCCATGACAATAAATTATCTGTTCCACTTCAGTGGTGGAAACTGATTTCAGACATACCTAGAGAGAGAAACACGAATGAGAGGATTCCAGTTCCATATCTATTAGGAATCAAACTTTCAGACTGACAGCACCTGTTTGATTGTTTTCAACGATTTTTTGCCATCTGAATAATGTCATTTTTTAAGCAATTTAAATTTTCTTTGCTGAAAGGAAACCTAGAGGACACAGATTCTCCATCACAGAAGCAAATACCTTGGCTGAAGATGAGTTGATCTGTTAGAAAAGAGCCATATCCAAAGGTAGCACAACAGCTGTACTGAGTTTTTTTCTGGCCTAATAGGGAATTGATATTTCAGCTCAGGGACGAAATACTGCATCACTGGTGTTTGAAGAAATGACTGCAGAACATTTGCTACAATTGATCATTTACTGCTCCCTTTTCTGGATTTAACACTAAAAAGTCTTAATTCCTGAATGCTGGGTTGTGTGAACAGAATGCACCCATGTGAGTGGCTGTCTCCAGAATTGGGCTCTGCCAGTGCCTTTTGCACAATGCCCCTTCAGACTGCACTTAACATTATAAATATAAAGAGCAGAAAAGGGGAAAATGCTTCTTGGTGCCATTTCTATGGTCTAATCAGAGCTTAAATGTAAAGTTTATTCACCAGGAGAACAACAAATGCTGAAATCTCGTGGCCAGGAATTCAGGGGGTTGAAATTATAATCTCTGTCTCTAATGCTCCTCTTAGAGGCTGTGGGAAAGGAATGGCACATTTTCCTGCCACTACTCAGCCACTTCATCTTTGAATAGGAAGGAATTTTTTCTCTTACAAGCAATCAAGTATTTAGATTGTTTGTGTGTGTTTCCCCTGTTGATAGCAGGTGATCACAGAGGGCAAAGGTGAGGCAATGGATTTAAAACAATACTGCACAAGAAATGGGGCATGCACTAATATTACGTGCTCTGTTGCACATTTGGTTACTCATTCTTTGCACCAGTCCTCTGGGACAAAATCAATGAGACATTCCATGTTATGCTTCAAAGTCATCATAATTGTTTGTTTTGAAGCAACAATTTTTTTCCCTTTTGTCAACTGAGCAATTTGCTGAAGTACCCAATTTTTCAACAGGAGTCAGAAATAGAGTCAGAAGCTTTTTTAAAATAATCTAAGCAGAGGGGGAGGGAAACCACCTGCAAAAAATCCCCTCTGCTGATGTGCTGTGTTGTTTATTACACGGTATTCTCCCCAAAGGGGAATCATAATGAAATATACCCCCACATAATCCCCACAGCACATCAAAGGAACACGAGCCTTAAACATTATTTATATCTGTGTGACAACAAGGTGTGTTTGCATAATTAAAGTACCTCAGAAGATGTGTACAGCAAGGCATCCCACTGGCAATTAGCTGCTTGAGTGGTCAAGTTTCCACACACAAATTCTGTATCTTACTTCTTCAGCCAAGAGCAGCACTGTACTTGACCTTTTCTGCCTTCCCAAAGGATGTTGCTGTATTATTTTTTGCACTGTATTACCTTTATCTGAACACATGCTTTTAGCAAATGCCTGAGTCATAGGTTTAAAGATGACTAATTAGTCTGATGTTTGTATCTGTATGAGCACCCTGAAGTCCTGGCAGGGCCTGCAAAGGCAGTGGCTCCAGCCATTGTACAAAGCTGGAAATGAGCCCTGCTCCTTCCCATCAGGTGTCAGAACCCTTCACAGCTCCATCCTGGATGGATGGGAGCAGAGACACACAGCAGTGACGGGATTCCCTGTGCTCAGCCAGGGAAGAAATGAGGCTTGAAAATCAGGCGAGGCTTTGTCCAGGCTGGCCCTAAAATCCTACCCCGTGGAGCTTGGAAATGGCACCTCAGGTCTCCATCTCTGCAGTCTGTGCTAAACTCAAGGCCTCCTCACTAATTAGGAGATTATTCAGGGGTGGCTAGAGTTGAAGCATATTTGAAAGGGAAAAAAAGGCAGAAAAAAAGGCAGAAGTGTATTGTTAACATCCCCCTGTCGTAGTAAGACCCTCTGGGGATGCTACTTGGCTGCTTGTAAGTGTATTTAACATAAAGCAGAGATGATTGAAAAATGTAGCTTGTAGCTCCCTGGGGCAGTTTGCCACTCTCAGGATGTAGGACCAGTGATCAGCTCGGGGAGGAGCTGCTGCAGCCCTGCCCAGGCTGGCCCTGCAGGCAAGGGGAGCCTGTGTGCTCTCACAATGTCACTCCGTGGTTGGATCCCTCAGCCCCTTGTTCACAGCCCTCCTGAAGTGATTTCGTGTGCTCTGGTAGAAAATGGTTGTTCCCTAAGATCCCATAAGGTGCATGAAGCTGCATTCTGAGCCCTGCACAAATGCAGAGACAGGAGCTGTGGGGCCAAATTCATTCCTGGCTTCTGTCAGGGCTCCGTGGGCTCAGCCCGTGCAGGAGTTTTGCGTGGCTTCTGTAAAATAGGTGAGTGTTTGACTAAAATTAGCCAAATCCTCCAGAGCCTAATAGAGCTCTTATGGGTTCTGGCAACTTAACCCAATGTTTAATTTGCACTAATCTAGCCAAGACTGCAGAAGCATGAAATACACTCTACAGAGAGAGCACTGCTCTTTGAAGTCAGTGGCTTAATTCCCATTGTCTCTGATGGGAGCAGGACTGGGGTTTATGTGGCATTTACTCCTGGTATTGTAGGCAGAAATCTTTTAAAATATGAATTAATTTGGCTTGTGTTCAGGGACATTCCAGTCTTCTGAATTTACTAAAATCTTGTTAACTGGCAGGCAAACCTGCACTTGTGAGAGCTGTGGAGTCTCCATGCAGATATCATGGGCTGTGAGAAGTGCACATTTCACTTCTGAGCTGTGTGCAGGTCTGTAACTAGACAGCACAGAGCAGGGGAAAAGAAAAGAAGAAGGGACCTAAATGATCTTCAAGCTCCCTTCCAAGCCTATCCATTCTACCCATGAACACAGCCCTTCCTGCACAGTATGAAATCAAGCACCACAGAACCCAAGCTTTTCTGTCTTGGGGGGATTCTCTGAGTGCCAACAATTCCAAATGGATTTTTTGAGTATTTGTGTTCACCTGGTTGTTCTGGGATGTGACAGCTGCGGGGTCAGTCAGCTCTGCAGGGTCCACAGCTGGCTGCTGCTGGCCCAGCTGGCAGAGGGGCTGTGGCAACTGGGAGGGGCTGGTGGAGCACTCCAGTGTGTGCAATTCCTCAGGCAGAGATAAGTGACTGTTTCAGTTTATCCTTTTGACAGGAGCAGAGGCTTCTCTATTTTAGACAGTCACAAAAGGTGAGCACGTAGTGTTTAGGGGGAAGGCAGCTCAAGCAGTGATCTGGGCACAGAGAAATAGGGAAAAAGGAAGAAAAAATGTCTTTGAAATGATCCCACTTAGCCGCCAAGTAACTGTTACATGGCACGAACCCAAATTGATATGCTGCCTTCACAACACTTTGATTCACTCCTGCAGCCAGGTGCTGAGAGTGACTGTAATAACACAGGGTGTTTCAGCAGAGCAGCACGTAGGGGAGCAGACAGGCAAGACAGCAGGCAGAAAGCAGCTGTCTGCTGTGCAGGCAAGGCAGGCACTTCAAAGGGAGGAAATCCTTCTAAGGAACTCATTGTCAGAAGCTACACAAGAGCTCCCAGTGATATTAATGCCCACTGTTACTGCTCCTACCAAAAAGAGTTTTTGTCCTGTGAGATGACTTTCCCCATGATGGGGTGACAAGCAGTCCTGAGCCTTTTGTTTCATTCCAGTTCCTTGCACATTCCCTGCTCTTCTGGCCGGTGCTCACTGCTGCTCTGACAAGTTCAAAGTGGCAGAGCCACTACCCTCATTTTACAGGAGCAGAGACACACAAAGAGTTTATTTCAGTCCTAGGAAGCACCACAGATTCCCACACTTTTATTCTCCCCCTGAATCTATCAGAAAGCTCAAACATCCAGCAGGACTGTGTTTAAAGAAGAGGGACTGCTGTTTCCTTTCTGCATCCTCTCTCACTCTCTGCCAGTGGATGCTGCCAGCAGCCTGCTGCTGAAGGGATCACCACTGGCTTTAGAGGCAATTTCCACAGCCTGTTTCCTCCAGGCTACACTGTGACACACAGGTGTCATCCCTTCCTGCAGCAGTCTCCAGCATTTACCAGAACAGCTCTCATGTCACAGCTGCCTTTCTTACACTTAAGGTACAGCTCGAGGCAGGTGGAGCAAAATCCACACAGAAAAATCCTAATGCTCCTCTTTTTCTTGGCTCTCATTGCTCACCTGGCATCAGGAGGGTGCTGTGGACAGGGGGGAGGCAAAATCTCACTGAGGAAAATGCTGGAGAGAGGTGATAGGGGAGAATGTTGATCTGTCAGCCCCTCTCTCTGACTGGTACAACCACCCTTGCACTGAGAAAATTGGTTTGTGTTTGATTCTGCTGAGGTAGCAAAGCAAAACAGCAAGTCAATTTGGGATAGAAGATGGAAAAAAGAGAAGTGACCTCATTTACTAACCCCAGAAGAGACAGGACTCCATTAACCAAACCTGTAACCAAACCTGTAGGTGAATCAATTTATTTCTTACATCCTTATCTTGATTTTCTACTCCCACCATCTGGATTTGCACACACTGTAAACTGCCATGGTGCTCAGATTCCCTTGTAGCACTTCATGTGAAAATCAAGGATTTGGGACAGGATCCCAAGCTGTTCCCTTAAATCCTCTCAGATGATCCATGCTGGATACAAACTGCATGGCAGGCAGTGATCATTTAGTTGTGTTTGCCTATTCTGAGGCAGTTATTGCATCTCAAAGCATTTTAAGAAATTAAGTCATGTATCAAAGTATATTTGGGGTGATTATAACTACAGGAGAAACCTTTTAAGGGGCAGACTGCATAAGAGGATGTTGTAGTCTAAATTCAAAGGCACAAAAAGAACAGAAATAAAAGGAGTAACCTGCAAAATGAAAATGTCAGGAATAAAAAAGGTTATTCACTAGATCGTTGTTGTATTTCATCTTTAAAACATTTAATCTTTATATCACATTTTCCACATTAAAATATAAATCTTGGGATCTCTCTGACTTCTCCTCATGCACATTTTAATTAGTTTGGTGTAGAGTTCTATATAAAATTAGAGCACTTTAGGGTTTCTGCTGGAGCAGCCCCAAAGGAATGGGGCTGCTCCAGCATCAGATTAACCCCATGGATGACATTAAGGTCAACCAGCCCTTTTCTTTTCCATTTTTATCAAAACAAGTTTCTTTTGAGATTTGGGAATAAACTTCAGAGGGAGAAAACACAACTTGGACCTGGGCCTGATCCAATTTTAATGGCAATGTCTTGCTCCCCTGTGCTTCCCAGTCTGGCAGCAAACACCTCCTCTCTGCACAGTCTGACCTCCAGTTAACAAACCTGCCCCAAAATGCTTTCCAAAGAATGCATTTGAAATACCCCAACCCCTGAATTCTACTTGTAAAGGGCATTCTGGGGTCTAGCAAAACCAAAGTCTATGGACTGCAAAAAATACATCATCACCTCCCTCATCCTAATTAATGGCCAGACACACACTCAAAATCTCCCATTTCTCAGCACCATGATCCCTCCTGTGTGACTCTAAAGGCTGCTGCCCTGTGCAATTGCTCTGAATTGAATGAGCAGTGCTTCTGGGCAGTAGGACCAACTTTGTTTTGGTACAAAATGAGCCCAGGAATTCCTTGGATGTTGTTATAAAGCACTAAGAGGGTGGCTGTGCTTGGGTGGCTGCTGTGGCACACCCCAGGCACAGGGCTGGGCACCTGGGGGAAGCTGCAGGCTCACAGGAAGGACCAGTGGCAACCTCTGAGGATTTTTTCAGGGCAATATTTATTGCTGCAAAGAGGCTCAGCCACGCTGGTGGACGTTCCTAACTGAGATCATTTAGTGCTGCAGGTGAAAGAGACAGTTCTGTGAGGGGTTTGTTGGTTTAAAACTTTAATGTCAGGGAAGAACCATTTTTCCTTCAGGAGGAGTGGGGTCTTGTGTCTCCCTTTGTGTGGGAGGGACATTCCACCCAAGGACAGGAGCAGTGGGGACTGTGACAGGGGCAGGAAGGAGTCACAGCCTGGGAAGGGGAAGAACTGCAGAGGAGCTGATTCAGGACCAGGGAGAAGCATCCCATCCCATCCCATCCCATCCCATCCCATCCCATCCCATCCCATCCCATCCCATCCCATCCCATCCCATCCCACCCCATCCCATCCCATCCCATCCCCTGCCAGGTGTCCTGGCTGGGTGGATGGAACATGCACATCACAGGGAAATCCAGTGCTCCCTTTCAAAATGCACTCCAAAACAAAATGAAACCTATTCTTCCCACATTCTTTATTTTCTTTATGCATAATCCTCTGGTGGCTCAGGTCTGCCTAACCACTTTAGGGAGCTGATAAAGACAGAGTGGGACACCAAAAGCTTATTGGTGATTAATTTTTTAATATTTAGGTTGCTTTCACATGTACAGATTCAATAATCTCTATATTTATTGCACTGACTGTGTCAAATATTCTGACTGCCCTCAACAACCTCTCCCAGAACCTAGGTATTCCTTAAATAACCCTGCAGGTTGTGTCTGTCACTTAAGAGCAGGAAAGGAACCTTCTTTAGGAGATAAGTGTTTAATCCTTCCCCAGTGAAATCCATTGAAATGGTAAATATCTCACAGAGGTCTGCTTACCTGTGCCTGAATAGAGACACAGATCTCTGCCATTGATCTGTCCTGCTTGTGTGACCCTAAGAAGTTCAGAAATATTCCTGCAAGCCCATCTATTTACAAGTAAATCAAGTGTTCTAAATGCCTTTTTGCTCTGATTTGCTTTTATTATCTTCATCACTCCTGACAGGTACTGTGTGGCACAGCAGAGAATGAATTCCCAAATCCATAAGTTGTGTGCAGCCTCTGTGGCACCTCCAGCCCTACGAATGGACCTGCAAAGCACACTTTAGCCAGCACATGAAAGCTTCCATTGGCTTTGCATTAAGCCAAAGTTCCCAAATGCAGCCCTCTGGGTGGTGTTATCAGCCCCAGCCCAATCCCAACTCCAAATGGTCACAGGGGCTTGTTCATAACCAGTCCCTGACTTTTCATCCAGTCAGGTTGATGAAAAAAAATCCTCTTGCAAATTTTCTTTAAGTTAATGCAAATAATCAATTTGGAAATCACAATACACATAATACTTAACCAAGTAACAGATTATATAATTCACAAGAATTAACATCTCATGAATATGATCAGCATGCCTGGCAGCAGTTATGTTCAGAAACATGTGCTGTAGAAAATTTAGGTCTGAAATACCCTTGGCTGTCTTAGGCCCTCTTAAAACGATGCCAAATACCCTGGAATGTGTGATGACGTTGTAGAAGTTCCCCTTAATTGGATTAACTGAGAATGTCAGTGATTGTCACCAATATTGTCCCTGCTGGGTGTCACTGAGAGCCACGAGGAACAGAAGTGTAGAGAGAGTCAGCCACCTCTCCTCTGCCAGCCTGGCTACATTACTGTGTTTCCACTGGAAAATCAGTTACTTATCAATTAGGCCTTTTCAAGGTTTGGGAAACACTCCCCACCCTTATTGCTTTCCTCCCTGCATAGGAAGGGGGACAGCGATTTACTTGGAGTGAGGTTTTAGGCAGAGAAAAAATATCTTGCTCTGTGTTTTTCTAGTGAAATTACAGGGTTTGCAATCAATGAATGTTCAAAAGCTGGAAAGAAAAAGATGTTTTGACCTATTGAAAGTCCTGATGGAATTATATACATTATTTAGAGTTGTGTGCAGAAATGGCACTTGGCTATTTCATGTCTTTCTGGAAAAATAAGTGAGGTACTGGAGTCCTAAGTCTAGATTTATTTAGTTATCCTATTTATCCTACTGGACCTATTAAAAGAGGATGTCAAAAGAAAATTTCTTTCATTCCTCAATTTCTACAGGAAAATGATTACATGCTCTAAACATCATGCCAAACACATTGACATTTAATGTGAAACTTTTCCCTAAACTTTTAATTAAATCCTTTTTTTAATCTGAAATTTTATACCAAACTGTTTCAGCATGTTGCTTAAATGAGTAACAGAATTCAAGATATATCACCAGTAGGCTGAGTGTATTGCTTAAGAGCCTCTTGGAGGACTTTATTTCAAATAAAGCTTTTCTGAATTTTCTATTGCATAGAAATTCTCAGAAGGCATCTACTGGAGCTGCAGTAAAAGATAAATTCACTGCTCTTCAAACTGAACCAGGGTACTTGAGTTGGTCGGTACAGAAAACTAAAAAGATGGGAAAGTTGGAGGAGCACATGACATTTCTGAAATGTAGCTGTCCTGGAAAGGTAATCACTTCTTTGTTGGAATACAGAGATGCTGGGATTCAGTCTGCTGCCTGCCATCTGTTTTCTTTGAAAAAAAAAAAAAAATCTTAATAAAGCTTTTCCATTATTAATTATAGCCTCGACTTTGCAAACAAAAATGTTCTGATTAGTGAACTTTCTCACAAAACTTCTGGGAAATCCCCATATCCTCCCCCAGATATTCTTCCCAATGCCCAGCACTTTGCAGATTCAGTATTAAGTGATCAAACAGCAGCCCAGAGTCATTGAAGGTAATTGAAATCCAGGATTTGGGGCCAGGTGTACGAAGATGTTCAAACTAATTATTTAATAATTGGAAACAATAACCAGTGTAGTTAAATCTCTTGCTGATTTTCTAATGTTTATTAATTTAAGCACCTGTGTCTTCTGCACCACTTTCTTTCAAAATGCTTACGAGGATATGCATAGCATATAAATTGAAAATGGATGTGATTAACTCGATGCCTACTCTAGGCTCTTAAGTGATTAGAAGATTATTTTAATTGTTATATAGATTTCCTTCTTGTGAATCTGCTTATTGAATAGTTGTTTAAATTCCTAGATAGATGTCAAGGTGAAGAATTTTCATTAAACACTCACTCCACCTTTTTCCCTGACATTTTTTAATGGCCTGATAGAGGAAGAACCACAGAAAATATTTCCTTAAAAATTAGGCAAATGCAACACTCAGAAATAGATCAGACAAATAAATGAAAAGCAACATCAACACCTACCCTTATCAGCAGGAAAATCACTGCTCTTTCACTGGAGTGATTTTACTTCAGTCCACGGTTTATGCATTGAAGGACCATTTGAAAGAAAGAAGGGTTATAATCATTAAGAAAAATCAGCAATATAATGTATTCTAAATCAGTTTGTGTCTTCTTTCCAAGGGCTTTGCGTGCTAGAGCAGATGTTGTACCGTACCCTTGCTTCACTTAGCTATGTGTATTATTTTAATTACCCTCCATACCTTCAAGGCAATTCCCATTATATTATTTTATTTTGCTAATGCACCTGCTTAAAGAAAGAAGACTGGAGGCAGGGCACTCACTCAGGAAAGGGTAAGCTGGCAGTAAGATTAGGCTTCTTGGTGTCTTTTTCTGTTTCATTTTTCCCCATTCCCTTCACTGTGACTAAATAATAACAACTGAAAGGAATGATTTTACAAGAGGGAGTTATCTGTTAGTTTTGTTTGGTCCCAATACTGCTAATTAACAGCAGATATGAAAGGTCCTGTAAAGGTTTTGAAAATATAACAAAATCTGGTAAAACCTTCTATTCTTCTTTTGCAAGCAGCCTTCTTGTAGCACTATCAAATGGGCTGCTTTAGCCTTAAAGTCAGAGAAAAGAAGTATGAATACAGCAGAATAACAACACGATTTATCAGCATGAAGGAAATAAATGGACAGTATTAACTGCATCATTCCAGCAGTCTGCCCAGCAGTCCTAATGCCTTAACAGGATGTGTGAAGGGAAATGAAATGGCAGCATGATTACACTGATTACAGTTGTTGCAAAGATGGGAGGCTACAGTCATGCTTCAGTGGGGCTGTAATTATACTTCAAGGAAATGCTGTGTGCAGCCTGCTCCACTCTTGGAGTATCCCTGCTGTTTGTCTCCTCTTATTTGGTTCTTAGGTCCTGTAGACACTTGCTCATAGGTGTAACCCTTTGTTTTGGCACTGGGGAAAAAAACCACTTTTCATGCTTATCAGTGTATTTGGGTATAAACTCTCCCAGCTCTTCTATGCTGCTACAGAAGTGCCATCAAATAATAGGATTCACTGTGATTTAATACTATTTCTAATTTCTTACAAAATAAACCTCCGAGCTCTCATGAAATGAGGTGGCAAAGAGTGAAGGGAGTATGGCTGCTCAGTATCAAACAGTTCTCTTCTCCTCCTCGCCCCTAGGTGTTAGTCCTGAACAGAAGAAACCCAAACCTTTGTGATTTGTCTTTGATTAGTGCTGCCTCATGCTGCAAGCAGTACTTCAGGAAGAAAGATGGATTTGTTGCTGTTGTTTCTCACTTCCCATTGGCAAAGAGTGGCAGCACCTAGCCTAGAGCTAGCCATTATATTTCATTTAAGAAAAGGTATTGAAAAGGAAAATACATTTTGATGTGTCTGCATTTTGTCTATAATTCAAAGGCACTGACATTTTACAGGAGCTTTTTTTCTTCTTCTCCCTTCAGATAATGATGTGACACCAAGGCAGAACACAGAGGCAGGATGGGGTGGTGTCTGGGGGTGCTGTCAAATCTGCTTTTCCTACAGATACCTGTTCCCCTCCCTGGCTGGACTCTTTTGTGTGGTTTCTCACTTTGCCAGCCTGTGATTTACAGGGCTTGGTCTGTATCCCACAGCTGAGCACAGCTCTGAGCACTCTGGGTGTGGACAGACCTCCACTAAGCGTGGCTCAGCCCCAGGCTCAAAGTGCTCTGTAGAGCAAACAGCAAGGGCTGGATTATTCCAAAAATCTATTTATTTGTTCCTTACCAAGCAAAATAAAACCTTAAGCTCTGCTCTCCATGAGGCTGAAGTGCTACTAGGAAAAAGAACTAAGGTCTATTGTTGTCATAGAGAAAAGGATGTTGGGAATGCTGAAAGCAGAAAAGGGATGAAGAATTGAAAAACCAAGGAAAATCAAGATTTTGTAATGGCTTTGAATCTTTGCAGAGACTCAGGAACCAGCAACAGAAGTTGAGAAGCAATCAAGTTGTTTCAAGGGGGAGGTGGAACAACCACAACACCAGAGTCTCTTTGGCCTCTTGGATCCATCCAGTTCTGGTAACTTCCCTGGGGCTGCAGCTCCTGCTCCTGGAGCCTTGGGCCCCTTTCTGTGCATGGCTGTGTGCTCATTTTCCACAGCCCTGCAGGTCACACAGCATTCTGCCTTGCCAGTGTCCTCAGTCAAACCAGGCTGAGCCAAACCCAACTCTCCACCTTGCTGAGAGGGGAGCTGAGCATGGCACAACTGGAAGTTGCTGTGTGCTTGTCAGACACGGTGATATATGGAGGTAATTGCTGCTGTGTGAGTTTAATTACAGTATTGTAATTAGCAGGTTGCAAGAGCAGATGCAGAGGGTCTTTTCACAGAGCAGACTCTGATAGGCCAGGAAAAGCAGACTCTGATAGTCTCAAGAAGAAAAGGGCAGAGCAATGTCACATTGTAATGCAGCTCTTTGTGCCTGGAGAAGAGGGTTAATTAGCTGATTGCTCCACTCTTCATCTTCATTTCTTAAGGTGGAGGAAACTTGGTAGGAAGGAGATTAATTTATCTTCATGAATTTTTAGAATTAGCAAATAGCACTAAACCTTTGTTCAGCTCAGCATCGTGGCTTGGACTCGGGGCTGGGCAGGGACCATGGCAAAAGGAACAAAACCTGTGAAATCCTCATCTTCCCAGGGAAAAAGGGAGCAAGAGCTCCAATCTTTGAGTGGAGTTCACCATGGCAACTGGAGCTCCTCTGGGGGAGCAGGGCTGGCTCCGGGTTAATGCTGCTTGCAGGGACTGCAGCTCACCTGTGCTTCCCCAGCACCTGTTCAAGGCTTCATCCCGTGCTGTGTCCCTGCCCAGCAAAGGCCACCGGGCTGCCCGGGGGACAGCGAGGTCTGGAGGTCACTCAGATTCAGAGTTGTGTGACAGGGAAACCTGGCTGCCTGCTGACAGGCAAGGGGGGATTGTACACTGGATGGGATGTGCTTCAAATCCTTTAAGGAATCTGCAGTTGTGTATCTGTGGGAAAGGGGACACAGCGCTGCTTATGCTGCAAAGCACATCAGACTTACCCTCTGTAGTTCAGGGATTGTTACTTTTGCTTTCATACACAAAAAGCAACAAACTAACTTTTTTTTTTTTTCTTTTTTCCTATTAAGAAATTTCACATTTTCACAGAATTCACAGAATGACTGGGTTGGAAGAAACCTTCAAGATCATGGAGTCCAACCCAGCCCCAACACCTCAACTAAACCCTGGCACCCAGTGCCACATCCAGGCTTTGTTAAACACACCCAGGGATGGGGACTCCACCACCTCCCTGGGCAGCCATTCCAGAACTTTCTGTAAAAACCTTTTTCCTGATATCCAACCTGTATTTCCCTTGGCACAGCTTGAGACTGTGAGCTCTGGTTCTGTCAGTGCTGCCTGCAGAAAGAGCCCAGCCCCAGCTGAGCACAGGCACCTTTCAGGAGCTGTGCAGAGTGATAAGGTCACCCCTGAGTCTCCTTTTCTCCAGGCATTTTGTTGTGGTTTTTAACTTATCCCACCGAAATATTAGGTCCTGGCATTCCTATTTATTAAAGTTATCTACTGGGGGATAGAAGGGCATAGTCTCTCTAAATGTGCTTGCAGTAGTCAGTACAAATTGCACATTTAATTATTGTGTACTTAAAATCTGATAATCATAGAAAATCAAATACACAGCCTGGTTGATTTAGAAAGTATTTTTAATAGGGCACTATTAAATTATAGAGTTAAACATTATTACATATATTTATTCATGAGAGATAATTTGATATGTAACAAAATAAGCCAATACATGGTGTAACCTCTTGCAGTCTAATTTTCATGGATGAGCTCTTGCATATTTAATATCCTTTGAGGATATATTTTAACCTAGACTAATTACTACTTTCCTCTTATTTCTGTTCAGTTTGACATCGACATTTGGCTAAAATAATGTAATATTGTTATAATGGAGCAAATTAAGTAAATCTGGCTTATTTAATTTAGAGCCATTGTTGATACTGTAAATGGTCTGATGTAGGTTATGACAACAAACATTGTAGGCAAACAAAACCAGCTAAAATCTCTACACTGAGCCCATACTCACATTGCAAGATGAATGCCATCAGGAATATTTTCTGATCTATAGAACTGTTCTATAATATCTGTTTCTAATCTCACTGTGGCAAATTTATAAAGAGGAGTAAAGTAAGAAATTAATGGTGATATAAGTTATTCTTACTGTATTAAGGCAATTTAGCTTAAAAGCCTATCAGGCTAGCTGGGGACCTGGTCAGAAACTTTCCATAGACAGAACACCTGAGCACAGAGATTTTGTACTGGAAAGTAGGTTAATTAATTAATTGAGAACCCATGTCATGGCTTTGATATATACATTAATTTAATGTCTGAGAAAAATTTTAATTAGATGTTTTAATTTTGTTCTCAGTGACATCTTAATAAAATGCACTGATAGGTCAGGTTATGTGTTTGTACATTTTGGGATAATGCCAGCAGTGTCAGCTGGCTTTAGCAGATCAGCTTTGCCTTGCTTGGTTCATCAGCCAAACATCTTGCTACCTTTTGCTTTCTTTGAGCCATCAATTTTTAATGATCTAAAGTTTAAATAAGACTGTCTTGAATGAAAATATCTTTTAAAACTATATATTTGGAAACATAGAGGTGGGTTACATCGATGTCTCTTTTAATTGAATTTGATTTTAAAATTTACAATAAATGCTATGGGCTGAAGGTTTTGTAGGTGAGTAGTACAATACAATAGCTCATCTTTGTCCTGAGTCAGTATTGATTTGTAAAAACTGAAATTCTCAGTGTCTATTGGGAGGCTAAGATACATTTTACATGCTGCACCAACTAAAGGCACTAATGATTTTACCTACACACAGATTATGTTTTTCAGCCTTTTAATTTTTTCACCTGTAAATCAACTAAACTTCAAAATAAGAAAACCTTTGTTCACTGAAAAAGAAAAAATTGTTTAAAAAATCCTTTTAAAAACCTCAGGTATTGGATACACAAATATCTCCTCATTAACGCCAGCAGCTGCATAAATCAGCTTCATACATTAAAGTGAAGAACCCTTCCCCAAAACCTAGAAAGTATTTGTTAAAACATCCCATAACCTCTCTGCAGAGGAGGGGGCTGAGCCTTCAGCGCCTCTCAGGCAGGAAGAGCTCCATGTGAACCCAGCTGGCTCAGAGCTATGCACTGATACCAACACCAAATCATTTTTCCCCTCTATCAGCTGCAGAGAAAGCAAAATTGCTTCTAATCAAAAGCACGGCCCTCCCTTTGCAATTGTTTGCTCAAGTATTTTTCTGACTGGTCTGCTTGTTGGGCAAATGTGCAAGGAAATGGAAAACATAATCTTTCAACATGAGAGAATGCCAATGCACTGTGAAGAACTGTTTCTAGCTCACTTCTCCTCTCATGTGGATTTACACTGCTGCTAATTGCCTAAAATTGGCTACCAGGTTGGCTTCAATTTGTTTGATGATGCATGTCCTGGTGTCTGGGAATGCCCAGCAACATGCCAGGGGCAGGATTTACTAAACCAAAGGCTTCTCTGTGACTAAATTAAATATTGTATTAGCAGCACATCAAACTTTTAGAAACTTTGCATGGCTCTGTTTTCCTTCCCTGCAGCCTTGTCCGAAGTGCACCCACTCCTGCTCCCCAAAACATCTCAGCTGGTGAGGCTGGCTGGAGTTTGGAGCAGCCTGGGATGGTGGAAGGCGTCCCTGCCCATGGCAGAGTGATCTGTAAGGTTTCCTCCAACCCAAAGCATCCTGTGATTCCATGAATCTGCACACACTTCGTTCAGGGGGCATCCTTTGGGACCATATAATCAGACACTGAAGACAAAGACCCAAAGAACATTGCACCTCGTTTTGCTGACATCTTGCACAAAGCATCATCAAAATATGGGGATGTTTGGTAACCTTTTCTTGTGGGTACTTGGCACCTGGGTTTATGAATTAGTGCACTTAGCAAGTAGTTTTTTCTCCTATCTACTAAAAATAACAACATGAACTCTAAGAGGTTGTCAACGTATTACTTCCCAAGGGAGAATTTTGCTCTTCTCTCTCATTTATCTAGGCATGTGTAGAGGCTTTTGACCCATTTAGCATAGATAAATGACCCATGATGTGAAATTTCCCAACAGTTTAATAATGCATTTAACTCAAAGTGACACTTGCTTGCAGCTGCCTTAAAGCAGTTTCCAGGCTATATATGTCTCTTTGAAATGATGTATGACAAGTAGGAAAGCTTCCTTGATAGAACCCCAAATCCCATGGGCAAGTAACAAGAAAATCCTTTTTAGATTGCCAGCAGCAAATTTATACTTCGCAAGTCTTTATTTAATTTTATCTGTTTTTCAATATAATTTATGGTTATGACCATTAGTCTAAAGCTCACAGTAACTTCTACACAAATTATTTTTTTCTTCCCTGTAATGCATTGTAAAGGCTTTTATTGATCTCAATTTTTTCCCAGTGAAACAGAAGTAAACCCCTTGTCTTACTACGGAAAATGTTTTTGTAATCCTTGCACTAACTTAGCTGTATCAAAATTCTTTTGTTTCTGAACCCTGGGTAGTGAAACAGAGAACTACAGCCTGTGTATGTTCAAAATCAGAAACTTTCCTTAGAAAGCTCCCTTATGTGTTTGAAAACACAAGTTTGAATGATAGCTCTTAATTTTTGCTTGCATAGATTTAAAGCAGTCGGTGTTGAGAGTGTGGAAAGATTTTTATTAAATCTGCTTCTGGTTTAGTGAGCAATTTCCCATGATACATGTCATATTGAAAGCAAGAAAGATTTAAGAAAGCAAGAAATTAGCATTAAACTTGAGGAGACAAACACTTCTAAGTAGACAATCAAATTTATTATTTAATCACATTTATTTCCAGTATTAAAATAGAAGTCAAGTAAGTGAAGCCAGACTTTGTTGTGTCCTGAATCATTTAGCACAGATAAATGGGGTGGGTTACCAAAGTCTGCAAACAGAAAACATGGATCCAAATAAGGAAAAAACCCACAAAATCAAAACCAAAACAAACCCAGAAAAATAAACTTGAAAGAGCCCTGTCCACAAGGAAAGGTTAATGTGGGCAGAGGAAGAAGAGAAAAAACCCAAGCAGATGATTAGAAGAGAAACAGAGAGTTCACAGGATGTTTGTACCCCAGACTCTGATCATTTTCCAGCTCTGTATCTCCCTTTAGCCTCCAGCCTTCACCCCTCTTGTGTTTCTGATCCACGGTGACATTTCCCTCACTTCCCTCCCCTTGCAGCTCCCCAGGCCCAGCCAGGCCCACCCTGCTTTGGAACTGTTGGTACAGCATGTCAAGAATTTGGCCCTGGCCCACAGTTTGTAACACAGGTATGAAATCAGGGGATGTGGAATTTTATTCCAGCCTGGAAAATGCCAGAGGAGCAGTGTCCCAGAGAAGAGCTGCTGCACAAAGCTGCGCTGTCTCTTGCTGCTTCCCTGCTCAGAGCAGTTTAAGCCCATCTCCTCTGCTCCATTTCAGTGCAAAGCCAAAGAAGCCACCTTAAACCACAGAGGGCCTTTGAGCTGGGTCTAAGCAGGGCTCATGGTGGAGCTCTCCAGGGAGCAGCTTGCTGTAGTTTATTCCAAGAGGGTGGCACACAGAGGGCTGTGAGCACGGCTGTGCCCCTCACAGTACCAGCAGAATAACTGGGTACAAATTGCCTGAGCTGAATTTACTCATCTAACCTAAGTTAAATGTCTGTGCCCCTCAGTCTGGGGGAAGGGAGTGGCATTCCAGGGAGGAATTCACTCACCTCAGGGCTGGCCATCTGTGTTTACATGAGGTGAACCAGAAGGATCCTCTCTTTGGTGGGTGGCTACAAGACTGCTTCTGTTAGAGGTGCAAGTGTCAGCCAAAGGGACCTTTCCACCACCCAGAGAAACAGGGAATTCCTCCTTAAAACAAATGATCTCTAAAGTAGTCAGAAACCCTACCCCATTGCTGATGTGGGCTTTTTGTTCATAGAATCAGAGAATGTCCTGAGTTGGAAGGGGCCCACAGGGATCACTGACCCAGCTCCTGTCCCTGTGCAGACCCCCCAGCAATCCCCCCTGTGCATCCCTGGTGTCCAAACCCTCCTGGAGCTCTGGCAGCCTCCAATGCCCATTCCCTGGGAGCCTGGGCAGTGCCAGCACCCTCTGGGAGAAGCAGAACCTTTCCCTAATCTCCAGCTTTTAATTCCCCTATTCAGAGAATAGGGAAATGGAAATATTCCCTATACAGGGAACAAGATAGCACTTATGAGTCTTATAGACAAAACCCCTTTCCCTCACCAACACAAAGCACAGGTTGACTGGGAGAGGCTTGCAGAGACTTCCAGCCTAGCCGAGGTCCCTGGCACCACCAGCAGCACTGGTTCCCAGTTCTCTCTGAGCTTGACTGGCCTGTGGAAGTTGACTGCATCGAGCCTCACCTTTGATACAGAGTGATTCTTCCTAGCTGGGGATGAGAGCAGCTTTTACAGAGTAAGCTTGGATAAGCTGCTGAAAGGGTGAAGCTGCTGGCTCCCCTGCACAAAGATAAGCACAAGGAACAGCACAAGTGAGGCAGGGAGCCTGCATCAAAGTTAATGAAGGAGGCACAGGGTCTAAGGAAAGGAGGAATTTCTTGCAGGAGTTTGGGCTCCTGTGAACTTGGTGAGATCAATTTGCTGCTGAAGCGTTTGAACTGAGAGCCAGAGTTCATCTTGAGAGAGAGCCACAAACCTGAGCTGGCACAGCGAGCGCCTCAGATGGTGCTGACCCGAGGGGCTGGGGCTGCTCCCGCTGAGCTCTCAGCCTCCTCACACCCAGACCAGCTCCACAGGGCTGCTAGGCAATCCCAGGACACCTCCTCACACCCAGACCAGCTCCACAGGGCTGCTGGGCCATCCTCACACCCAGACCAGCTCCACAGGGCTGCTGGGCCATCCTCACACCCAGACCAGCCCCACAGGGCTGCTGGGCCATCCTCACACCCAGACCAGCTCCACAGGGCTGCTAGGCCATCCTCACACCCAGACCAGCTCCACACGGCTGCTGGGCCATCCTCGCACCCAGACCAGCTCCACAGGGCTGCTAGGCCATCCTCACACCCAGACCAGCTCCACACGGCTGCTGGGCCATCCTCACACCCAGACCAGCTCCACAGGGCTGCTGGGCCATCCTCACACACAGACCAGCTCCACACGGCTGCTGGGCCATCCTCACACACAGACCAGCTCCACAGGGCTGCTGGGCCATCCTCCCACCCAGACCAGCTCCACGCTGCTGTAAATCAAAGGCGACTCCAACATTGGTGAGGGAGAGAGAATGATGAGGAGGACTCCAGCTTATCTGAAGGCTAATTAATTACTTTATTATACTATATTATATGCATTTCATCTAAATTGAATCTGCCGAGCACTCACTCTTGCTCACAGGGGCACAGAGCTGCACTCATCTCTGATTCTCTTGTGACTGTCCCGTGACAGTCCCACACACACACCTGGCCCTGACAGGCCAAGGGAACAAAACATCCTCACTTTGGGTAAACAATCCCCATATTGCATTCTGCTTTAGCACAACACAGGCACAGCAAGTGAGATAAGAATTGCATTTTCCTTCTTCTCTGCTTGTCTCACAGCTTCTCCCTGTTCAGAGGGCATGTGCATACCACACCACGCTGCTGCTGGGCCATCCCAGGACACCTCCTCACACACCAACCAGCTCCCTGCTGCTGCTGGGCTCTTGGGGAAGATGAAACAGGACAGCCTTATAAATATGATTGCCTGGCAAAAGATTTGAGAATATGGAAACTATAAGCGAGATTGAAATGAAATCAAGCTTTGAGATCCCTTAGTTACTGAACAACTGGAAAACAGTGGTGTGGCTGGCTGAAGGTAATCCCCTTGTGCTGAAACAACACCCTCCGCCTGCAGACAGCTCCAAGGGTCAGAGCAGAACCTCATAGCTTGGCAGAAGGGCCCAAAGAGGAGTTTTTAGGGTTTAAAATGTAACACAGCGCGGTAATGTAATGATTCTTATAGGCTGTATGTAAATGCTATAGGATTTGTATCTTGTATTAAATTAGTTAGTGAGAATTAGAATATTCAGCACAGAGATTTATTGTATGGTAACAGGAACTTTGCTCTCTTTTACTCTTCCTCATCCTCTTTAGCACTCTCTTGCCTTCTCTCTCTTTCCCACTCTCTGTACTCCCCTGTGGCTGGCAGCTCCCAGCAGGGCCCTGCTCCCAGGCCCTTGGCAATAAACCCCAAGTTCCACGACCTGGCTGCAGAGATCTCTCGTCTCCGTCCCTCCTGACCATCCCACCCCCATCACTCCTACACTGGGCCATCAAAGGACACGTGGTGCCAATTCCTCTGCTTTCCCAAATGTACAAAAAGAACTGGTATTTATTCTCGAGCTTCCTCTGCCAAACTACAGATTTATAAATATGAATTGATGTCAAGGACATGTTTACATTTCTTGTTAAAGTTGCCTCCTTGAGCCAGGTCTCATCAGCTCTTGGAGGTCTATTTCTCACCCAAGATAGCTCAGCTACCCTTGGAGGCAGAAAATCAGCAGGATGGCTTCTGTTGCAGTGCTGGAAACAAAAAGGTTTTAATAAAAGGCAAAATAACAAAACTCTTTACAGAGAAGACTCCAGCCAGGTGCAAGAGGTTCTTGCTCCTGGCAAAACACCTCACAAAAGCCATCAGTTTCTTTGTTCTCTTCTTTTTCTAGTGAATTTCCCAGGTGGAACTTTTTGGCTCCTGTGCAGTTGGCTATCCTTAAGTTTGAGGTGAAGTCCCTCAGGCCTATGAGGTGTCTTTTCCACCAAATCGAGGAGAGAAACTTCTGGGCTTCTTTCCTTTTTGAGGGGACAAAGGACAGTTTTGTCACTCCATCAACAGGGGGCACGTTCCTATAATTTCTCACCAATAATTTCTGGTTTTAAATTTTTGTGCCCACACGCTTCCCTCCAAATAAATAAAATCAACCCTCCCAAAGAATATTTTTGCCAGCTGTTTCTCTAAAGTGTGAGTTTATTTGATTTAAGCTTCTTTGCCTATCACTCTTAATGAATAATTATTCAGTATTTCAAACTGAAACAGATAGCTTCATTTAGTGTGATTAATGCTGATGTGCCACATCATTTGCATAATTGCAAAATATAATAAAATAAATTCCAAATGTGAATCTTTGTAACTTGTGTTACCAAAGGCCTGAAAAATGACATCATGTTTTAAAGTTAGCTTGAGACACAGTTATAAAGTTCTGTGACTAAAATTTAAAGGTAAAATAATTTTTTTCACCATGCATTACAAGATGTTGCCAAAATAAAAGTTATATCTCTGAGACAGAGAGAAGTAATATATTGAAAGTATGTGACTGCTGAAACAGATATTCTTTTCCTACTTTTAAAGATTTGGAGCTGCTTTTAGTGAAAATTAACTGAGATTCTTCATGGAAACAGCATTTGGCCTTTTAAGATATGTGGAGTATTTTTTTTTTTTTTTTTTTGCTTTAAAGCTTTAACAAACTTCATTTCTTTTGCAGATTTTTGGGCGGTTTTTACTGCTTTTAGGAGAAGTCTCACTGTCTGTTCTTCAAGGCAGTTACTTCCATGGGCTAAGGAAGGCACAGTAAACAAATGCAGCCCTCGGTGGGGTTTACATTTAATAGCCTTTTTCTGAATGAATTATTCTGATTTTAGATAAAGGGATGTTCCATCAGAGTGACTTGTACTGAGAGTAACTTCCTGCATCTTGCCTTATAGGAGCTGCATTGAAAACAGGTGATTTTGCTCATACCTCCAAATAAATCAGAGATAACAGCTTTTATTAAGAATGTCAGGAGAAAAAAGGCTGAGGAAATACTGTCTGAACAATCAAAGCATTGAGGAAATTCCGTGTTCCTGAGGCTGCTGGCTGGGTTTTTGCTTAGACGGGTCCTGAAATCAATACAGTCATTTAGGCAGTAATTAGCCAATAATTTTTATAAGGAAGTGGTTAAAAGTACCTCATATGTGAGGGGGTTCATCAGTGAACAAGTGAATTAATGGCCATAGCAGGAGAGGGCAAAAGCAAGCCCAGTTCTGGGAATGTGTGCAGGCAGGTAATAAATGTAAGCAGAATGCAGCTGATTTATTCCTGCCTTGTAAAACGACTCAGTGTCCTTTCACCCCAGCTCTAGTGCCAGTCAGATCACAGGGAATCTTTCATATCTCTTTCTGTAGATGAAGTGACATCTCCAGACTGTCAATTTGCCCTTTCCAGTACCATTTAAAAATACAACATTATTTTGGCTTGCCAACATCCACACCACCACAGAGCCCCTCAGCCTCCTGTAATAAGGAATATTTGATTTTTCCAAGAGATTCTGTCTGAATTAATTAGCTGAAATATTTCCTTGGTTAACATATTGAAGAATTCACAGAGGCAGTTGGTGTTTGTACATATGTGACCTTGCACAGGGACAGGGACTCTGTGCAACACTCTGGCAGGGCTCATACACAGTCCTGATCATTGCACCCAGAGTGGAAGGGATAATTCCACTGAAGCACGTGGCAAACAAAGCAGGCTCATGCACAGGCTGGTGGACAAGGCTCCATATGCTATTTAGAAAAGAAGATACACAAGGAGGTACAAGACAGAGCTGACTCAATTGCAGTGGGAGGGGAGAGAGTGAAAGTTGAAATGTGTCTAAATCTGCCTCATGTCTTGAATACTTTCCCACCTTGAAAGTGAAACAGCACCGTGGATGCCCACAAGTGCTCAGGAGAGTGGATTTATCTCCCAGCAGAGCAAGTGCTCCCTTACACCCATCTTTCATGAGAAGAAATCATTAAGCAGGGACTGGGTATGGATCCTGATTCTGCAGCAATTCTCCCTCCTTTGAAGGAGGTAAAACCAGCACCCAATATTCCAAAATTGTGTTTGTACCCTCTGAGCAGCACCTCTGTGGCTGGCTGAGTGTGCCAAGAGATTTGTCAGGGTGGAACTTGCACAGATTTTTGGTGGACCCCAAGGAGATGAGGTCCTCTCACTGCTGCATTGGCTCACAGCAGGTTAATGAGGAGGACTAATTAACCCTGTCTTGCTGCAGGCATCAAGCCTGGTGAAAGTTTAGCTCAGCTGCCTGCTGAAAAGGAGGACAAAGGAAAAATGCTGGTGGTAGCTGGGGACTGGAAACAGCTGGATGGTTCCCCAAGCTTCTGTCAGATGGCTGAGCTCTGGAGAGACAGGCTAAATAACCATAAAATAGGAACTGGGCCTTGGGACTAGTCCTTTCAAAATACTTGCTGGATTACTGTATTTTTAATTTGTTCATTCATTTGTTTAATTCTTAATATTTCGTTCTGATTGCTCAGGAAAAGTGGGAGTAAAGTGTGTGGGAAGGAAGGCCAGGATATCCCTGTGCTGGACAGTGAATGCTGTGCTAGCTGGTCACTGCAGGCTCTCAGGGAGGAGATTCCAGTGGGCTCCAGTGGGATGGAAACACAAAAGCAGATTGCTCCTTTCGTGTCAGTCTTCCCACAAACATAAAATAGAACAATATTCACTGTACTGTTGGTTTTCAAAGTGCAATGCCTTAAAAAAAAATCTAAAATAAAAAAAATTCCCTGACTTTCCAGAGGAAAAGAGGTTCCTTGGATGGTTTAAAAGCTGACTGAGCTGAACTTTGAAATGCCAGTTTTCAGCTCTTAAGTATATCTATAACTGATTCAGATGGGGGATGTAAGAGATCTTGAGCTGATTTTAAAAGGACCAGTAACAAAAAGCCACGAAATAGGAGTATCTTTACATACATATTTTTCATCAAAGTATGTTGGCATAAAGCTTGCAGACTGTTCATCAGTGATTATGAGATTAAAAACCATAATTTTAGCACAGAGTAGACACAGGTTTAGTGCATACAGGCTGAAAAATAGTATCTACCTGTAGACCTCATCTTTGGTGGAAAAATGAGTGTGATTGTGATGAATGTGTGTGGGTTTCTAAACCAAAATAGCTGGTACAGAATGATAATGCTAGGATGAAGTTAAGTGATGAGCTCTGTGTCTTTTTTCACTCTACTGAATGCTGTTAATGATTTGAACTCAGTGCTGACAAAAGGCGAGATGGGGAGAGATTGTGATGTGAAAAAACCTGAATGAAAACAAGGAAAACAATTTGGAGACCACAAGGGTTTATTGTCAGCTTTGTCCAACCCTCCAGATCCCCTGCAAACGCTGGTGGGTGCTGAGAGCTCCAGCAGAGCCTTTCTGTGTCCCCAGGGCTCTGAGAGGGGCTCAGCAGCTCTGGCCCTGACCTGGGGAGACTCTGCTCTTCCCCCTGCACTGGCAGCAGCTCCTGGCCTGCACCTGGAGCCCTGCTCAGGGGCTGCCTCCCCATGGACACCCTGTGGGGATGTCCTGCTTCGAGGCACCATCTCTCCTGCCTTTTGGTACTTGCTGTTTCCAGGGACTTACAGTAGAATTTTTCCCCGATTTCAGGGAGGAATGATGAGGAGGACTCCATTTTATCAGAAGTCTAATTAATTACTTTATTATACTATATTATTCTATATTATATTACATTACATCTAAACTGAACCTGCCAAGCACTCAACTCAACCCCAGCTGCACAGCACCTGTGACTGTCAGCCCACAGTCCTGACACACACCTGGATCCAACTGGTCAGTGAGTCAAAACACTCACACCAGAATCCAGTCATCAATTCCCTTCAGGTAAGCAATCTTCCACAATGCATTCCACTTGTGAACAACACAGGAGCAGTAAATGAGATAAGATTTGTTTTTTCTTTCTCTGAAGTTCAGAGAATGTGAAACCCAGAAATATTCTTGGGAAGTTGTGCCTGGCTTTTCTCTGTGAAGAGAAACGTGGCTGCAGGGACTCCTCCAAGTTCCTATTGAGTGTCTTGCAAGAAAACTGAGTGTTTCTGTTGAAGCTGAGAGCCTTTCTGGGTGAAATTCTTTTTTGTATTGTGCTCTTGAGAATTGTCTGATTGCTAAATATTGCATTTTCTGAAAAAAAAAAAAAAACAACCCAACAACAAGATAATATCAAAAGGTCATTTCTTTTCCTCTTGTGCTTATAAAACTTAGTCACATGAATGCCAGTGACCTGATAATTAAACTAAATTTAGAGAGAAGTGTACAGTGTAAAGAAGTGGAAGTAAAGAAACTCTATGGAGAAAATATCCTCCAAGTTCCAAGTGATCTGCAGACCCCACTGCCCTCTTTACTCATATCCCCAAACTGGGAAGGTAAGCACACGTAGCTGCTCCAGTGACATCTGAAATAGAAATGACACAATATAATCTTCTAGAGGCAGGATGTCAAACACCATTAAGACAGTTTAAAACCCCACAGTTTTTGTAAGTGTTTTTATTTAGCACAGGTATTTTGAGCTTGAACAGGCCCAAAAGGTATGGAGAGTTCCTAATTGGGCATTTGCCTACACAAATGATTAACTGAACTAAATGGGGATTAAGCCTTTGAGATTGAATTACGAGGATGGAGATCAAACCTCCACAGGCAAGTTAAAATCCACCAATTATTTAAAGAGTTTAATTAAGAGCAGATCTTTCTGTAGGCTGATTTAAAAGGACATAACATAACATTTGTAGCCAATAAAATCTAAGGAATAAAAGAGTACTTTTTTTCTTTTTTTCCCATTTATTTCCACCATAAAATATAAGCTGTAAACTCTGAGGAACATCTGAAGATATTTCACAAGTAGCACCATCTGTCTTGGCAGACTCTGCAGCGTGTGGGTGGCTTAGTTACTTGCTTATGGATCCATGGCATCCTTTGCTTACTCTGCCTGATGGGGTTGCCCCTTCCTTGTTTGGCATGACTTCAGCAGCTCTGCTCTGCTTCCATAAACCAATTCTTTTATGTGGCTGCTCTGTGCACCTGGATAAAGTAGCTGGCAATTTGCTTAACGAATGCTTACCCATAAAAGCAAGTCTCTCGGGCCTCATAAAGAGAATACTTCTTGCATGTGGATATTTGTCTGTGTAAATCTCTGCAAGTTTGGAAAGTTTATTCACTTGTGTTGCTTTTTTTAAGTACATCAGGATTATAATTGGCACCAGTACAGCAAGGTGTTTCTTCTCCTTCCATCCTGTAGAGAAACTTCTGCCTGACCATTGATGCCTTATGAAGGCTGACCTAGAACAGAGGCTGGACAGAGTTACAGAATAAAGCAGGGATTTATTAAAGGGCCTCAGTGGATCCACCTTGGGCAGCACAGAGCCCAGCCAGGGCTGCACCCAGGATGAACCAAAATGGCCCCAAAATGCACAGCTGGGCACGGGGTCTCTCCCTGGGATCAGCTCTGCTCCATTTGCACCTTGCAGTTCATTGTCCCATCCCAGCTTTAGCCCAGGCACTCCCACCCTGCTTGTTTTTCTCTCTCCAGCCCACGGGGTTTGTGCTCTTGGACCTGAGATTTGGATCATTTGTCCTTGGTGCCCAGCTGGAGCAGGAATTGTTTTTTCTCCCTGCTCTGTGCAGAGAGTTCACCATCCCCTGATATGAAGCTCAGACCCACACACCAAAGCAGCACAGAATCTGAAAAATATAAAAGCTAAAATCTGAGGCATCACCATGTTCATATGTTTGATAGTAAGCTCTAATCCAGAACAGGTTTTTCATTATTAACTTAAGTTACCAAATATTTTATCAGTCCAAAGCCTTGAGACAGGCTCAGCTCTGCTCACTGCAGTGATGTTCATCTGTAGCAGAAAGTTTTGGAGCTGAGACATCATTCAGTGCGGAAAAGAATTCAAGCAAAGAAGAAAGGGGTGTCTTAGCAAGAAATAAGTGCTGTTAGAGATGTATTCTTATGCAGTTCACTTATTAGTCAAACTACCCAATTCTCAGTGTGGCTTCTTGTTCCTGCATGTTGTTTCTGTAAAGTCATGAGTCACTTGGCAGCAAAGTTTTGAGCTATTTCTGTTGGCTTTAGCAAACAGCCCAAACCTGACAGCATCATCTATATATTGATCTGCATTTGAGGAAAATATAAAGGATCCAATGGCACTGTTTTACAGATGAGCAACAGATGAGTATTTCCAGGCTGGCTGCCTTTTTCTACTGAAGATCAGAAAATAATCAACAAGGGAGAACAAGGGTACAGTGCTTCATGAAAAGAGCTCCATTTCAGCTGGCTTCCATGGGATGTGGGAGTACACATTTTACTTTTGAGCCCAGAGAACCTAGCAGTTCTTCTACTGCAGGGACTGGAGTTCAAGAAAAGCATAACTTCACTATTTCTTGGAAGGATGACCAGCAGCAATTAGCAACAACTAAACAAATGGGGGTGTAGCCTTCAATATCATAAATAAGTGCCAGTACAACCTAGGAATAACCTCAAAGTCTCATATTATCCAACAATTGAAAACTGCTGCATTTATTAGGAAATTCCTGTTTATTCCTTGCTGTTAATATGAGGTAATTTTCCTGACTTTTTCTGAAGGAAAGGCTGCTTTTGATATCTAGGTGACATTTTTCATGTGACTGAGTCAGCTTGTGCACCATGCACACCTGTGGAAATCTCAGATGATTTGTGGTAAGACAAGTTATGTTATTTAATTTTCATCTCTTAGTTTTTAAGGCTTTTGTTTTTCTCTGTGCACAGATTATGTGCATTATATCTCTCACCTTACTTCTAATCTGAAAGAAAAGACTTCTGTTGGCTGCAGTTTATTCCTGTGTGTTATTCCCAATTTCAGCACAAAACACTCCTGAAGTTTCACCGCTTTTCTGTAGAGCAAAAGAAGGAAAAGAGCAAATTTTTTCTGTATTTAGGTGTATTTATTCTATATTCAATGTATTTAGATATCTAGAAATAGTGGTAGAAGTTGCTCTTTACCATAGCTTGAATTGTAGTCTTTCTCTACATTGAACTAATGTAGGAAACCAAATTTTTTTCCTCACCAATTGGATTTTTGTACTTTTTTTTTTTTTTTTAGGGAAAATTTTGAGTCTTGAAATGACAACTGTTTGCTATTGCTCCTGAGGTCAGAGGAGAGTTTGTGCTTTTCTCAGGAGTATTATTCAGTCAGTCCTAGTAAATACTCATCAAGGATGATCTCAGTGATGAGAGGTTGTGATGCTATCTCACTGTCAAACACCAACAGATCCAGGTTCACAGCTGCACCCTAAGGGAAGGCAGAGTGAATAAAATCCCCTCAACTATCTGCATTACCCACATTGATACACAGGTGATAATATTGGGAGATAAATTAGGATTTTTCTCCACATTGATACACAGGTGATATTCTCAGGAGGTAAATTAAGATTTTCTCCACATTGATACACAGGTGGTAATCTCAGGAGATAAATTAAGATTTTCTCCACATTGATACACAGGTGATATTCTCAGGAGGTAAATTAAGATTTTCTCCACATTGATACACAGGTGATATTCTCAGGAGGTAAATTAAGATTTTCTCCCAGTCACCCAAGAGCAGCACTCTCCCATTATTGTCTCAGCTCACAGAGCTTTGTGGCTCTATGGAGACATGAGCAGCAATTCTCCTGGCAATGACCTGCCCTCTCCTCTCTACTGGAGATATTATTTCTGTACCCAGCCAAGCAGAGTTTCTCCTCCACTGGCTAATGCCTGCCTCAGCTCAGCTCCAGCAGCAGCAGCACAAGATCCTGACTCTGCTTTCCAGATATTCCCTCTGTGAAGGAATTGGCAGAGAATGGGCACAGAATTGGCTCCACACCACTGCTTACTAATGATCAGAAGAGCTGGCCAGGCATGAAGAGGGATGTCAGCTGCAATCATTTATTCCCTTCCCCGGAGCAGCCCTGGCCCTGGAGGAGCTGCTGGGACACTGGAGTGTCCCCGGGCTCCTGGAGGAGCAGCAGCTCCCTGAGCAGCCCTGGCCCGGGGCTGTGCCTGCAGGCTGGGTCCAGCATTGTCTGAACCGCAGACACTTTGATTTGCTGCTTTATATGCAGCACTGACATTCCTTTCATTGCACACACCGTGTTCATCAGGCATTCCAATCTGGATAATGAGAGGAATGCATAATCCAATTGCAGCTGTTCATTTATTTCTTCTCATGGCTGACACATTGCTCCAGTTATTCCCCAAGATTATCTGATTAGCACCACAATTCTGCTTTTTCAGGGGAGGAGCCTAGCAGTTGAAGGAATACTACTTTATTTTTTATTATTTTATGTTTTTACGCACTGCCTTTAACAGAAATGTAAATATTTGCCATTTCAGAATGGGAGAAAACTGGTACAGCTCTTGCCTCACTACCATTTCATTTGGAATTCAAATGATAATAAAAAAAGAGGTGTTCTGCTAAACCAAGGTACAGCTACTTTAAGGATTGATTCAAATGTACCGGAAATTTACCTTGACACCAGCATCTGCTGGGTCTTTTAAATTTGTCCTGCCAAAGTTAAGACACCAGATTCTTTTCAAGTCAAATTTCTGCTGCCAGTGTAATTAAATAAGGTGAATTAGTCCACCCTGATGTTGCCAGTCTTACAACCCCTCCCTGAGGGTATTTATAAAGTATAAGGCCCTTTGTTGTGAAGCATCAAAAGCTGGCCAAGTGTTGCATTCCCACCATGGCAGGTATTGTTTGGCCACTGTAAATGGCTTGTAAAACATATGGAATGAATTTGGAGTGGTTTAGGGGATGCTCACATCCCTCCTGCTTAAGAATTTGAGAAAACAAGAGGTGCTGTCTCAATTCTTTCAATCACAGCACATATTAAGAGGCACCTTTGATGAAAATATACATCATTAAGCACACAGGCCATGTCAAGCTCAGTCCAACAAAATAGTTCATGCAGCTGTAAAAGACTTAGCTTGAATTAAAAAATAAATCAAAGGAATATTTATTAGAACACATTCTAGTAATATTCATCTTATTCTTCCTGCTGCTCTTTTGCTAGCTGGCTAACAAAAAACCTGACACCCAATCTGGATATTTTTCTCCTGACTACTTTTTTTTTCCCCTTTTCTGACTGTCCATTGAATAGTCAATGTGGTTTTTTTCTCATGCCTCTACATTCTCCCACTAGTGAAAAATGTACTCTGTGAACTGCACATGTCTAGAGTGCCAATTCTTTCTGAACACAGAGGAAGGCAGCAGAAGAGGGAATTTGTCCTGAATACTTTAAACTCTCAGCTTCCCCCAAGGAATCCTTGAATTAGTGCTGCTTTGGGAAGACTGAAAGCTGATGAGAAGAAGCTGGATCTGACTGGTTTGGTTTTAATTATCTTTTTTATTTTTTTAATTAGCTTTTCCTTTATATTTGCTTTCTCATGTATGGAACCAAGGCCATTTCAACTCATGTTTATTAGAAATACAGTGTGTCTTGTGTATGTAACTCTATTTTCCTTAACAAATCTCTTGAAAGTTCTTGTGTTTGTTCAGGGGTCGTGCTTATCCCTCTGTTGTCACACATTTCCTCAGCAAACCCATATCCACAGTGAGATGGTTCTGGGCACTGAACAAAGTCACTTCTTCAGCTTTTAGGAAAAGTGGGAGTTCTTAAACCAGTCAACAGTCAAGAGAAGAAAGATGAATGGGAAGGGAGTATTTAAGTGTTTGAAAGTTGGAGAACACTAAGAAACATCAGCCCACAGCTCTTCCAGCTCATGGTGGTGAAGCATTTTTTGAAAAATGAGGAATGAAACTCCTGACCTAAAGATTGAAGTGCCTCTGGACCACCCCACTGCTCCAGTAGTTCCCTAAATCTTCCTGTGAGGACTCCAGTACCCCTCAGAGATTGCAGAGATGCTGTCAGCTCCCAGAGTATAGAGAAAACTGCTTAATCTATTACAATAGGAAAGTTAATGACCTCTGACAACATATATTTATGGCTGAAATGGAGCATTCACTGCTTGGAAGTGTTTGACACTTCAGTTTTACGTTGCTAATGCTTATTTGAATGCATGTACAGACAGTGAGCATTGCTTAAATTTTCAAAAACTCATCAGCTTCAGCAGAAACTTCAACCCACACAAAATGCAGGGAGTTTAGAATGCTTTTGACAGAACCAAGTGACACCTTTAGAAGCCATGAATTAAAAATCCTGTGGAAGATGAATGAGCTGGGATTACACAGAATTCAGCACTTCTCTCGAGGCCAAGTGGAGTAGGTTGGTGTTGCTTTCCAAAGGCTGATAAACTGGTTTTCTAGTTAGAACAGATCAGTTAACTAAGCCAGGCTTTGGAGTTTTTTTCCTGCTGATCTTACTGTAATCAGAGCTTAAACTCAGAACTTGCAGGACCTAGACCTCTGTTTGGCACAACGATGTAAGGGCTGGATGGATTGTGGTTCTCTTCACTCCTTCAGCTGAGGCTTAGCTTTTACTAGAAATTTTATGGGGACTCCTGTCTTCTACAGAAATGCCATAAAAGCTGTGATATTCCCTGTCTTTGTCAATAAGCTGCTGCATTTTGGAGCATTATCTGTTCAGATATCTGTTTTTCCAGGGTGTCACCACCCTGAATAGCCTCAGTGGTGTTTGGGCACTCTCAGAGCTCTCCCAGATCATCAGTGTGTTTATCTGGCTGCTTTTACAACTCAGGCAGTGTGTGGGAAAGCTCTTCCTGCTTTAATCTCAGGAGGAGATGGGAAGGAAAGAGATACAGGTGTCTTTATTCACAAGCAATTTCTGGGCTCTGCATCCTCAATTAAGGCAACTCCCTAAAGCCTTTAATAAACTCCCTGTACTCAGATTATCCAGGCTTCTCTGGATCTCTGAAGTTTGTTGTGGCTGTTTTGGAGAGGATCCAAAGCTTTCTGTCAGCCTGTGTTCACTCACTAAAATGTGAGTACTGCAAGGCCTGACTTAAGGACCTTCAGTCCTCATTCAGATTTCAGCATATGTGAGCAATAATTGACGAGACCTGATGCTTTAAAATCAATCCATGATTTCTAGTGGGATCTTTTTCAATGTAATATTCTCTTTATTTGAAGCTTTGTTTTTCAGTGTTAGGGAGAAGGGTTAGAAGGAGAATTGAGAAGGTGACCATGAAGCACAAAAGGTTTTTATTCTTCATCAGATGTTTACAAAATATTAAAAAACAAAGGTGCAATAGCACGTTAAACAAAAAACCCCAAACAAAGGAAATGTAAATAGCTAGGGTGTAAAACAGGATAAATGAGATTAAAATAGTTCAAAAAGAGGGGGTAGAAATATTGGTATTATTAACACCCCCCCAAAATGTTGAAGCTGGAAATGCTAACACTGCTGGTTTGATTTCTGCTCCAATGTAAGACTATTAGAATATGGCTCCACCACAATGTGAGGCAGTAACACCAGACTTGGGTTTAAGTAATACATCGAGTATGACTGATTACAAATGCAAAAAGAAAACTGAGAACCAGTGAATATATTTTTATTAGGTCAAATGTGAAGACAGGGTTGAAAATTAAAGGTGGAAATCCATGACCATCAATCTTGAGGGAGTCACACTCTACCCTATATGAGTGTAGTCAGACTGGGATGAAATAGTGCAGGCAGCTAACTCAAGGGAAATGAAAGGTGCTCGGGGAGAAATAGCCCAAACAGCCAGGCCAAGCAAAGGCCTGATCCAGATGATAAACAGAACCTGCTTTCCCCTGGGTCCATCTCTGAGGCAAACACATTATTGCTCTTCATCAGCATCCAAAGACTGTGATGCTTATTGAACCCAATTAAACCTTTCTCTGGTTCAGCAGCCCCTCGACAGCAGCATTTACATCCCCTTGTCAAAACACCAAGGTACTGGCAAAACACAGCAGCAGAACTTTTGCTGAGCAGCTTCAGGGAAGGAATGGAAAGTGAGTGGCACAGATGATTAATGAGCCTATTAAAGCTGAAAGTCTGACAGTGGAAAGATAAGCTGGCAGTGAAAATGACTCCTGCCATATATGTATCAAGGGCATCAGAGAGAGGACCTCCATATAATAGCTCCCCACCATCATTAGTGGCAGGACATACATATCTAGCAAGTGTTGTCTCTCTGCTATTTACTCAGATCAGACATTTGGAGGTGAAGGGCCTTGAGTGTGAAGTCTCAGCAAAGTTGCACAAGGCTTTGCAAGGTCTGATTAGAAAGGGCACCCATGCTCTGTTCAGGGGTAACTGGATTAAAGCATGGCAGGTGACAAAGAAAAGGAGAGAAATAAACAAACAGGATTTTGTAACTATGCAGCTGCAGAGCAGGAGCCATAAGAATGATAAGGGAAAGGTCTGATGGAAGGGGGGGAAAATGATTAGATCCATTCTGCTCCATTTCTGAAGGATACATATTCATATCATGCCTTCCACCTCTGCTGTGCCTCTTTAGACAATCCATTATTTACAAAAGTGCATCCAGAAGTTTCCTACTGCAGATGTGCAGAAGCAGTTCAATAAAGCAATAAATATTATATTTTAGTCTTGTACAGGCAGGTGGAACAAAATCATCCTTAGCCTCCCAATTTGGCATGGATATTGTCATGTGAAAGCTCACTCCTCTAGTGCAGGAGTGCTGGAGTGTGTATTTGCCAGAGCTGCTGCTTGAATGCTTGATTTATTCCTGCTATAGTGTTAACTTTTATTGTCACAGTTTACAAATATATCCATCCTCTTCCAGTCTGTCACAGACATTACTTCCTTTCGCCCTCAGAAGAGAAAAACATCCTATTTTTTTAGTATCTCCCTATGGTAACCTTCAGCTGGCAGTGCTGTTCTGTGCTCCTGGGGACTAAACCACATAAAGCACTAAGTCCTCAAAAATTATTTGATAAGTTGAGCAGATGCAGCCCAAATGGAAAGGAATTATTGTGTCATAAACAGGTCCATTAGATGGATTCTAACCAGCACACAATTTCAAGAGGTATCACCTGAAGGTTGAATTTGGCTTTTTTTCTGCAGTAATGCCACAGCACTGTCAATGGGGTGATGATAAATCACCAATAATATCCACGGTCCTCTGAGATACTGAGTACAATGAGCAGACAGTATAATTAGGTGTGAATAAGAGGAGAGGTGTTTTACAGTTTCAGTATTGCTTTTTTTAACCTTGCTTGTCAGAGATGCACGATAAAAGGCATGTCCAATGAAGCAAACAGCTGCAAAATGCTAGACTGTTGGATACTTTTTGTTTTCTCCTATGCAGGTCAATTTTGTGGGCTAAAACCCACAAGAAACATCCCTGAGAATATTTTTTTAACTTTACATTTGGGCCACATAATCACAGAATTTAATTCTTTAAAAATTTAAGACACTGGATGGGTGGTATTCCTATTGGATTTAGAGCCTCTAGAAAGCTCATATTTCCCACAAATATTGATTTAAGGACAAGATGAATCTTGCAGTCTGAAATGACTGTTGAAATGTATATTGATAGGTATCAGCTGATTCAATTATTTCTTTTTCTTGCTGGAACCATGCTAGTATTTTAAAGCTTAGTTGACTATAATTTGACTTTTTGTAGGAAACAAAGACCAGCTACAGCTCTAACTGAAGGCTGAGCAGGACACACAAAGCTCCTGGCATTGCATGCCAATGCTTTCCCCTGGAAGGAAATGCAGAGCTCCAGAGCAAAGTAAAATGAGAGCAATTCAGGCAGATTGAACTGATTGATTGCCTGCAATAGATGATCAGAAGACAAGAGAGCTCTTGCAGTGGAGACAGTGCTTATGGGATTACTCTGTCCTGGTGGCTGAAAGCAAAATTGATCTGATGAGGTGGAATCTGGAGCCAGCAAAGTGTAAACTGACACTAAAGCAGCACATGTTTTTATTAGATGATATAGTAAAATCTCCATTACCTCATGTAGGTATGTAGGTTTTCTTTTCTCTTTTCTTTTCTTTTTCTTTTCTTTTCTTTTCTTTTCTTTTCTTTTCTTTTCTTTTCTTTTCTTTTCTTTTCTTTTCTTTTCTTTTCTTTTCTTTTCTTTTCTTTTCTTCTTTTCTTTTCTTTTCTTTTCTTTTCTTTTCTTTTCTTTTCTTTTCTTTTCTTTTCTTTTCTTTTCTTTTCTTTTCTTTTCTTTTCTTTTCTTTTCTTTTCTTTTCTTTTCTTTTCTTTTCTTTTCTTTTCTTCTTTTCCTTTCTCCTTCCTTCCTTCCTTTTCTTTCCACCACTTCCTTCCTTCTGCCACTTCCTTCCTTCCGCCACTTCCTTCCTCCCTCCCTTCCTTCCCTCCCTCCCTCCCTCCCATCCCTTCCATCCCTTCATTTCTCTCTGTCACTGGATGAGGGTTTGAGGACAGAGCTGCCTGAGCCACCACTGGCACAGGCAGGAGCTGAAATGGTGAGGAGCCCTGTAAACCTTCCTGGGGGTGCACAGCCAGTCCAGCTACCCAGGACAAGGCTCTGCCTCTGTGCTGGTGCTGGGGGTTCATGTCTTCCCATCTACCTTGGAGTCATTGCTTAGAAGATACTAATGGAAATACATGTAGTCCAGAGATTTGGAGTCGTTTTTTAATCTTGGAAACAGTTTACAGCCAAAACCATTCCAGTTTTCAGAAGCTCACAGATTCAAACTGCTGCTTCCAAAAGCCAAATCAGTTTTCAGGGGGTCTGTTGCACTGGCCTTTGCTGGAGAAAAGGGGGAACAAAGCCCAAACAATCCCCCAGACAAATTTTAACCAGGTCTCAGTACTGCAGTGTTCTTGAATAATCTGCAGTTTCATTGCAGAATGAAAGAGCAGATCCTCAGCTGGTAGGACCCTCCATGGCCATACTGTGCTGGTGGAACGAGATCAGTTTGTGCTGTTCAACAATTAAATCCAGCTAATGTACTGCTAACTTGGGTATTGTAAACAAGGCCAAGAATGTTTTGGGTTTAACTCCCAATATTTTGGGCCTGGTGCTGCCCCATTAATTCACTTCAGCTAAGGAAAAGTCAGAAAGAACTGAAGGCCTCCATGTAATGGATTTGGGAAGAGCTGTCCCAAATGAACACCCCTTCTCTCCCACCACCACGTGTGCCTTAAGGAGAGGAATGTGTCTGAGCCACATCCCCCTCCTGAGTTTTCTCCAGGGAGTGGCTGACCTGGTGCCACTTGGCAGTACAGAAAGCACAGCCCAGGGAACTGGACAGCTCTGCTTAGCAAGAACAAAAGAGTTGATAGGTTATGATGGAAATTTTTGTTTATTTCATGCCTTTAAATCAGGACACTGACAATCTATGTTGCTGGGATAATAGTTTTCTGAAAGCAATAAAGAAGTATTTTAATTGTTTTAATTTAATATGCAAGACTACAAAATGTTCCTCCTCACACTGCCTCCATAAAAACCACACTGAATTTATATTAATTGGATCTAATCTAGGATTATTGACTATATAAAGACATATAAACCTAGTCATCCAGTATACAAATGTTCTAAAACACATGATTAATAAAAATATTTTGACTTTTATCATCTTTTGCTTTCTGTGCCTCGCTAGCACAGATATAAAAGGAAGCTTGGTGAAAATAGCAGTTATTTCACAGCAGTACTAGAATATAACAATTCAGACTTAATGAAACATTTAAAATATGCTATTACTGACATTGTTCATTTAAAAATGCTATTACTGATATTGTTTCATTATACACTTTCTTGTACACTGTTTTCATGCTTAAGTGGCCTCTAAATTGGACTTTTGCAAATCACTGCTAATGGGCTTGCAAGGAAACACTTGATATGAGTTTCCATGGGGCCAAATGTGATGGAGAAGGTACCCTTGCCTCTATTAAAATTTGCAAAGCCTTTTGGAAACCAGTAGTTCATGCAGAGTTTCCTGAATTAGTGACCCAGCTCTATTTCTGAGTAGCAAACTAAGAAAGGTGACAAGGGAGGGACAGGGAAGGGATGCATTTATTTTATGAAGAGTTTCAGCTCAGCTTTCTGCTGATGGATATAAGATGAAAGTTAGAGGGGAGAGGGCTGTTTTCACAAAAAATATTGTAGCTATTCTTAAAAGTTTAATGAGGACTGTAATACATATTACAAGCAGATTATATTTATAGTACTGAATGAATCCCATGGTTTGTTCTAAACCTCATGCTGCAATACTGGGGAGAAAAATTCCTTTGTTTTCCACCAAGAAAAATATCACTTGCTAGTTGCTGCAATTTAAGCATTCGGTCACTGACAACTTGGAGGTACAATATAATGTTTTATTGTAATTTATTAGTCTCCTTCCTTGGAAGGGTAGTGAAACCCTGACTTGAATGTGCTCTGGCAAGGCACAGAAATGAGCTTGGCATTTCTGATAAATAGTGTAAAACAAGCAGCATATACAGCCATTAAGACTGTATGGCAGGACAGCTCTTCAACTCTTCATTCCCAGAGAACAATTGGCCTCTCTGCATTTTTGTAAAGAAAATGATGCCTCTGAAGGAAGCTCTGGTTTCTTCCATGCAGCTCCCTCGCCACGGAGCTGGAGATGGAAGCCTTGCCTTTCTTAACATCTGACAGAAATTATTTTTCAAGCACAATGAAAAAGGCAGGGAAAAAAGAAAAGGAAAGAAAAGGCAAGTGTAGCAATCAGGCAGAGGCAGTAGCCTCCCTGTTTCCCCCTGTGCTGCTCCCAGCCCTGCTGCAGGAGCAGGCAGTGCACCCCGCTCGGTCGGAGCCGCTGACGGACGTATTCAGGTCAGGAGCGGCGGCGCTGAATTAATGCCAGCAACCGTCACACCACTTCTGATCATCACAATAGCAAATTTTAATTATCAGGATAGTCTAGTGCCCTGATAAACCTGAATTCACTAGCCCATGGGAGCGTGTGCTGCCCAGAATCAGTAAGTAGTAATTCCTTGATCTGAGTGGAAATGTACCAGGAATTATCGTGGCTGTCACTGCAAGTTTATAAAGCATTTCACAAAGACATAGCAAGACATATTCCCTTACTCAAAGATCTTATAATCTGATATGAGATAAAAACAAGACAAGACAAGAGGCAACAGTTCAGGAGAGATCACTGATTATAAATAAAGGGTAGAAATAATTGTCTGAAGAAATGTTTCAGCAAGGAACTCAAAGGAAGAGAGAGGGTGCCTGCATACGAGATCAGAAGGATCGTTCCAGGCACACACAGCTGAAAATCAAGAGAATGTGATTACGGGACTGGAAAGAGCAGAGGGACAAGAGGCAGGAGAGAACATCATAGTGCTGAGCTACTAGAAGCAAAATTAGGCACAGCTCTACAGTCACTCCTAAGCGTAGCTTTGCTGCATGTTAGCGAAGTATCCACAGCAGCAAGTCCAAAGAGCAGAAATTAGGGCAGTTTAATTTAGAGGAGTTGCCATGATGAAGTAAGTGACAGATGATTCAAACATATAGATGAGGGCATAGTTGTTTTATATTTTTTTTTTACAAATCTTACAGAAATGGCTGTATGAATTTGGTGTAATTTCATGAACAGCTCTAGTCAGCCCACACATACGGTGTCCTAGAAATAAAACCTCTGACATAAACAAGTTGCCAGTTGTACTTGCTGGTCCAGAAAAAAAAAAAATACACTAAAAAGGAAAATCCCTTTCTGTTCCATCAGAACATCAGGTCAGGAATGTCAGGTCCATCTTTGCACCCCCTCCAGTGTTAAGAAGCTAAAGGTCCACCACCAAGCTGTGATAGTAATCTCCATGTTGTGAGGGACCTTTATTCTCTCCTCCAAGATAGACAAATAAATCCAAAGGTGAACCAAAACCATTATCTGCTGGAGCCAGAACAGCTTCAGGAATTTGCCCAAATTAACTGGTCTTTCAGCACAGCAGCTCCATAGGATAATGTACAGTTGGTATCTGCAGGAGATCTGATATAAATGGAGCTGCTCTTCACCTTCATCGACCAATACAAAGGGAAAGGTCAGGGCTGGTTTCCTCATATGCCTGGAATGTCACAGGCTTTTTTCATGCAGGCATTTTCTGTCAAATATTTCCAGTGAGTTTGTGGGAATTAAAAAAAATGAATTTAATATCCCCTATGTTGTGTATGAACTGAACCCTGTAAGTGTAGAGCAGCACTTGAGGTAGGACTGTAGGTAAATGGAGAAAAAATCCTGGGGCAAAGTGATACATGAGCAGAGGTGTTACTGAGGATGTCCTTGGCTTATGTGACACTGAACCAATCCAACTACAGCAGGCACAGACCTCCTGCTCTTGAAGTGGCTGAAGAGAAATCCTCTTTTCTGCAAACATGTAGTCATTCTTCAGTGATTATTTCAATCTGCCTTGCTACCCAGCAAAAAATTAAAAGGCAGACATGAACTTTGCCTGTGACTAGGAGATTTATTTTGTCAAGAGTTATTATTTACCAGAGGCAAGGTTCACATTCCTATTTTTTTCCCATTACGTGTAAACATTAAATATTATTCTTACATACAGCCTGGCTTTACATAATTTACAGCACTTGAATTCCCTTCTCTTCCTGAAGGAGGATGCCAAGATCTCTCTCCCTGTGGATGTTTTACAAGGTGAAAGATTTGCATTCTTTAGCAGACTTACTGAACTGTTGGAGGGTGATGTACAATTTCTGAATCCTCATCAGCACGGAAAGCAAAGTTTATCTTGAAGTGTCAAAATAACATGTTCCTTTAGTTTTGATCAGCAGAGCTCCCTCACTTTTGATCATTGCAAAGACTGAACATGGCACGCACAGCAAAAGGATTCTGGGAACTATTAGCAGCTAAGCTTCTTCAGATTAACAGATTTCAAAAAATTACCTCCTTATCTTTTGATCAGAAATGAAGAGTTGTTGAAAGGTAACAACTGTTACACTCTCTCCTATTTGGCAAAGGAGTTGTCTTGTTGTGTGGCAAAGCAGCATGTTAGAAAACAACTAGTCAAAACTGTTACATGGATTCGGGGCCTGACAGCATCTCTGTTCATTTCTCATCCATGACCTTGTCTGCAGGAAAAACGTGGTATATTCTTGATAATGTTTACCCAAGAGGTAAGAAACATTTTCAGCAATAGAATGTAAATTGTATAAAACTTCAGCTAGACAGGCATTAAATTCCATCCTCTCTGGCATTAATGAAAAGCAGATTCTGAAAGGAGCACGTCTTCATTAGAGCTTACAAGGAATGAGGGAAAGTTCTGATGACTTCTGGCTGCATGGAGTCTCTGGTGGTAAAAACCTGCAGAGGTAGTGGGTGTGTGTAGGTAGGAATGAGCAGTTCTGGCTCAGAAAGGCTCCTACTGAAAGCATGAGCTGGCACCAAGGGTTTGCAAAGGCAGCTGGAAATTTCAGCTAAAACAGCTCCTGTGAAGGCACAGGGGACTCAGAACAAGAACAGGCTGGCCAGCCTGAAGCTGTGGCTGGAAGTCACATGGCCTGATGTGACTCCCAGCTACATGGGAAGTTTTAGCCAGGCTGAGGTTAGTGCTCCTATCACTCAAGTTTCAAAGCAATTCTTTAATTTCTAGGAGAAGCTTTCTCCTTCATGAGAAGGAGAGCCACATTACAGACAAACAAGAGCCACATTAAATGTGAAAAATCACACTTGTGCACAAAAAACAGTCAGATGTATTTACACAAAAGTATCTGACCCAGTATTTATATGCAATTTATCACATGTGTGAGAGGCTTTTTTAGGCTTTTTTAACAAAACCTAATATGCAAGAGAAATCCAAGTTTAGAGGAAGAGGTTTATTTACTCCATCCAGATTCCTCTCTCATAGCTAGACTGCACTGGTTACAATTAACTCCCAGAAATTAAGGAGAAGTGAAAGAGGAAGGGAGCAGTCTCTTCAAATATTCTCCCTTTGGGGCAGGTTTGTGTAAATAGCCCAATTTTTCTCCTGAAAAATTCTCTGGAAGAAAAAAAAAAATTCTCTGAAAAACTCTTCAGAGAGAGCACAAAGAACACAAGTGGTGTGTTATAAATAAGATACAGAGGATGCACAGCTATCTCCTGCTCAACTGGTAAAATTACCCCCACCAATTATTGCCTGGTGCTTGGCTGGGCTGTCATCCTCAAATCCAGATGGAATTCTCCTCACATGGAGCTGTGCTGCAAACAGAAAATCCAGAGGCAGGCTGGGGAGGGCTGAGGAGGGCACAGCTGTGCTCCTGTGACAGAGCTGGCTCTGTGCTCTGAGCAAGGTGTGACCCAGGGTGAGCTTCTGGCCAGAGCTTCAAAAGGGATGGAGCTCTTCCAGCTGGGTTCTCTCCTGAGCTTTCTGCATCTGTTTGCATCCAGAGCTCAGACTGACACTCAGGAGGACATGAATCCATTCCAGTTAATATAACAGCTTCACCAAATGAAAACATCAATGTTTTCCTGATTTCTGGTGAGAAAGCAACAGAGGTTTTATTTCCATCAGAGTGTGTCTGAAATACCCAATACTGTTTTACAAAATCAGGTAAGTACCTATTCCATACCAATATTTAAAAAAAATAAAATTCTGGCCCTGAAAAAAATTTTAAAAACATTCTATTAACTGCTTACAGCAAGGGTTTGTTCTGCCCCATTATTCAGAAAACATGCAGGAAGTTCAGGAAGTCCTCAAGTTAAACTCAAGAGTTCTGGAAGAACTGGTATAAATCAGCAGGTAAGTTTCTGGTTTAAAACTTTAAGCTTCTTCAAGAGTTTTCCAACTTAAGAGCTTTCCAACTCTTTCTTTATTCATTGTTTGTTTATTTCCTGGTCCAGTTATGCCATGGAACACTGCTGACATCTTTTAACATTATTGTTACTCTTCTGAAATCCACTCTATCCCATGAGTCTGCCTGCAATCCAGCTATAGGGCCTCCTTTTAATGATCCCAGTCAATTCATTCATCCTGACAATCCCCCTCTTGGCTGGGAAAGCACAGAAAAAAAGAATAGTTAAGTACCTTGTCCAAGATCATCTAAGACCTACACTGCCTGGGTTGGAATTGTTATCAAAGCACTGTCATTTAAAAACCAGGAGTAAATATTTATTTAAGGAACATTTTCTACCAGGCAGCATCTGGAACCACTGCTGTGTTTCATATTTGGGATTTTGTGATAATTATAGAAGTTTCAAAGTACTTCAACATTAAAATTCCCCAAAATCTAATCTTTGGATCAAAATACCTGGCTGCATCTTCTTTCATCCCCACTTAAGCACACACAGCCAGAATCCATGAGGAAAGGGGATTAGGGAACCCAGGCACCACAGGAGCACTCCAGACTTCTTATATTTATCTGTATCTCAGTACCAGCTCTCTGATCAGTGTTCCCTGAACTGTCCAGAGCTCTGCTCCCCCTTACATCTCTCATTAATTACATTAACATTCCTAATTACATCCCTAGCTGAGTATAAACTGAATGGGTACAGGAGTGATGCTCTGTAGTGCCATTGACCAAGACACCTTTTCTCTTTTCCTGGTGTAAATATAAATGTAGAAAATTACTTTCCTTTGATTGACACAATCTCCATGAATTTTTTTGGCTTAAAAAAAATTTAAGCAACCTATCTTGGAATATAAAAAAAACCCTACCAAAAACCTAAACATCCCCTCCCCCCCCAAAAAAATGCACCAAAAAAACCACAACCCCCCCCCCCCAAATCCCCTCCCAAACCCTCAAAACACCTAAGAATAATAAGTTTAATGTAGCTTGTCTTTACAATGGATTTCTTTTATTTCCAAAAATATTTTCCCAGTTTACTGTCATTGTTGTTCCTTGTTTTTTGCTTTGGGTTTCTTTCCCTCTCCTGAATTATCTATATTTATTTTGAGTGGATTATTTCCCAAGGAGTTTTTTTTGTCATTACTTCTATATAAAGTGAACTTCAAGGTCTTCTGATGAAAAATCAAATCACAGTAAAAATGTTTCTGTACAATACATCCATAATAAATAAGCATTGATATTGTAAGCTTAAGAGAGAATTCATTAAGAATCAAATAACAAAAGAGAAAACTCAGAAAATAAAATATTAAAAATTAATGGACTCATTGTACAGGAAAGGAGAGCAAAGAGAATAAAACAAGAGAGCTTACTGTAGGCAAGTATGCTTAATGTTTATTTAAGTAAAAACAAAAGGTAAAGAAAGTTAGATTAGTGGGTAGATGAAAAAGATATCCAGTGAAGGTAAGAAATAGGAAAAAGGTAAAGCCTATCGAATTTTCAAAAAATTTCAGATTTTTTAAATTTCTTTTTGTCATTTGTTTTTTCATTTAGGAAAAAAATGTAGAATTAGCAGTGATCAGAGGATCCATGTGTCCTCTAAGAAAAACAAATAACTCAATGACTTTAAAGAATTCAAATACATTTTCCATTAAAAATTAAGAGACTCTGCAGGAGTAAAGATCAGAAAAATCTTGTTGCTGTTACTATTTTCAGGACTTTCACCAAGTCATCAATACACTTTTATTGCCAAAATATATAATTTGCTTCCCATTTCCTCAAGATATTCTAAATAACTGCCTCCTGAAACTCCACCCTTTTGGCTTGCTGGGCACAAAAAGAAACACTACTGGTTTATTTTGATGTGTAAAAATGCATAAATCAAAGAAGTGCTGCTTTCCTGGAAGTTTTCAAGGCCAAAAAAAAAAAAAAAAACTATTTGAAAATGCACAGCTCTACACTTCACTAAACTGTAGAGGAAGCTGCAGGGTTGGTAGGGTGTGTCATTGGCTGTGTGAGGAGCAAACACTGAGCCAATATAACAGTTTTTTTAAAATGTTGATATTTATTACAACCTAATTTCTGGATCTGAGTGAAGAAAACTACCATTAACATATCTGTGCAGACAATCATGCTAATTAAAACTGTAAAGGGAGGTTTGAAATGCCTGTCTCTTCCAAAATTCCTCCCAATTCTGGGAGCACAGGCTGTGGATCAGTGGGGAAAGGCCTCGTTGCCCTCTGCAGGCTCAGCCCTGGCAGAGGCAAATGGTGGTGTTTGGTCAGAGGTTGCATTTGAGGACCTTGGAGGTCTTTTCCAACCTCAGTGACTCTGTGAGTCTGTGGAAGGTGATTTTTGGGGTATAACAGACCTGAGGACAAAGCTCACAAATTACACAGGTGTTTCACAGGCACCTGGGAGTTAAAGGCAACCTGCAAATGATGCCAAAACCTTGGAATTTGTAGCAGTCACCAAGAAAAACGATTCTTCCTTCCAGAGGACCTGGCAGTGGGGCCCTTCTCCAGCTGGGGTGAGTGGGGAGCACCTGGGTCCCTCTGAGGAGTCTGGCTGCACATCTCCACTGAGACTGATGGGTTTCAGGACAGGGAACCCAGCAGGACCTTCAGGCTCTCACAAAGATCAGTACTCTGAGCTCAGAGTGCCTCAAGCTAAAATTGCTGCATTAGGAAAGGATTGCAATTAATCCTGGTACCATGGTGCTGCCACAAGCTGAAAATCGTGTGAATTGGTGCTCTGAAAATGCAAAACCCAAGCAAACTTTAATGCTCCTACTGCATCCAAGTGCTATTTTTCCACATCAGATGGAATCCTGGTCAAACAATAGTTGTTTGAAGTAGGGAGAGTTTAAGCTACTCTCTTTAATTGTCTCAAGTCTTTAATTATGTTGTGTGTTAGCAGTACTCATTTGGGATTTGTATTTTGTCTGTTATATTTTATTGGTATGGCTATTATTTGTGTTGCTATGCTGAAAGGTTTTTTTTATGTTTTTCTTCTAATCTCTGCTCAACTGGTAAAATTTGGTATGTTTCTTAAAGGATTTTTTGTATTATTATTTGAGACTCTTGGAAAATGAGGAAATGAGACTAATTCTCTGTATTCTGTGGGTTTGTGTCCTGTAAAGATACAGCTGTGAGGCTGTATTCAGTGTATTCTGTGTTGTCTAAAAAGCAGCAGCCTTTCTCTAACATGCACACAGAGCACTAGCTAATTGCAACAGAAACAAACAAATCACCTACTAAACACACCCAAAGCACTAACACTTCTTTGGTAATCAGTGCTTGAAAAAAATCTGGTTTGAATTTTTTGTATGAACTAACTTTTTGTTTAATCTCCTGATTAAGGACATTTCTTGCTCATTTGTTTATAAACCAAATTGTTCACATCACTGTAAATAACTTCTGAAATGTTGTTCCCTCCACTGTGCTAAGCTTTAATATAGCATAGTAATGAGTGGGATGTGCAACTTCTGCTTATCTGCTCTATTTTGGACAATGCCAGTGGCTCATGTTTATTAAGAAAGTTGGCAGAGAAGGTGAATCTCTGGTTTCCCCCTGGTAGATAAACCCTGTCTGAGCTAACATTCATGAGGATCTTGGAAGGCTCATTTAAATACAATGCCTAAGGCTAAGCATTTTTTTGCTGGATTCCAGAACAGCACATAAAGCTTTTTACTTTTCTGATGTTCTTTTGGAACTGATGCTTCTGTATTACAAAGTCTGGCCAGGGTTTTGTAGGAAGTACCAAGGGTCTATGTCTGAGCTGAGTGTTCAGGTATCTCTGCACATTGTTATCCTCATTGCAAGGAAGGCTTGTTTTGGAGGGGAAGACTTAAAGCAAAAGCTAAGTTCCATCTTGCCATTATATTTGTATTTCTATTGTCAGATTTTAGGGAAACTGAGTAAGCATTTTACCTCCTTTGTCTGGGACCATGGTTCTCAGCCATTCACAAATGCAATGTGTCTTCTTCAGGCCATAATAACCTATGAAACTTTTTCACTTAATCCAAACATTTATTTTAACTGACAACTCTGCCTGGTTGTCCAAATAAGATCTTTTTCAATCTAACAGCCTAATCTGAACTTTTTCTGCAGTTAAAAGAAATATCAGAAATATTTTCCAGCTCTTTAGGCAGTAGTCATTACTTCACATTATCCCTATGCTCCATTTCAGAAGTGCTGAGAATATCTAAATATGTTTGGATACCGTAAATAGAAGAGTTGAAAAATAAATGAATAAGTCAGGTATTTGCCTATTTCTGTCATCAGTGCCATCAGTAGTTAGTGCTGTATGTGTTGCTATGCTTTTCTAGCTGTCATTTAAGTACTGCATGTATCAAAACAAAGTAGCCCATAAAAATGGCATTTTTTTCATCATTAGAGGAAATTTTGAAAGGGTCAAAGCTTCCTGGAATATTCATGAGGTGGAGGTGCTTTTCAATAAACATTCCATGTCACATTTTATAAAAATAACTTTTGGTTCTGTCTCACAGGTGCCTCTACCATTTCCTACATCTCTGGATGTAGTGAGGGGTTTTGTCCAAAAAACTTGGTGGGTCTCATATATGTTGAACTACATCAGATGAAGACACCTTCCCTTTTGTAAACCCAAGTGGTATTTGTCACCCTTGAGCCAAGAATGACCCAAGAACAGATGAGAGACCCAAAGCAAGAGGAGAAAAGAAGGGTTTATTACAAAAGATTCTTCGGTTTTTGTGGACCAATACCTTGCATTCTACTTGATTGACTAGTTAATAAAAAACATCTTTCTCACACTCTGTCCTTGAGAAGAGCAGGAAAAAAAGGTGGAAAAACACCACCTGCAGATTGTTTATACAAACAAGTTATCACATTCTTACAACTCCCTAAAAATTCTTACAAGCCTCTGTGGAAACGATTGCCATTTCTCTCTCCCTGACCGCCTAGCATCCACAGATATTATTTTAGAAAGAAAAATAAATTTCCAATCATATTGCAAGCACTATAAAACCCAAAACAACAAGCAAAAAACCCACATGAACAAATGAGCCAAGAGAATGCAGGAAGTCCCAGTTCTGAACTGTGATCTCAAAGAGTGACAGGGTGGGGTGTGAGGGTTTGGTGCGGCACTGGCTCTTTTCCAAGCTCCTGGTCCATGGAGTGGAAAGCTTGGCTTAGGGAAGAGGGCTCCTACTTCCCCATGAGCCCCTCTGCAGCCTGAGAAAGGGATAACTTGGCACATGGGCACTGAAGGAGCCACCAGGCTGAACAGGATTCCTCCTTTAGTCAAGCTCCAGCTACCCAACAGCGAGTGAAACCACTAAATATTAATCTCCTGTGTGTCTGAGTGGTCTGTGAGAAGCTGAGCTCCTCAGCAAGCAGCCCTTGCTGCAAGCAGGAGCACAGTTCCTTTGAGCAGGGCTCCTGTTTCTGAGCCTTTCTTTCCTGCACAATAGCCAAGTGGTAAGAATGCTTGCCCTGTAAAAGGCAAGCACAGATTCAATTCCCTCTTGTCTGAACTTCAAACCTAACCTTTTATCTTCCAGATGAGTACCCAAAACACAAGGCTTGCAAGAAATAAGGCTACTCAGGAGGTGGGGAATGTTGCTGTTCTCTCGGAGCAGTACCTTTGTGCAGGAAAAAAGCTCAAACCTCACAAGGTCAGAAAGGATGGATAACTTGGCAGTTCAGTGTTCAAGGTGCTCATTACATTTGGTCCCTGCTCCAAGGCCTGTTTCTCTTTTCTGTTTTTGAATACAATTCCTGTAGAATATAAAATTCAGTTCTATTTTCTATAGAGGAGGCAGGTAAGTACAGACTTACTTATAAATGAGTACTTGAACTGTGAGGAGAAGGAACTCGCCAGCCCTCCAAGGCTTATAATTAAACTAAGCTATGCAAAAAAATGAAGCTCCTGGCTTGGACAACAGCAGCCAGCTTTTCAAGGAAAAACACACTGGTTAGAAGCAATTTCCAGTCAGGGAATCATAGGCAAGTTGAAAAAAGAAACAACTCCTGAGGAAAGAAAATATATGGAGTAGCACCTAGACTGGATCTCAGCTGAGTTTAGGTGTCAGGCTTGTCAAGAGTGATGTAATTTGGGGCCTTATCCAGGGGTGACTAAAAAGCTTCAAGGTCAAACAGCAAGATCCCCCTGAAGTTCAGGTTTTTGAGGTCTAAGTGACAGATTTCTAGACAGCAATTTTAGAGCCAATTATTGTTTATCTTTTTGTACTTAACACTCTTTTTAGGAAGATCACAACTGACGTGGAAGCACTTTAACCATAAGCCTGGTCAAACCCCTGAGTCTGAGGGTCAGTGAGAGCTGAACTGAATTTCTGCTTTTGCCCTCCTACAGAGCTTGACTAAATGTTAGCCCAAGCAGCAGAACACTTTTTTAGAAGCTATGAAAAAACCCTATGGACAATTTATGACCAGTTGCCTCATTGCCTGCTGGGTTAAGGTGCTGCAGCTCTCTGAAGGCTGTGGAATGATGCCAGCTTGTGTCCACAGCCAGTGTCACTCAGAATTCAGCTGCATCTTTTTTAAGTGCAAAATGTCATTAGTTGTACCAGAAGCTGACATGAAGTAGCATTTCCACCTAATTGTCCTATCCTTTTACTGACAGCTTGCTGTTGCCCTTCTGAAACCTTGTCACTTGGAATTTTGCTGAAAAAGTGCATTTGGTACCATTTTGAACCAGCCTTTTCCTTAAAAATTATTGTTGAAAAGTGAAGGAGAACAGGGAGGTGGACCAGGTATTCTGTCCTACATATATAAAAAATATAAGTCTTTGCCATAAAGTTATCATGATTCTTTGTCTCCCTCCATTGTATTTTCTTCCTTCAAAATTTGTATCTGCTTCTTTCCTAGAATCACTGAAATTTTTGAATATGGCTATGAAATTCTCATAGCACCCATTCAGCTGCTACCAACTTCTCTCATATGGAAATCTGGCAGCATAAGAATTTTCCCTCTGGTTTTGGTCAATAAAAATGTTATTTAACTGTATTTGCAAACCCCAGGAGTGTGTTACTGTTGGTAGATTCAGTATTGTATACCAAGGTAGCTATTAAGACATACCAAGGAGTGCTTCCAGACAGCTCCAAATAATTAGAGAAATACAAGATTAAAATAACGATATTAAATTTTGGTTTTCAAAAAGCTGATGGAGGCTATAAACCTACTTCATACACAAAGAACATGTACTGTGTATTGCCTTATGAGTCTGGAAGGGAAAAAACCTGCAAAATCATAGAATTGAGCCCATCAGCTGATATGGATAATGAAGGAGAAGCTTTTAACTACTTCTTGGTTATAGATTTTCTTTGGGACTTACTAAAATTCTACCCTCTCAAAGTATTGTATCCCAAAGCCATGAGATAGACACCAAGCCATAGCTGATGATTTTAAATATACTCAAATCCATTGGAAGGAGAAGAAAATTCATCTGTCTGTTTTGCATGGTAAAAGCCAAAGGTATAGGGCCAGAAGTTCTGAGAAGAAAATCTGGAAAGCCTGAATGCTAGGTACATTTCAGTGAGATTGTAGCAGCCAGAAAGGAAATTATTATTTTTACATATATATGTTGCAACTCCACTGCATAGAGTAGAGAGAAAAACTTAGGAGAATTATTTTTTAAAGTTTTAAAAAGTGTGTGTGTGGCACAAACTTTAGTACAAAGTAAAAACTCAGAGGAGGGCCAAAAGAAAATTAGGAGGTAATTATCACTATGTTAGAAAAGGGGAAAAAAATTAGCTACAACCTCAATAGTGAAGACATGTGATGAACAAAGAGAGTATAAACTGATGGATGAAGGGAGCAGGACACCATTTTTTGTTAGATTTTGTTGTCAGGAACATTTGTTAAGGCACAGGATACTGCCAGAATCTAGCAGATGGGAAGGAGATGCTGAAAATGCTAAAAGTAACAAAAAAGAAAAGATTTTTTTCTTTTTTTGTGAAAGAAAAAGTGAAAAGATTACTATTTAATGCAAAATAGCAGATATCAATAGCTCTGTTAAATTAGAGGAGAACAATAGAATAAAGAAAGGAAATCCTAGATTTAATCCTGAAGGCATGGGGCCCTGGAAATGACACTGGAACAAAGGCTCAGGCATTAGAGATCTGGAAAGCTTGAAAAGCAGGAGATGGAGACTTTACTGCATTGCAGTGCAGGACACACGATTGTGGGAAGAATAAAGATGTGGCTGGACAAAAGTCACTTGATTCAGTGTCACAGAACTTAAGAGAACATGAATTGAAACTGAAGAAAGGCTGTGCCCAATGGGAATTACCAGAGAATTCTGAAAAGGACAGAGAATTGAGGAAAGAGGAGACACTCCCTGATAAATAAAGCAATATTATCTAATTTCTGCTGTCCCTCTCCCATTCTGCTGGACTCCCATCCCAGGACTGATGCAACTGAGCTCCTTTGGATGGGTGCATTACCCACATGGAACTGCCTGTACAATTTTCACAGCAGCATTTTTCACCTACTAATATGCTTTACCTCGTGACTTATTAATAGCACATCAGCCTGCTGAGAGAGAGGATTTCTGGCTTTACCTCCTCACATCAGCCTTGCAAATGCTCCTTTTCTCAGCCCTCCACTCTGAGCCCCTGTTGCAAATGTGGATGTTAAAATTCTGTGTGAATGTTAGTGAAGTCTCTTCTTAGGTGGATGTTGACTGGAGAGAGCAACACAACAGAGGTGAAACATCTGAGATTCTGCATCTTGCATGCAAACTGGGAGTTGTGGGATCCCATTTTTACTATGGCAGAGTGTTTTCCTTCTTATTATTTTATTATTCTATGATATTAGACTACTACACAGTTATCTTAAATATGTGAAGTGTTTACATCACTATTTTTCTCTGCATATCTTTATTCTTAATTATATTTATATATTTTAAGGCTTTGATAGCTTTATAATTGCATATTCTCCTCTGTCAGATAAAGAATCTCAGCTCCTCCAGGAGTCTGTTATTATTGTTGTTTTTATAGCTTTGCTCCAGTTAGGAGAATGATTTAATATTAAACATTAAAGTATTCCCTTTTTGTCTCTCAGAGATAGGCATTTTAATCCTCTGTAAGAGGCATCATGTGTCTGTCTGCCGAGCACCTGCACCAGCAGGCAGGGTGGTGACAAGTTAGAATTTGGGACCAAGGTGGCATTTGTCAAAGCTGCATGCATGGAAAAATGCTGCTTCTTTCCCCAGGGTTCATCTGCAGCAGGCAGACAACAAAGAAATTTATGGGAAGAAAGAATGGTTAGCACAGGCAGCGTAAACCTGAGCTGCAGGTTTTGGCAGCCTGGCCTGAGAGGGCTCAGTTTGAGGCAGTTTGTCCCAAACATGTCACCTGCCAGGCCCTCGAGGCACCCTGACCACGGGGAAGCAGTGCCAGGTGATGGTGACAGTGACAGCAAAGGGTGACACTGTGCCCATGGCACAGCACAGCCTGACCCTGCCAGCCAGGGACCAGCAGAGCTGGGGACCTGCTGCTTCCAGAGCCCCTGGTGCTGTGAGAATTCTGCCATCCCAGAGGATCCTGGCTGTGAATGAGTGGGGAAAAGAGAACAGCTTTCTGAAGGACCCTGACACCTAGAGCCCTAACCTGTTCTTTAATTCTTCTCCTGAAGAATGTCTGAAGACCCTATGCTAGAGCACAATTTCCCATATACATTCTCCAATTCTTACCTTTCCTCAAAAAAATAACAAGGCAATGAAGAGAAGAATTTAAAAATCCTCCTTTTCTCAATAATGTTGGCAGTTCAATTTTGGAAATGCCCTTCTGACACTATCCATAAGAACTGTCCCACCTGGAAAAGAGTCAAACTCTGCAATGCAGAAGCACAGGGCCTGACTGTGCCCCAGTTTGGCCCCTTAACCACACCCTGCTCATGATTAAGTCCATTTGTTTGGCAGTTGTATCAAGTCAGATGCTAGAAATCCTAATAAATCATTCAGTACCTATATTTTACAGTGGTAAATATTTACATAATATTATTACATGACTTGTTTACAACAAGTTTGTCTTTCTATGATCATTTGGAACAAGAAAGATTCTTCTGTAATGCATATAGTTATATACTTATATACTTATTTAAAATTCAGTTAAGTAAGTATATAACTGTAGTCATATAGTCATATAGTTATATACTTAATTGAATTTTAAATTCTTTTAGCAGCTTTTTCTGCTTTGGCTATGTTTTCTCCCAGAATCATCCTAAGAATCAGCTTTAACAGCGATGTGATACAAAGTTTTGTAAAAGTCACCTTTAAGATAAGCCATACATATTTATTTTTTTAAAGCCTTTTCTCATTGATCAGCCTTCCCAAGGCCTCAGTCCTGAATGCCCTTTCTGTTTGTCAATATGTTTTTTTAAACCAGACACCACAACAGGGTTTTTCTGACACTGCTTGAGAGAGCACTGATTCTGGAAAAGCAGTAAAGCACTGCTACCTCCTTTCTCTGCATTCTCACAGTAAAATATATGCAGTTGAAAGCAGTAAAAATAAATCCTTAGAATATTATACAAGGTGCCATAAGTAAAACTTTCCTGTATTTTAAGCTGATTTGCATCTTTAATAGATCTCATCTATTTCACCTACGTGCAATTTTTATATCTACCTTCTATGTGTAATCCTACCATCCAAATAGGTATAGCAGTGAAAATGAACTTTAAGAATAATCAAGATTTTGTTTGGTGATAGAATTTTGCTAAAGAATGGCAAGAATTTTTCCCTTCTCCAAAGTATATCCATTCTTCTGTGGCTCAGTGTGTGCCTCCCTCTCTCCCTCTGCTTTAATTCTGATTCCATCAAAAATCAGAATCCTGTGACTGATGTTCAAAATGAGCTGAGGTGATATTGAGGTTTTGAACTTTATCTGAGCATGTCACTCACTTGAAGGCATTCCAGACCTCAAATGGCTCAGTGCCACTCTTCAGAAATGAGACAGGAACAAGTATTGATTTTTTCCCTTCTTTTAAACTGAGTACCTAATGAGCAAATGAAGATATGGTTGGTCCTGGATTTATTAGGTGATTTAAAAGAATCTTCTTGGAGTACAAATGTATGAAGAACAGTTTATTGCAATTCTCCTTTAATTTTCTTTTTTTCTAAGGGAAATTTTTATTATGATGTTTCTGGATTTTGAACAGAGATTGGATAAATTATACTATATTATATTTCCATAGTAAAGTAAATGGTAAAAATATATTCTTTGGATATGACAAGAGACAGTTACAATACTACAGCATGTTTTCATTGGTACTTGAGAAAGTAAACAAATTTAAAAGGCACTGGGAAAAAAAATACAATGCTCCCTGAAGGTATAAGTGTTTCTTCAAACTGAAAATTACAGGTTTATAAGAAAAGCCAAGTACTTCCTCAAAACAGAGTGAGAAGTCTTAAATCTGCTGAATTTACGTGAGATAAATATATTGAAAAGGCATCTGAAACCACTGAACAGGTAGGAGGCAAATGTTTCCTGTTGTGACAAAAAAAAAAAAAAAATAGTGTACAGATGACTGGAAAAGTCTCCAGTGCAACTAGGACTGGAAATAATCTAAAAACTTTAACAAATAAAATGGGCAGTCCTACAGCCACATGTATATCGTGGTTTAGAACTAAAATTGCAGATTCATTACAAGGAGGGAGATCTTAAAAGATATCAGCAGCTCATGATAGATGTGGCCTGGGCAGGTTTGTGTCCCACCTGGCACAGAAAGGGGAAGAGGTGACAAAAATCACGTAAGGACCGAGAAGCAGAGACACAAGCTCAGACCACCCGGCAGGCTGTGACCAGCACAGAAAGGGGACAGCAGAGCCTTGGCAGCAGCTCGGGGGGGATCCTGCCCTGTGCCAGCCCTGGGGGCACCTCTGGGTGCTGTGTCCAGCTCTGCCTCCTCGCACAGCAGGGACAGGAGCTCCTGGAGCCGAGCAAGGGCCTGGAGCAGCTCAGTGATGCCTCAGGTTTTAGCTTTTATGGTTTTCAGACTCTGTGCTGCTTTAGTGTGTGAGTCTGGGTTCATATCAGGGGATGGTGAGCTCTGTGCACAGAGCAGGGAGACAAAACAATTCCTGCTCTAGCTGGGCACCAAGGACAAATGATCCAAATCTCAGCCCAGGAGCACAAACCCCGTGGGCTGGAGAGAGAAAAACAAGCAGGGTGGGAGTGCCTGGGCTAAAGCTGGGATGGGACAATGAACTGCAAGGTGCAAATGGAGCAGAGCTGATCCCAGGGAGAGACCCAGTGCCCGGCCGTGCATTTTGGGGCCATTTTGGTTCATCTTGGGTGCAGCCCTGGCTGGGCTCTGGTGCTGCCCAAGGTGGATCCACTGAGGCCTTTTAATAAATCCCTGCTTTATTCTGTAACTCTGTCCAGCCTCTGTTCTAGGGCAGCCTTCTCAAGGCATCATCGGTGCCCAGGAAAGGCTGAGGGAGCTGGGGCTGCTGGGCCTGGAGAGGAGCCCCAGGGAGAGGGGCCTCAGCCCTGGGTGTCCCTGTGTATCCCTGTGTGTCCCTGTGTGCCCCTGTCTGTCCCTGTCTGTCTCTGTGTCCCCCAGTCTGTCCCTGTGTCCCCCTGTCTGTCCCTGTGTGTCCCTGTGTGTCCCTGTGTGCAGAGGGCAGAGCAGGCCCAGGCTCTGCTCCGGGCCCAGCCATGGCCCCAGAGCCACGGGCAGGGCCTGAGCCCAGGAGCTGCCCCTGCCCAGGAGGCAGAACTGCTGCCCTGGGCAGTGCCAGCCCTGAGCAGATGGTGCACAGAGGCTGTGCAGGCTCTCCCTGGGGACACTGCAGAGCCACAGGGACACACTGCTGTGCCCTGGGCTCTGGGATGGCCCCGCTGGAGCAGGGAGGTGCCACCAGAGCAGCCCCCTCAGCCTCTCCTATCCTGGGATTCTGGGACATCTTGTGCTGCAGCAGCATGGAAATAAAATACTGTTTCTGTATAGCATACACTGCACCAACACTGAAAGACACATCCAGAAAAATAAAATGGATAGTACTGTTAATAATCCACAGTCATATCCCAGTCTCAATGATCTGTTTATGTCTGCCTCCCTGCAGCATTAATGATTAAATGTGGTAATTCAATGTGTAACAATTAGCTTGGGATTACAGAATCCATCTGAATGCCAAGCAATAAGTCTTTATGTTAAGATGGAATTTCTGCTGCCATCCATTTATTATAAAAGTCTCTCTGAGCATCTGATCTAATGTAATAGGTTGTCCAGAGTACATATAATAATCTAAATAGCATTGCTAAAAATTAGATATGATAGTGTTGATAAGTTAAGTGCATTTCCAGCAACACACTTTTTATGAAGACTGTTTATTACTACTATTGGTTTATATTCATCTCTTAAGTGCTTGATAAAAATTCCTGGTGCAAAAAAGATGTGTAATCACTCATTCATCAGTAATTCTTTATTATCTCATTTTCTCTTGGGAAGAAAATATGTGTGTATGCATCAATCAATTGATCAAACGATAACGTGAAAATCTAAATCATGTCAAAAAGCATTCAGAGAATATCAATGTAGGGCCAGACCTATCAATTCTTACTGACATCAGCTGGCCTTTCACAACCAGTGTGATAATTTACATAAGGGAAAACTGTCCCTCACAGCAAGGACTTTGATGTCCTGATCCTTCAACTGAGCACAGGGTAAATTTCTGCTGCACCTGTCTATTTAGCCCAATCTTGTAAGACTAGAGTTAATTAACGTCAAATCAGAATGAAAACTCAGCTTTTCTGCTGGATTTTTATTGGTAATTTTTCCCTGCTTTCCTCCCGGGCCTTTCCAGCAGCATGAGCCAGGTAGCTTTGCTGTCTCTGAGTGCACCACGATCCTCCTTGTCAGTAAAACATCAAATATGAGCAAACTCAGCTGAAGCAGGGACACAAACAGATCAGACGAGCATTGAGTGTCCTGCCCAGCCCCAGTTCCCCACTCTGTGCCTCACAGTCTGTCAGAGGATGGCTTGGCAGTGCGAGGCTGAGCGTTAAAGCTCTTGTAAAGCACTTGCAGCCTCTTTTCCTGCCTGGGCTGATTGAAGGGCAGGCAGCAGCGCTGGTGTGATGTAGGGAATGTTTGCTGGGAAGCCCTGGCAATGCCATCTTGAAAGGCAGACAATGAGCACAGCCTCAGACACAGCAGGCTGTGACTGGATCCTTTGAAACCACGGAACACAGATATGCAGACCTTCCCAATCTTTACAACTTTTACCCTTCCACAGGGAGCATTGCACTTATGAAATCTTTACGCTTTTAGGGCCTCCTTTCTCAGGAAAGTTCCCACAGTAGTGTAGAAAAAGGCTATCAGTGCTCCAAATGTGTATTTCTGGGCACACAAATCTGTTATTTCTCCTGGACCAACTCTGCCTACTGAATCCCGCACGGATAATCCAAATGTAAAAATATACAAATATTGGCAGCCAATAGGGGGCTTTTCATCTCAAGCAAGAAAACAGAAGTAATTCTGATAGCTTTTCCAAGAGAAGCCTGGTGGGGCTTATTTGCCAAAGTTTGACTCTGCAGTAAACAGGGTACTGCTGTTTCTGTTTTGAAGTCTTCCTATGCAACATTCGCTGATGGATTGCCATGTACAGAATGTGGATAAACAAAGTGATGAGCAGAGAGAGGCTCCACACGAGTGCCATGAAGGCAGACTGTTTATATGGGCTCATCTTGTTCAGAAATCTTCCTTCAGTGCTCTGCTTTGTGAAAGAACTCGGCCAATGAAATGCAATTTATCATTGGAAGCTACATGTGCAAAACACACCGGCGGGGAATACAGAAACTGGTAAAGCACCACCTGCCTTGCAGACAAGAGGAGATATTTTGGAATAGCCCAGTGTTTTCTGTGAGGTTCAAGGCAGAACCTTTCATTCTAATTTCCCTCTCCGTGGGATTGTCCTCTGTAACTCTGCAAGCACAAGCCCTTCCTTTTTTTTTTTTATTTCTTTTTTTTTTTTCGGGTAGGAAGGGCTTCGATGCTCTTTTATAACATTTAGTTAAATACCACAGCTTTAAATTTTGGTTAAAGCAGAAATGTTCAAACCTTATTTAAGGTATCATAGATTCACTATCTGTACAGACACAGAAATGGTACATATGCAATGTATGACTCTATGGTAAACTGTGACAACATGACAAAACAAAGATTTTTTAGTATGAATCTAGGACTAGCTATGCATAAATATTCATGGGATTTTGAGGAGGAAAGAACACGGGCAGTACATTGCATTCAGACAACAATGTTGATGGCAATAAGGGGAAGAATTTGGAAGTATATGAAAAAAAATGTTCAATGTTTTTAAAATTGCTTTTAATTGAAAAACTTCTGCTTTAAAAATAATCTTTAGAAGTTTGGAAATGGACTGAATAATTTTAATGCGTTTGACCCAAACCAAGCCTATACATTTTGGGATCTGAACTAAAAAATGAAAAGAGTTATTTTTGTTTGTTTGCTTTTGGTTTTCTTTGGTTTGGAGTTGTTTGGTTTTTTTTGACCTCTAAGTGGAAAGTCTCCTCTTTTCATATTTTTCACCTGTGATATGTTTTGATATGTCCAGGAGAGCACCAGAAAATGCAAGCACGTGCACAGTCAGGTAGGCAGCATTCACAGTGTGACAAACTACACATATTAGAGGTTGATTTTCAAAACAGGGCTATCCTGGAATTACTGTTGAGCAGCAGCTCTTCAGGAGAATATTTGCTACATTTTGGGAACATTATGGTACCTGCAACTTTCTCTTAATTTTTTTTTACACCTGCTTAAATGTGGTCAAAGCTAAAATATGTTAAATGCCTTTTTGATAATTTTTCTTCTGTGAGCAGCATGTACAACAGAGAATGACAGTTTGAACATGTGCCAGTATAAGCATATGGGGTGTTAATGGTGGGAACATAAAATGCTTTAGGCAGCTTCATTTCTCCAAGAATGATGCACAGAAAATCAGTTTTCTCCTTGAGGATGAACTTTGAAAAGTCGTAGACAGGCATTTTCCAACACAATGTTTCCCTAGCACTGTGGGTCCCCAAATTAATATTTTAGTCAGAATAATGGAATTCAATAAAATGATCTCATATACCCTAGGCTTCTCACCTCTGGCTAAAAATGATTGTTTCTTATTTGTGTCTCCTTTCTAGCCCCCACTGCTAATACACCAATTTTTCTTCTGCAATCCTGCAATAGATCAAACAGCCTCATCTGGTAACTTTTTTAACAGAATAGGATCTTGCAGCTCTCTCAGCTTTCTAATGATTTCACCTTTTGTTAACATTTTAGGGACTAAAACCTCTTTTTTAATTATTTTTTTCCAGTTACACCAGCAATTTGCTGAAGGCTTGCGTCTTAAAGCTTAGTATGTGCTACTACAACCTGGTGTGAGTGTGAGGAGCTAGGTGGGAGGGATACTGAATTATGGAATTTGTGAATCAGGTCTCTCAATAAAAGCAGTTTGAGAGGAGATGCTCATACCCTCTGCCAGTTCAAGGCTGATGGTCCCCATCCCTGTTCCCAGGGAGTTCCACAGGAAGACTGGCACTGTCTCCAACAAGTCTGGCAAAAGCAATTACAGCCTTGCTGAGAAGTGTCTGGCTTCCCAGTCCCTCTCCTGTTGTACATGGGAAAGGTAATGAACCAATAAACTGTAGCCCACCTGAAGACACAGCAAAAAATCACTGGCAGTGTTTGATCTGGGAGTTTTGATTTTTGGTTATGGTTTTGGTTGGTTTTCTTGAGGGTTTTTTTGGTTTTCTTTGGTTCAGGTCCCCTTAAAGCTCAGTAAATTAAATTCTATAGAAAATCACACCCATCTGCTTCAGCCATATCAGATACAGAACACATTGTAACAGATTAATACCATGTTTATTTTCCTTCTGTATGGTTTTTATCTAGTTTCAAATACTACATAGCTATTGGCAATCTATGCACTACTCTTTGTGTTTCATTGTCCATAAATAAGTTTTGATCTTTTAAAAGTTGACTACAACTGGTACCAGCCTATTTTTGGATGGAAATGAGCCTTAATTTACCTTTACTAATCACTTTAGATACTGCTTCAGCTGCAGAGGGTTAATGTGGTGGATGTACATGTTATTAATTATGAAAGTGGAGAACGTCATCCAGCTGAAATAAATTAATTATGTTATTTTGGGTGAGAGAAGTCTAGTGTGGCAGTAGAGATGTAGGGTCATGATTCCCTGCATCATGTTTAGAGCTGATTGTATTAGATGTGACAAGCTTTGCACTGAAGCTTGAGTTTTGTTCATACAGTAATGATACTGCTCTTCTCCTATTTTGGTTCAATTTACCAAAGATTAGAGTCTTTACACCCATTTTTTCTCATTATTTGTTGGTATGTCTGGGTTTTCATAATTACAGGGTACTTCTGAATCCTTTTTGTTTCACAGCAAATCTGCTACAAACTCCTCTATTAAAGTTTTTTCACTTTCACTTGGAAATAGCAACAGTTTGACCATTAAGTCAAATGTGAACTCCTGGGCCAATTACTGGTATTTTTCATTGTTTCCAATGCCTGCTGCTCCTCATTGCCAAATGTGATATGAAGTTCTTTCACATTCCAGGACCCCTTGTGATTTTAAGTACCAGCAATTTAATGTATCACTCAAAGTGCTGAAGCTCTGTTAAGGCATAAGTAATTCTCAGCAGAACAGTCTCAAGCTTTAGGAGTACAGCACTGCAAATGGAAAAATGAAGAAAAGTAAAAATATGAAAAGCTGCTTTTCCTAAATAACCCTCTAAAATAAACCAACCAAAATATGAAGCCATAAAAGCACATTATTTTTTCGTGATAACACAACTTGAGAACAGGTATCAGTTTTCTCACTTCCTATAAACAAATGCAGCATCTTAGGGCTTTCCTCCATGGGGTCTGCTTTACTCTAATCCTGCTGATGTAGAAGCCAACATAGCTAAAATACAGTAGGAAAAGATCCATAATTAGGATTTAAGAATGTAAGAGCATGACATAAAAACCAGTTCATTCCACTAAATGTAAAGGAATCAGCTATACTGGTGGAACACCTTTACACTGGAGCTACATGAGAGGCTGTTCCAGTGTAATTATCCTTGGGTAAAATTGCACTGTAATCAAAAAGTTAGGGCAAAAAGCAGTGTGCAGGCAAGGCTGGTGTTTCAATGAGCTGGTCTATTTTTCTGTCAGCCAGCACACCCAAACATCAAACAAAACCGAAGCAATTATATACACTAATCCTTTCCCATGTGAAGTTGCAGCCCAATGTGAATTCAAAAGCACCAAGTTGCAAATCCTTCAAAAAGAGCATTTACAACTTATAATGGAAACTCCAACAGAGCTCTAACTATAATAGTGTGACTACTGCAGCGATTATTCTTTATTGCCATGGCATTTACTGCTGAAATAGTGGTGGGCAGATCCTAGCATTCTCAAAATTAATGTGCAGTAACATCCTCATGTGAGGTATTGCCCAAGGTAGGGTGTTTTGAAATGTAATATATCAAAACGATGATACTTCTCCATTTAAGTTGTTCTGGTCACTCACTTCACACAATTGCTGCTTCAAAGGTACTTTTCATAATTTCAAAATAAATATATATGAAATAAGAGAAGCTGAAAAGCATTTCTATTCTGACTGGTATTAATGAGGACTTGGAAAATGCCAACCCATCTCCAGTGGAGCAGCTTTACAGCAGAGTGAACATTATGGTGGAGTGTTCTCTGGTAATGATTAATTTCCCCTTGTGAGCAATGCACTTATGGCCCAAATCAGCCACTCCATGGATAGGACTCATTGTTCTGAGTCAAAATTCTGCTTCAAACCCAAAAGTGTGCAGCCTGTCAGCTGTGGGTGGTGGCAGGTAAACACAGGTGTGAGCAGCAGTGGAAAGGGGGTGCTGTATCCCTCTGCATCCTGCTGAATTCCCTGCTGGGTTGTCTCCTTTTCAATACAAGAGAAAGCCGCCAGCTCAGTTCCTCTGATGTCTTTTTGTATAGTTGGGCTGATAGTGGTCCACAGCCTCTAATTAAAAAAAATGTTTCTGTCTCAAAATTCACTCAGAACGTGATGCAAAAATGCTGTAAAAAACAGAGCATTGTGGCCAAAAAATACAGAAGCACTGCATTGTTTAGTTTTAATGTTAAAAGTATTAAATATCTCACCTATATGCTTGTAGGGGGCACAACATGTATTGGGGATGGTGAGAATCTGGTTATTCTGTGACTTTTATTTTCTATAGTTACCCCAGTAGCCCACTAAAAAGTGTGTGAAAACAAAGGAAATTCAAAAATATAGGGTTAGATGAAAAAGGGCTGCTCATCTGCCTTCAGCCTGAAGATTTCTAAAAGGACAAATAGCAGAGGAGACAGACTTCAGACTTCCCCTAATATATATGGAAGTAGTGTGAAATATCAGTCATTATTTTGCAACAAAGATGCAAAGTAAAAATAAATTTTGAAAAAAATATAAAATTATGGCCTTAATGAAGGTCCCAGTAAGATTCTTTCATTGTTGCTGTTTAACATAGCAACATATTAACATTTCATATATTTAGCATGTTTTTGGTGCAATCTCACTCAAACAGGGATCACATTTCCTTCATCCCGAGGGCAATATGTAAAATATAAATGCAAAATAGAAATAGATGTGTAAGGTAAAGTTTTGGCAGCAGGACTTTTGGTTAGGAGTGGGTACCTGATGCTACTGTAGGAAACCATAGGAAACCAAAGGAACAGATATTTTCTGATGTTAGTTGAGGTCAGGCTGAAAATTCTGACCTCTCTGGGCTTTAATTTCAGTCTTTTAGCTTTCTTTATCCAGTCTGATAATTTCCTTCAGTCATGAATGAGCCTGGGTCTCATGATTTGGAGACCCAGCCTCTGCCCAGTGAGCAGGAGAACCAGATCCCTTCTGTTCCACCAGACCTTCCACGAGCTCCTGTCCTGGGGAGCTGCTGACCCCCATTCTTGGAGTTCACTGGTGCTTTTACCTTTTGTTTACCTCAGAGGTGACTTTTGGCCTAAAGTCTAAAATAAACAAATAAATTACTACAAGTACCTTCAGCACTTTCAGTGACCCAAGACAATATTAACACCCCCCACACTATAGGAATCATAAAACCAAATCTTGTTCAAATGAAATTCTAATGGCATTACTGAGAAAAGCCTCTTACCCTGTGGGTTGGCTACATATACTTTTTATTTTGATTTTTCTTTTCAAACAGATGGTTTATTTTAATTAATTCTTATTATAGAGACATCTTTGTCATAAGGTACTTCTAGAACAGATGAGCACAATTAAATAAGTGCTTTTGTTTACAGGATTAGTGAAAGAATTCCTATTTCACAGGGGAGTAAGTGATGCTGTAATTTTATCTTCAATTTTTCCAACATCCTTGACATTTAAACACAGTTTTAATATTATTATTATTGAATTGCAAAAAGAAGCAGGGTGCTGAATTTGTATTGATTTTACTTGTGTGCTTACACTCAGAAAGATGGCATTTCAAAACCTCTTCTAAACAGAAATTTTCCCTTTTATAGTAAACAATACAGAATGCATCCTGTCAGTGCCAGAGTTTCACTATAGAGGGAAAATGTTAGTTTGCACCACAAAGCAGTAAAGAATCCAAAAACAGATCTGCATTCCATTTGTTCCTGTGGGTAACAAACCCAGATGCCACCTGGGAAATTCAAGGGACTTGCAGCACCAAGCACCAAGACTTTAACAACAGAAAAACTTCTACTGAAGGGTGACATTTTCTTGGGCAATGCACGGAAGAAAAACGTTGAAAAGATGACTCACATTTCACAGAATCATGTTTGGAAAGGTTTTGGGTGGGGAGGGACCTTAAAGCTCATCCCATTCCACCCCAGCCATGGCAGGGACACCTCCCACTGTCCCAGGCTGCTCCAGCCCCAGTGTCCAACCTGGCCTTGGGCACTGCCAGGGATCCAGGGGCAGCCCCAGCTGCTCTGGGCACCCTGTGCCAGGGCCTGCCCACCCTGCCAGGGAGCAATTCCTCATTGCCAAGATCCCACCCAGCCCTGCCCTCTGGCACTGGGAGCCATTCCCTGAGTCCTGTCCCTCCATGCCTTGTCCCCAGTCCCTCTCCAGCTCTCCTGGAGCCCCTTTAGGCCCTGGAAGGGCTCTGAGCTCTCCCTGGAGCTTCTCCTCTCCAGGAGAACAGCCCCAGCTCTCCCAGCCTGGCTCCAGAGCACAGAGGCTCCTGCAGGTGCTTTTAAATGTTTTGTCACATGAGGTCAAAATCAGGTCAGGTTTTGGATGGCTTTGTAACTCTGAAGTTTTCTACAAAAAAACAGAAGAAATAATTCAAGGTGATCATTTGGAAAAAAGCAAACCAAAACCAAAGCAAACCTAGACTCCTACATTGGAGTGGAGTTTGGACATGCATTTCCTAGGTTTTCTTACAAACCAGCTAGTTTTTCTGTCAGATACAAATCCTGCCCTGGCCTACAGATAGTTGAGATTTTTTTGATCTAAGGTTCAAAATCAAAATCTAAATTTCATCGATGCCTCATTTTTTGGGTGGGGTTTTTATTGAGAGACAAATTATTAGAACTTTACTAAAGCCAAGAAAGGAATTGCTATCACTGCAATTTATTTTAAGATGCAGTACAACTTCAGTATTGGTTTTTTACTACTTAATGGCTTGAATATATATCACGAGTGCACAGTTTTGTAAGCAAAGTAAGCCAGTACCTTCCAGAAGGAAAACTGCTGATGTTCAGAACCCCGTGATGTCCATATGCCAGCATGGACCAGCTTTGCAAGAACGTTTCCTGCAGCATCCAAATCACTTCAGCTGGTCCAAGATAATTCAACAAAAATCACTTACCACCCCACCAAATGAGGAGAAAAGATTAATTTATTTATCTTTTGAAAAAATGGAGACAGTGTTATTGAGCAAAATAGTGATTCTGTTTCCAGGAGGTGGATGTAAACCCAAAACCTGACTCTATTGGTGTGCACTGACAGTGATGTAGGAGATTTAAGCAGTCAGAAGGTGAATATTTGCCTGCCCTTATAGATGGCAGTGATTCCTAAAGGCTTAGGTCTGCTGGGGTTTTATGACAGCCTGTTAAAGGTTTTTTTCCCCCTTGTTTTTGCCTAATTACTCTGTGTTTATGTGGAATAAGAATAACAATCTGATTTAGCATGCACTGTTGGCAAGCACTAAAACCACAGCTTGAACACCTACTTTTTTTGATGTTCCTCAGACTCTCAAGCTCTCAAGAGTCCTGTAGAAGGAAGGAACTTGTGGGACATTTTTCTGACATCAGGAGAGTGCTCCCAGTCAGATGGCCCTGCTTTTAAAAGCAGCTTTTGCAGAGTTTTCTTGGTTTGGAATCACAAGCAATTGCTTGAAGGACTGCTGGATAATGGGCTCCATATTCTGTGCTCTAATCAGGGGGAATGCAAGTGGTGATTAAAGCTCAGTGGTTGTGGGAATTAGGCTGCCACGCTTTCCCAGGCACTCCAACGTGCCTGTGCCGTGCCCAGGGAGCACAAACACAGCCAATATCCATGGCTGCAGAGCAGGGCACAGCCTGCCTGATCAAAACTGGAAAAGGAGGATCAAGAGCAGATCTGCTCTGGTTTCCAAAGCCCTAATGAGCAATTGTAACTATTACAGTACATAAAATATTCGTCCCTTTCAGTGAAGCTAATGTCAGACCTGAATATTTAATCACATATTTGCTTTTTTGCATAGCTTAAAGAAAGGTATTGCTGAATATAAACCTACAGAGATGAAAGGGCCAATAGTGTTTTTCAGACAATAAAGTCTAGGTATTATAGACCCGTTCTATTTTTTTGTTCTTACACATAGAGCTGGTATAATTTGCACAAAATGGAGAGCAGGTATCCATAGCCTAATCCAATTCCTTTTGAAGTCCTTAGCTTGCTGTCTGAATTTAAGTGGCAGTAGGACTTCAAAATCACTTACCATAGAGGTAAGTCCTCTTTACAACATGGATTTCTCAAGATCAATTATTATTTTTTTAAATCTTCGAAGTATCTGAGGACTCTTCAATTTTTATTTCTTTTTTGCAATCACTACAGCGGGTATGTAATGAAAGCAGAGATGGGGATGAGGAAGCAGGCTTTTGAAAGAGGCAATTAGAAATGTTTTGTATGGGGCACAGAAGGGTTTTCTAAGAGTAATAACCATTTTGAGGGAATAAGCAACATAATTCTCAAGTGTGGCTGCACAGCAAAAAACCCAAAAGATTAGTTAATCTTTACTCATTCCCATGTCAGTTTAGCATTGCTTCCTCTGCACTGAGGAGACTTCTAAAATAGGACATCTGCCACAAATTCTCCTTGGAGAACTAGTTCATGCACTAATCAATTTCCTCCTTCAGCACACATGTCCCTCTGAAAAATTTAGTCACAATATCTGTCAGATTCAGAAAGTTGGAGTAATGGGACTTTGGTTTTGTGATTAACAAAATAGGTGAGGATTCACTGAATAAATTGAGGAGTCCTGGAAATCAACATAAATGAAAAGAAAAGATTTACTGTTCTATCAAATGAGGCTAAAGAAATTAGAGTCAAAAGAAGCAGGCACCTCACTAATGAAAAAATATAAAAAGAATAAACACCTCAACAGCCTCCTGCATGATGTGCTTTTAATTCATTTCTTGTTCCTTGGACAAGGTGATAACACTGTTCCAGTTTAATCCAATAACCTATCTCCAAAATGATCAGTGTTCTTATTTCAAGCCTTGGCTCCTTTCTGCTTTGATTTGGCTCATATGGCTCCTACCCTTTGATTCCATGCTCACCTCTTCTGCATGCAGCTTGACCTTTTGCAGCTTTTCTCCCTCCTCCCATTTGCCACACTCCCTTTCTCCTCTCTCTTTCATCTTTCCATACATATTAACTCAGCAGGATTTTTGCTCTAACCTTAATTTTCCTGCATCCCAAAGCTTCACAGCTAAAAGGTTGCTGCTAATCCTCTTTCTATTTCTCTTTCTTTATAGTGTATTTTATTCATCCTCTTTCATTTCCAGAAATACTTTGTATACATAGACATTTACTCAGACTTGTGTATTCTCCAGAAGAAGCCATTTTTCTAAGCCTTTTTTAATGCATTTTGAGGATCACCAGAGGTGACAAATGTAGAACCATATCTATATGAGGAAAATTCTTATTTTTAGCACATCGTTAAAATTGTACGATATTGAGAAAAAAATTGCATCCCGGCAATCAGGCAGAGGAAATCACTTCTGTTTACCAGAGATGAGAAAGGGCCATCCTGCTATCCTTGCAAATCAGTCCAAATTAAGTGGGCAGCACGGGGATGAAGTGCCAGGTTCTCAGCAGCTGAACTCTGATTAGGCTAATTCTGCAGATCAGCTTGTCTGAGTGCGGGGGTCGGTCAGAGGGCAAAGGTGCTCAAACCTATTCTAATGTGGCACAGGGCCAGGGCCAAGAAACACCACCCCTGCTCCAGGGCTTGAAGGGAAGGGCCTGCAAAAGTCTCCTTTGAACCTGCAGGCACTGGAGTTTCATTCACAGCTGCAGATGGAAGAGGCAGGATAGTCCTTGAGGAAGAACTCTAGGAAAAAGCCAGGCTGGAGCAGAAGTGAGAGCTTTTTGCACAGATGGCCACCTCCATAGTAAAGAGAACAATCCATGGGAGAGGATTAGCTTTGACCTTTTTCAGCATGAAGGGTAATGCTTGGAGAAGACTGGGCAGGATAATTTCACAGTACCAAAGAGTCTGAACATTTGCATTTTATTTTTATACACTCTTAATGAAGAAAATGTTGCAGGAAATGTTTTTTTTTCTTTGGTGGAAACTCAGTCTCCTGGTATTCACAAAATATTTATAGGCAGTGCACTTCATTTCTAGCTAGGGGTTGGTTTGGGGTTTATTTTTTAGTAGAATTTATTGACAATTTTGAAAATGACAGACGTTAATGATCTGCGTAAAATTCATATGCTCACTTGCATTAAAAGAAACCATTTTGTTAGGATATGACTGTGTAAATTCTTTGGGAACATAAAATCTAATGCAATAAATTAAATGCAATAAAAATAGTTCTTTTAAAGGTATTAGAATATGTGCTAAAGAAATGAGTTGTTTGCAATCCTCCACCTACTGAAGTGAAAAAGCAAAATTGCCATTGTCAGCAATGAGATGGTGATTCCATCCCATCCCAAACAGGAATTTCATCATCTCCTTCAGGTGTGATTTCTCACTTAATGTTTTGACTTATGGAAGAACAGCAGCAAAGGAAAAAAACACCCACAAAATAACAAAAACAAAACAAAACAAAACAAAACAACAACAACAACAACAAAACCCCCAACAACAACAACAAAAAAACTCCACCAAACCCAAAATGAAGCATAAAAACCTCAAAAAAGACTGTTCCTTTACTAGGAACTCTTTACCAGATGGTGGAGAAGTGGGTTCTGAGCTGATGAAAGTCATCCCTCCCTGCCAGGACACTGGCATGGTCGAGGTGCCCTTGGAGAAGGGCATCCTGTGGGTCCCATCTGACTGTAAGTGGGACAGACAGGGCACTGCTCTGTGAAGTCTGGTGCAAAGCACCTGCAGAGGACTTTGTCACAGGAGTCAATTTGCCTGCCAGCTTTCAAAGAACAGCAAGTTGAAATAATCAGGTTTTTTATCTCTTCTGATCTTCTCACTTTAGCGTTGCATTTAAGCATATGCTTGTAAAACAAAAAGATACCACGTTGCAAATTGTAATGTTATCTCAGAAAATAATTCCCCTTTGTGTTATTTGCTGCCTATTCTTCTTGCCAAGCCTTGTATTTAATACCTTTTTCAAAGGCTTTACTTCAGAGGAAATGCTAAATGTCTAATCCCCCATGCCCATCAAAAGGAGTGGTCCTCATATTAAACAAAAAGAGCTCCTCCTAATAAACTCCCCTTTGGTAAATGCATGCTACTGCCTGTGCTTCCAAAATTAAACAATACTGGCAGAAATAACCCCAGAATACACCCAGCCTTGCACAGGAGCTCAGGGGACACCCAGGGGACAAAGCTCTCATTCTTCAGCTTAGCTGCATCAGGTAAAGGTGGGTGTAGCCTGAACTTTAGGCTGGAAAAAGGCAAAGGCTGCTCAAATGTTGTGCTCACACTTGCTCAGCTCTCTTCTCTCTGATGGCTGGTGGTGGTGGTCTCATGATGGGAAATTCAGGAGGAAATCTTCTGGGGGCAGGACAGGAAACTTTTTAGAGTTTTTATTGAAAGTCTCCCTACACCTTGTTCCTATAAGAAAGAAGTTTCTAGTACTTAAATTTTGGCCAAAAAAATAAATTAGATTTTCCAATAGATTTTTGTCATGAGCTCTTCAAGAATATGTCTAAGGGCTTTCACACATCCATATCTACATTTTCCTCATGTTCTGAGACCAGCTGATGTAAATGCACATAATTTATTTTTTTTTCCAGTAACCAAACATTAAGCAAATGTTTGCAATTTTTTTTCCCCTAAGCCCTTTTATAGAATTTAAAACATTGGGCCACTGAAAGAAATGAATGCCTGATATGGAATGAAAATAGCTTTTTAAAATCAAGCTGGAAAGGGAAGACTCATGGATGTGTAATGTGTATTGAACACTGCCCTTTATTGAAACACTCAGTATTAGTGTAGCACTTAATCTAAGGTAAAGTCTAGAAGTATTCTAATGTTAGTGGAAATGAATTTAAACTGGAATATCTGACTAGAAACATTCTGAGCTATAGGAGACTAGAATCTGGATTTGTGTCTGCAGATGTGAGCAGGGGCAGACACTAAAACTCAAATATTTAGGAGAGTTTGGGAGCTGATGGCTTGATCTGTTCCTGCTTTTTAGATCATCTCTTCTTTTCCCTTCAGCATACCTGGACCTGCTAAATATAGTAACTTCACTCTAAGATAGAAATACTAACTTTGTAGATATTCTTTCTCCATGAGGTATGATTAGGAGTTTTTAAAATTTATCTTTCTAGGGGATTGGAAAGCCATTCCAAATGTCTTTGATAGTGTCGTGATTAAGTTTTAGATTCTTCTTTTCTAATAAGCTGCTTTATGCTCAGTCCTAATGCAGAATAGAATAAAACCCTTTATTTTCCTGTTGCAAACTTGGAAATGAAAACTAATATTATTCCAACTGGGGTATGAAATCTTAGGCTGGGCGAGATGTCATGATATAATCTAGTAAACAGTTTAGATTAGAATAGAAGAGTATTTTTGCTTCCCTTCCCAAACAATTTATTTCTTAAAGCTGTAAAATCTAGACCATTCAAATTTTATTGTTTCAACCAGCAGCAGGTGGAAAATGCTCATATTATTCAATTGATACCTTCTGAACCTGTTGAAACAAATTAAGGGTGACACTGATGATCTGTGGTGGTGCTGAAAAACATGCAGAATTGTTTTCTTAATTTGTTTTTTAATTTTTTTAACTTTTAAAAAGTTTTAAAATTTTTTTACACTTTTAGAATTTTTTTTAATTTAAAAATATTTTTTTTATGTCTGTTGCATGTGAATCTATGCAAGATCTGCACAAAATCACACATTAACCCAAGTGTTTCTAGGACCCAAAATACCTGTACTTGCGGGAGGACAACCCTGCTCTGGAGTTTTAGTCTTTGAAAAGCTGCTCCAGACCATGCTGGGCCAGATGCTGAGTTCCTGGCAGCTGTACAAAAGGCTGCAATGAATTCAGTTTTCTCCTCTGCAAGGGGGTGTGGGTCCTGGTGTGGGTATCGATCTCCGGTGCTAGCGCCGGTCTGAACGCTGCTGCTCAACAAAGCAGCACAAGATCACAGGGCTGCAAAGGCCTAAAAATTGCTGCTTGTTAGAGGAACTCAGGACACTGAGGAGCCCCGAGTGGCTCTGAGGCTGCTGGAATTGGAGCTGTCCCAGCCAGCCCTAGTGGCAGCACAGGGAGGGCAAAGAGTATCAGTGGCACCTCAACCACATTGATCCAATTACACAGGGGAGCTTCAGGTGCAGCTCCTGTGCCTGCTGCCACTTACAAACATCTCAAGGGTTACTTTTTGCCCTTTCCCTTTTTCTGTCTGCTTTTCTGGGGAGAAAGATTGAACAGAAATATTTGAGTGAGATAATCAGAGTGAGCAGAGGAATCTGTTTGAATGCTCTGCTATGGACTCCTTGTCTTTCAGGGTGTTGGTTTGCATCAATATCCATCTGCCTGGAAAAAACAGGATTATGCCATTATATCAACACCACTGAATGCACCACAACACCTGAGGATATTTCTATCAAGCTGGACAGAGAAGATGTAAGTGCCTGAATCTCTCTTGCTATGCCACCTAAGCCTCCAGGGCATTTCACAGCAGTTTTACAAAAAGAATATTTCCATACCTAGCATACTGACAATTATTTTAATTCGTTTAAATTGGCATAGCCCTGTGGACGACTTATTTAAAAGCTACACACACTGTTATGTGTTCATTCCCTAAAGGTATTTTTACTGCAGGCACATTTGGCATTGAATTAATTATCACTCTAAAATGTACTTTTGGAGTCAGCCTAGTTTAGCTGGATGAAAAAGCTTTTTGTGGAAGAAATGGTGATTAGAATTTGGGGTCCATAATGGTTTACAAATGTCAGCTCCATTAGTCACTTATGGAAAGTGGGCTCATTCTTCTGAAATCAACTGCAGTGTATCTCTAAATGGTGTTAATTGAAATGCTTATAGCTGTCCTTAGCATTGGGGAAGCTCACAGGCTCCTCAAATACATCTTTATGTTCTTACTGTTCATTACAGAAGGGGGTTCTGTTACTTGCTTGTTTCCTAATTTAATTACTTTGCTTTTAATTACTCTTTGCTTTTCTCATTGATCTTCACTTTTTTTCTTTATTTTCTTTTATTGTTGCTGGCATCTTTTTGTTACTGAAGTCTCCCCTTTCCAAAGTTCCTCTCGAAGTGTTTTCTGTCACACCACTGTAATAGTGGCACCTGTGAAAATCTGGTTTTGGTTCCCTTGATCACAGAATGGTGGACTCATGGAATCATGTAGGTTGGAAAAGCCCTCCAAGATAATCAAGTCCAACCCTTGGTTGCTTCTCAACTAAACTAGAGCATGAAGAGCCACATCCACTCATTTCTTGGGCACCTCCAGGAATGGTGAGTCCACCTTCCTGGGCAACCCCTTCCAATGCCTGACAACCCTCTCTGTGAAGGAATTCTTCCCGAAAAAAGAATTTGTAGAGGATTAATATTAAAAATATTGCGTGACTGTGTGAGGATTAATATTGAAAATTAGCATAAACACATTGCTAAAAAGCAGCCAAAGAAAGCTTTGGAAAATCTCGTGTTGCATCCCCACCATGCTTTATTCACCTCTCTCCTGTCTCTCCATAGGAAATGCCAGAGCTGCTCTGCTCCAAAAATGTGTCTTTTCAGAGTTGTTTTGCACAGGTGTTTCTGTAATTACGATGCATTTGGAATAAATGTTTTGTTTAATGGTGCTTAAATGCATACTTCCATCTGTGACAATGGGACTGACATCAGAGCTCTGATGAAGTGCCTTTGGAAACCAGGAGTGCCAAAAGATTTTCTTGCCTTCATCTGTGTCCACCCTTACTTTATTTGAAAGAGGAAAATGCATCTGGGTTTAAGTTCAAGCACAGGATGAATTAATGGAACCTGTGAAAGCAAAGCTAAAAGGGAACAAAAGAGTGAAAAATACAGAAATTTTCCACATGGCAAGTTCCCAAATAGCTGACTGTTAAATGGGATGAAATAGAGAGAAGTCTCATGACAAATTGAAGTCATGCTAAACAGTACAGTGAAACCATCAGCCTTGTGTTTGGCAGCAGTCAAAAAAGTGCAACAGATATTTAGGACTTCTTAAAGCTTGCTCTGAGTCTAACAACAAAATCAGAACAAATCCTGAGCAGAAAAAATCGTGGGTCATCCACATCTTGAGTGACTGCAGCTGCGGTTCCTTCCTTCAGAAGGACTTGTTAAAACTGGGAAGATTTCAGGGAAGAGAGTGTGATCAAAGATAGGGAATGGCTCCCACCCATTGTTCTGCTGGGCAACCTCAGGCTCACCAAAACAGAGGCAAAAATCCATGATTCAAGAGAAATGAAGGACTACAGAGCCATGAGTAGAATGGAGAATGAGAATAAAGACCTATATTTGCCTTCTGTTTGAATATGAGAAGTAAGAGCTATCAAAGCAAGTTAATGAAAGCCAGATGGAAAAGAGACAGAACAAAGTGGTTCTTCACACCACATGTTGCAGAAATGGAAATGTTTATTGAATGTTGTGGGTGAAAAACATTCATGTGAGCTCAAAAGAACAGGCAGGAATGGGAAGAGATTTGTTGTGGGTTATTAAATGGGCAAACCATAACAACCCCAGAAGATCTCCTGGGTCAAAGGGTCAGAGACTGCAAGGAAGAGGAATGTCAAGGAAAATGTCACAATTGCTGTTGCTTTTTCCTAGATATCCACTTGTGGTCCCTGCTGGAGGAAGAGCACAGAGCCAGGGGGCTGCTGGGGCTGAATCAATACAGCCATCCCAATTTTCACAAACTATTTATTGTTTGAGGTTCTTTAGGGAGGCTAATAGTGATGAAGATCCACAGGAGTGGCCAAATTCCAAAGTCTGCTTGGAATACTTCAAACCAACACAGGATTTATGATCTGAGGGGTTTTTTTCAGTACTCTTCATGGCAGAAGAGAAACATGAGTTTGAAGAAATTGAGTAAATGAAGAATGGATTCTCCAGAGGAGCTGTTGGAATAATGGATATGCTCTTTGCTGCTTACAGCACTGCTTTTCAAATGTTTTTAAGAAGATCAGTGTGTCTGAATAAGTAGTGATCAGAACTGGTGTTTATTAGTCATCAAATCAGCCTGGTATGGGAAATAATGTGTGTTTAATTGCATAAATACTTTGCAAAAGTTATTAACTTGTAGATAAGTTTCAACTTCCACAGGCTTTGAGTAGTAAATCCTGTGAACTCCAGTGTACTTCCTGACTTGCCCCTTTCTAACATTTCCATGCCATGACCAGACCAGAGGTACATGTACTGCAGATTTACAGAATGTCCCATGGTTTTGAAGATAAAGGCTTGGGAGCACCCCCTTAGAAAGCTCTTTGAATAGAGGGGGTTGCGCTGAGGAGCATCCAGGCAGAGGGATCAGGAGGCTGGGGCTTTCTCCTGAAGGAAAATCAAGTTTGTAGACCATCAGGATAGGAGACTGGACAAGGGCTCTCAGCCCCTCCATAGAAACTCCATGACTGTGAAGAAAAAAACAAAATCATTGCAGATATTTTGAGGTGGAAGAAGGTTCAGAATGTTGAGGATAACGTGGATTTAAAACTCTCCACCACAGAATGATTTTGTAGTGCCTGCTCCTTGATTATACAGTAGGCAGGGATATAATGAGTTAAATGTAAATAGTATGGAGTGCACAAACCTAAACTCAAGTTATTTACCAGAAATCTCAAGATCATTGTTTCAAGTGCATTTGTGGCCCCAGGAACCATGCATTTACCTTAAAAATCAGCTTTTCTGTTAATGCATTGATAGCATCAAGGTGCATAAGATCAACAAGCAGAAATTCTGAATTACACAGCAAGAGAAAAGGGTATCAGCTGGGATAATACAGCCTGACATTTCAGAGTCTAAGTATTAGTTTCAGACCTGGCAGTAACTCCATCCATTTGCTTTCTATGTCTAAACAAACAATTTACTATGCCTGTTTTGGTCATTCATTTTCCAGGGGATGTTCTGTTCTCAGCTGGCTGTATCTTAGTCATAAAATGCTCTCTTCACATCTGGATTTCTGTTTGGACATACCAACAGATGCAGGGTCTGTGATTTTTCTTTCTTTTAAAATTTAGCCTTTTTACCCCTTTCAGTTTTGTTTTTGTTATGTTCTGACTCTGTTGGCTCAGTCTCAGAGCTAAGGCAACATTGTGTGTGTGTGTGCTGCTACTGAGGTGCCACATTCCATCCTATTTGTGCTCCCAGATCAGGATATGAGGCAATTGAGATATTCCCTTGTGGAATCTGGTATAGACTATTCCATGGTTTTGGCAAAATCTCACTAATGTGCTCTACAAGAACAATACCAGTATATAAACATTCTTGTAATGTATGACTGGCTTAAATTTAAAAGCACCAAGACAAGCAAACAAAAAAAAAAAAACCCAAAACAAAAATCAATGAAACTTTCTTTTCAACCACACGATTTTAGGGCTATGCTGAAATTTTAACAAAGAAACCATTGGCAGATCATTTGAATCTTTTATTTAGTAGAGACTTTACAGTCATATGTATTTGTCATTGCACAAAATGTATTCAAACACTGCAGTTTTGCTAATGCTTGAATGAGAATTATTTCTTTTTTTTAGCCATTTCGTGGCTTTTCCTGTTATGACCAGGAGTAAAAATAAAACTGTGTTTTCTTATCTGATGGCACAGACCTTTTCATCATACCTTAATTTGTCTCCTGAGCCTAAGCTTCATTCACAGCTCCATGTTCAATTTAGCCGTGGGCTCAACCACCTCCTTTTTTTATTTTTTTAATAACTGCTATCAATTCTACCTAAAATGCCCTCCTATGGATCATTACATTGTGACTTGGCTTTTCCCTTGCACTTCTCCTTGAAAGTTGTATTTTAGCTGAGGCCTGGGACCTCTGCCTGTCACTGCCCTCCTGAACTGATCATCTTTTGCAACAGCTGATACCTTATCATGATAGCTCAGCCATTTTCATATCAGGTTTTAAAAAACAAACCCAAAAAATCCCAGTAACCACCACCACCCCCAAACCCCTAGAATGTTCTCTTCTCTCTAATTTTCTCATTAGAATAATAGAGATAATTACAGATGCTTTAGGTGATGTAAATGCAGACGCCTACTTAGCTTTGTTTACACCTTTTATTCAGAAATATTTCACATTATTACTAAGGCAGGAATAAAATAAAAAACAGGGAAAATGTAATTTAAATGAAGCAATACTTTGGAGAGTTACAGGAATAGCACTGAGCAGCTCATTGTGCCAAACTGAATGGCAAAATGCAATGCACAATTTTAAGTAGTTTTATTGCAGCACAGCACTTTTAGAACTTTGGGAAGTGAAGATTTAAGGTGAAGTTACACATAAATATAGTATTTCTGTCTCTTCCCAGCCATATCAGCAGTGGAGAGCAGAAATGCAGCTGCAGTTATAAGCTGCACTTGCAGCTTGAAGTGTAAGAACCCTTCAGCTTCACCTTAACAAAATGAAATCATGCTAGAGCTGGCTCTTCCCTACAGAGATCTGGCTTTGCCAGCAAAGCTTTCACACAGCCAAGGCTGTGCAGGACTGATGGCTGTGCTGAGAGCAGGGTGGGAAGAACACACAGCAAACATTCCCCATGCAAATCCTGGAGTTTTGCATTTTGCCCTGTGCTCTGTCCTGGTTTCTGTTCCATCAAGTCCAATGCAAAGTCTTCAGACTGCAGAAAGACAAAGGAAGAGATAGGCTGGGGCTCTCACATTTTTCTTCAGGAAAAGACTGAAATTCAGTTTCATCCTTTGGCTAAGAGGACTGGAATACCCATGTCACTCTGTGAGAGGAATATTTCAGCCATCTGAGCTTAGTATTAGAACTGAAATTTCTCTCAGTCTCTCTTTTGGAGATGTTCCATTCTGTTTTAATTTGAATTAGCAGTGTAAATGCAGTCTAGTTTACATACTCACCTGGGTGCCTGCAGTGAGTGTGTGAGATGAAAGCTGACCTCTGTCAAGGAAGGATTTTTGTTTTGCCAAACAGGGAGGCCTGCACAAACACCTTATGAGAGATATCCCTTGAAGGAGGTGGAAATGAGACCAGGCCTCCTATATTCATTCTCAAGTGTCTTTTTAAATGAACCAAAGCTATATAGCAAATCAAAATCCTATTAAGAGCAGAGATGGCTGAAGAGATATGCTTTGTGTGTTTGTTAAATGAAAAAACCCAACAAACCATGAACATTCCAAGTAAACACATGTTGTTATCTTTTCATCCTCCTTTAGATGATTCTCCAAGTCCTTGCATTTACTTACTTATAACTGAATTGTTATGTAGACAGTCATGCATGGCTTTACAGCAGGTTTCCTCTCATTTCAGTGCTCGTGGGATAAAAAGCCAGAGGGATAAAATGGCAGCAGAGATGAATCTCTTGAGGTATCCACATATGTATACATGCAGAATCCTCCTGCATTTCCCATGCAAACTGCTCAATGCCAGCTTTGAATTCTGAGAATCTCTGCTACATTTACACATATATTTACAGCACCTCTGCAGCAGCACAGGTGGGTTGTGACCTGTCCCTGCCCCCTTTCCTGAGGAGCACAGTGATGGAAAACATCATGTGTGAGTTGGGGGCAGGGGGTTGGGGTGCTGAGAAAAGCAGGAGTCTTGTGGCATCTTGTCTGCAGAAGATAACAAACCAATTTCAGATTTGCAAGCTGAGAATTGCAGACTCGACCAGCAGTGATACAAGTATCAACTTTTAATTTGCTGTTCTTTCGGATTTTCTTTTTCTTTTTAATTTTTTTTTTCTCTCACAGACAGAGACTTCTAGGCAAACACTTGAGGACATGTAAGAGCATTACACTTTTAATATTATGGTGCTCATTATTTTAATTAATGGCTGCGAGAAGTTGCTTGGAGACAATTTTTTAAACTTCCTGAAATGATCATTAATATTTGACGAGAGGAAGAACACTATCTCCTAGAGTAATGAATTGGTGTGTTATGAAACCCTGGATCTGCTCACTTCTTGGGCAAAATGGGCTCATTCCTTTGGCTCACACTGCTCCCAAGGGGCTGGAGCCTCCTCTGGGGCTGGGCTTTCCACCTGCACAGTCCTGAGCTGCTGCCTGCTGGCTTCTACCTCTGCCACAGCTTTCTGAAGGGGAAGCTGGCTGGTTTAAAGCATCCCCTGACTTTGAAATGTGGTGTTGGGTGTGTGGACAAAGGGATTTATGTTTTCTGGAGTACCTTGGGCAGTGAGGGACTGAGCTGCACACCTGAGGTCTTGTAGCAGGGCTTCTGTGGGCCTGGCAGAGACAGGACAAAGCTTTCCTCTGCTTGGTACCTAGACATAAATACCTCTGAAAACCACAGGCCTGTAGCTTGGCGTGTGGGATTCTCACAGAATGTGCCAGCTCTTGTATTTAAATCTGGCTGGAATTACCAAGGTACTGGAGGTCATGGAGAACCTCAACTGCAGGCTTGCAAGGACCAGATTCCGCTGCTCTATTCACTCTTCAGCTGAGGTTTCTTGTTTCTGTCTTTTCTTTTTAAACCTTTCCCATTGTTCAGATGGTCCTGAATGGAAATCTTCAGTCTCTCAGTCCTCCAGTGTCTGCTTAAGTGTTTCACCATTGTCAGGTGTGCATTGACTGCCCCACTGTCTGTTCCTTTCTCTCCATTCCTTGGCACCTGTTGAACCAGCTTGCTTAGTGCTCCTTCTCTGGTTTTCTTCCTTTTACTGTAATCCATAATTCATTTTCTAATTAAAAAAATCCTTAAATATCCATTAAATAACTTTGTCAGTGGATAATGCAATATGGCTGTCTTATACAAAGCCTACGAAGAGAATAGCTGATTTCAGTGATCATGTGTGGAAATTCAGGCAGGAACCTGAATAAAGCCTTCAACTCTGAGTGCCAAATTTTGTCTTTAAGGGATAGCAAAGAAGAAAAAGCAGAAAGTATACATGCCCATACCATTTGACCAGGAGAAATACTCATGTCCCAAATTTTCAGTAAAGGGAGGCAGTCAGGCTCTTTTTGGATTCAAGGTGGTATCTGGGCACTCAAAGTAGAGAACCTAGGAAAGGTATCCAGTTCAGAAGATCAATAAGTCCAGTCAAGTTGAGCACCCAAACTTGGTGCTACCCAGAATCTGTCATCGTTTTCATAATAAATCAGAGTACACTTTGTTATTTGCAGTATTTCCTATTCATTCAGAATTTTTTGAAATGAACCTTCATGTTCAGTTAACCAGTTAGATTTCACAGGGCAAAAATAATGAAAAATATTAATGTCATGCTGTCCTATTTTAATATCAAGATTTCTTTGTTTGGATGAAACACACAAGTAATGACTGCACAAGATAAAAGGCATTAACTGAAATGAATACCTGAAAATTCTTGTAAGGATGATCTTTAATAGTTCTACAAGTTATTTTGAACTAATAAGTTATGGTTGGTGTTTTGCTACTGTGTTGGTCTCAGTGGACATAATTAATAGAGAAGTTGTTTTTTATTTTTAACAAGAATATTTTCTAGTGCCCCTGAAAATGAGGGCATTTTTTCTAATTAATAATTCTCTCTGTTTAAAAGGAATAATATTCAGTTATAATAATGGCCACATTCTTTGCATGACTGGAAGGCAGCTGCTAAGCATACTGTGAAGTCCTATCTCCAAAGCACAATTGTGAATGAATTTCTAAGCTGGTATAAACAGGCATAACTTCATTAAGCTGAGAGGAATTATGTTTACCTGCTGCAGACTGGAGATGGCCTTTACTATCATTCCAGATATTAAGCATAGCAGAGAGTCCCTGACTTTCTTGCTTTTGAAAAGCTTTGGAGCTTTTGGATGTCCTGTAAACAAGAACAGGGCAGATTGGCAATTTAATTTTGTCTAATGGCACCATTTCACCCAAGGTGTGTCATTAAGCAACACAAAGAATTTTTGAGGCTGTGAGAGGAACTCTGGAGTCATTGGTGCCTTTGTTGTGTGACATGGTACAACTCATGTAGAGATTCATTTTGCTAATTATGTGGATAAAAAACTGTGGTGGGAGAAACAAAAGACTATTTCTCATTCAATTAAATCTAACATTAAAATGTTTTTTCCAGGACTGTAGCTCTCTCAGCACTTTAGAAAGAGCTGTTTGTTCTCATAGGTGATTTGAAAAGCAATGTAAGACAAAATCAGAACCTTATCCACTACAGAGGACACCTTCCCCTGGCCCACCCCCATCCAAGGGGGCAGATTTACACTATCTGTGTGCAAATCAACAACTGGTTACCCAGTCATCTTTGCTTGGTGAGGCTTTACTAATCTTTCCAAATTTGTTATTTTTGTGAGGGGGTAGAAAAAAAAAAACAGCTGAAACATTTTGGTGAGGAGAGAAAATTCTTGTCTTGCCCAGTTCCAACACCTATTAACAAAAAAGTATAACCAATTATTTTTTCAAATTCCTTGATACAGAATGTTCTCTGTCCTACATGCCTGAGGGGTTACAGGTGCTGTTCCATCTAATGACTGCCTGAAATTCTGGCACCACCCTGAGCTGGCAGAGATCTCCTGGCAGACTTGGCCAGGTTCACTCTTGAGCTCTCTTGAGGCTGTGCCTTCTCCAGGCAGAGCTGGAAGAGCCCTGTGTGCTCTGGAAAGCTTCTGCCTGTGAAGGTGGCAGTCTGGAACTGGCAGCTTCAGCAGAGCCTGTGACTGAGTGGGGTCCAGCCCACTGGGACAGGCTTAAGAGGTATGGAAACACAGATGTGTTTTGAGCACATCTTCCTGGCAACTCAGGCTCTAACTCACTTGGTTCAGCCCCAGCAGCTCTCCCAGCATCAGGCAGTGTCCCCTCTTGTCCCCTGCAGCAGAACTCCATGAAGAACAGGTGGGAATGGGTGTGGGAATAGGGAATTCACTGGGAATGGGTGTGAATTCCATGTAAGTGTCAGTGGCACCAGTTTCTAACAGAACAGCCTGGGACATATTGCTGGGAGTTCTGCATGAACTGTCATGGATTTTTGATCACTCCCCCAAAACAAAAATGACAGAGATGAGAAGAAAAAACAAAATGTGAGAAGCAGGTGAGTCAGCAGCAGAAGAATCTCTGCTGAGATCTGGGCACTGAACTAAAGAAAACCCTCACTGAGCACCCTGCATGGGCTCCCAGCTGAAAAATATTTACTGAGTGAGTTTAACCAAATGGGTTTAAGTATACAGAATCCATTTGCAAAATGTCTACAACTATTGGGTAAATTGAGCTCATTGTTTGTATGGTTGTCTCTGCAATCAAACTGTAATCATGTGTAAACTGTGAGCAACCATGTGCAGTTCATATGCAATTATTTACAAACTGGTTTTGTGAAATCCAATTGTATTACCAGTGGTAATGAACTTCAGTGTGTAATAGGTTTTTTTTTCCAACATCTTTAAAATGCTTCAGTGCCTTTCTTCCTATTTTAAACCCTGCTGAATTTAAAAATAGATTTATATATACTATAATACACATTTCAGGATTACCTTTCAGTTAGTGATGAAGTTCATGCCACAAAACAGGGCCTTGCCATAACCTGCTTTTGCCATGAATACTTGATCACTCCAGCTCAAACCTGAGGCTGGTATTGTAATTCAGAGTAGAAACTCTGTGGGCTGATAAAACACTGAGAAAAGTTTTAAGCTGTGCTACTTTCTTTTCAAGGCTGCTAAAAGGTGTTTATTGTTTGCCTCCTTCCCAATCTATAAGCCTTTAAACCTTGAGCAGTAAGTCAGCACACCTTTGCAGGTGCTGAGAAATGAATAGCATTAAAGCAATTTCTTTTAAAATTCTTCTCTCTACTTTCTCTGGGAAGCAAGTCACAAAAATATCGTGGAGTTGTGAAGCCACCTGAAAGTCTCACTTTTGAGAGGACCTCATTAGTCTCCTCTTTACTGCTCAAAGCACACAACTGTTTAAAGTTTTAATGCCATATCACCAGAAAAAAGTGACTCCAGCCCATAAACACATAACAATGTGTGGGGGGATAGAATGTGAGAAAACAAAGATAGTGCAGAAGGCAATCTCACCCCTGAGGAGTTGCAGCTGCACTAACTATCAAAGATTAGGAACAGGCCTGCCCTTAACAGGGCACAGCTGTGTCCAATAAGGATGAGGGCTATAAAAGAGTGGGTTAGGTGGGTGAGGAGAGATCTGGGGTTTGTTGGCTGTGCTGTGAGGATGAAGGAGTCAGTGCTGTGAGGAGCTGCCCGTGAGAAATCACCAAGAAGGTGTGGAACTTTTACAATGAGATGACACCAACAATGCTCTGTGATGGAACTTCTTTTCCATAGTTACCCCATGCCTCACAAAACAGCAAAATTCCAGGCTGAGCCTTGTATCACAATATCATGGTTTTTTACTGACATTTTGTCTTCTGTGGATCAGAATGTGGTAGGAATGTGTTGGAGTCACAGCTTTTGGAAAGGGTGATTCTAACAGCCATAAATGCTGAGGGTCCTTTAGACTCTGCCTTCTGTAAGCTGCTGAAGCCAGGCCAGTGAGCTCTTTCCCTCCCTCACAACTATGGCTGTAGCAAACAGTCCAATGGAGACGTAAGAAAATAAGCAGATTTTTGTCCCCACATAAACCAAATAGCTGTGGAGTTCTGCAAAGAACTATTTTCCCTGTCCTAGGAATAATAACCTCCACTAAGAGAGAGCTGTCAGAAGAGATCCTGGGAACCTGGAGAGGAATATGTGAAAAATATGCTAAATCAGGGTCTGAGAGAATATTGGTAAATGTTATATGAGAAAAGGAAACCAAAGTCATCCTGATACTGAAATTCTGATTAGACAAAGGTGTGCCTCTCCTGAACTTCTTAATTTAAGTAGTTGTTGTTTCTTTCCTTTCATGAGTATATAAATTCATTCCTGTTCTTCCTCCTCAAAAATTTGTCTGATGTGTCTTCAAAGAAAAATGTCCCAGGACAACAGTGTGCTGCTAGGGGCAAAATGTCAAGGTGAAGCCTGGCCATACATCATCCCTAAATGCTGAGGCACAAGGATTTCAGGGGGGAAGGTATTTATCATGTGATATTGTTCTATTCCAATGACTCTATATTTCTGTAGTGCCAGGTGATGGATGCATGCTGGCTGCAATCATTCTCCTCCTGCAGCAGTTTCAGTGGCTCACTGTGGCCCTGTTAAACAGCTGCATCCTCATCACAGTGGCCATGGGCACGTGCTGGGCACTGCCAGCCTGGGCACAGCACAGCCCCCAGTGCCAGGGCAGGCAACCAGCATCCATCCCCTAACAGACAGCACAGAAATGCTGGGTTATCCATCACACTGCCAAGCAGCTCTCCTAAAAGCTTTGTGAGAAATGTGACTCACTCCCAAAAGTTCAAAGGTTTATTAAAATCTTATTAAAAAAAAAAAATACAACAGAAGACTGAATAGAGAAAACATTACAGCAATGGGAGCAAAGGATTTTTTTCCCTACCATGTGCTCATCCACACAATGGATGTGCCTCTTAACCCTTTAGCCCCTCCCAAAGTCTTGTCAATTGATTCCTTCTTCCTGTCTGGTGGTGGAATTCACTTCCTTACACCTTGATTGGAGGTCAGGTGTTGCCATAGTAATGAGCCAACCCTCCCAAATATCCCAAACCCAGGTCACCCCTGATAACAATGCAAGGGGGTGAAACATAACTGTAAATCTATAAAGCTTCTCTTAACATATACAGAATATTTGCCTTTTAATTGTGAGAGTCAACCTACTCATCTATCACAGCTCCAAATAAAGATTATTTGACAACACAGATGGGCAGCTTGTGTGAACCACAGTAAAACAATAGACAGGGAGTGGGAGAGACTACAGTAAAACAATAGACAGGGGGTGACCACAGTTGGGAGCTGGAGCTTCATTTGGGGAGTTGGGAGGGGTGTGCTGAGTGCATCATCTCTCAGGGGTTGAGTCCCAGCCCTGCCTCTGCTCTGAGCAGGACGCAGAACAGTTCTGGTCCCTCAGTGCCATCAGGAGAGCTGTGTGACACAGACAAAGCAGCACGTCTTGTCACAGTCATGTGTTCAAAACAGTTTCACTGGTGTTTTGGGGGGATTTTTATTTGTTTTAAGGCAATAGGCTTAACCCTGCTTTGATAGAAAAGGAGGTAGGACTAGACCTGACCTGCCTGCCCATTTCAGGTGGCCCTGGTAGCCAGAGAGTGTTGGTGTGAACTCCCAGCCAGTCTGTAAAATCTCAGTGACATCAAAAAGGGCAGTCATGCAAATAGCCCAGAAAGTTACATAAATAAGCTTTCCTTCATTAGGAAGGAGAAAAAACTCTAGCAGAGCTTGTAGACACCTCATTTTTTAAAAAATGTTTTTTTTTTTTTTAATGAACAAACATGATGAAGAGATGTGATTTGTTTGTGTGAATACTGATATGCCTCTGTGAGAACATTTATTCTTGTCTTTGAGTGCTTGCTAGTCCCAGAATCATTTGCAAACTGAGTTTGTACTGAAATTTCCTCATGTTTCTGCTAGTACCCATAACCTTGGAAACAAAATATTTTTATTTCAGGTACTCATTGAAATTAATGAATTAACATTGATGTTATATAATGCAAAAATTTCATAGTGGATCACAGGTATTTTCATGAATAAATGGGAGACTTTGTAAATATGATTAAAATCCTTCCAGTTGGACTGGAATCAACTACATGTTCTACACTTTGTTTCTATTCACTGAGCTATAACTATGCCTAATATAGTTTTTTTACAGCTTTGGGTACTTTGCTATGGGAAATCTTGACTTTTTTACCTTCCCCAGGCATGCCTGGTTGAGATTTGGGACTTCAGATAAAAATGCTCTCGGCACAATTTTGGGGGATGATGGGACTATTACTGAGCAGAAATTGTGTATGAAACAGAGCACAGCTGAGAGTGCATCTGAAGGAGACTTCATTCCCTCATCCCTGCACCAGCTCCAGTGGGTTTTTACTCTGAGCCATATTGCAGTTGCTAATTGTTCCCCAATTGTGGCCACGTTTCTCTTCACAGAGAAAAGCCAGGCACAACTTCCCAAGAATATTTCCTGGGTTTCACATTCTCTGAACCTCAGAGAAAGAAAAAACAAATCTTATCTCATTTCTTGCTCCTGTGTTGTTCACAAGTGGAATGCATTGTGGAAGATTGCTTACCTGAAGGGAATTGATGACTGGATTCTGGTGTGAGTGTTTTGACTCACTGACCAGTTGGATCCAGGTGTGTGTCAGGACTGTGGGCTGACAGTCACAGGTGCTGTGCAGCTGGGGTTGAGTTGAGTGCTTGGCAGGTTCAGTTTAGATGTAATGTAATATAATATAGAATAATATACTCTAATAAAGTAATTAATTAGATTTCTGATAAGATGGAGTCCTCCTCATCATTCCTCCCTGCCATGGGGGTTTCCTGTTCTGACAGCCCCTGGCAGAGCCCTGCAGACTTGGCTCTGGGGGCTCTGCCTGGACAGACAGCCTGCTGAGCACTGGGGGCACATCCATGGCATCCCTCTCCCACACAGGGAGGAATCCTTCCTTCTCCAGGTTGGCCACTCTTTTCACAGGCCCTCTGTGTCTGCAGAGTGTTCTGGCTGCCACATAGCACTCTCCACAATCACCACAAAAAATAACTGCAGAGAGGTTTTCAGGGAGCTTTCCTGTGCTTCCCCAGAGCCACTTAGCAGAGAGTATAGGGGAGTGTGAGATGTTTCTTTGTCTTTATTGCCCCCAATGTTGTTCAAGTCAGGACCAGCTACGTTCTTGCCTTGTGTAAAAATTATGCACTGACTACAAGAACACTGAAGTGGGAGTATTTAATCTCATTTAGAAGTGACCTTGCTAGAGAGGCCTTGAAATCTATCAAAATATGCATTTCTATCATCCTTAAGAGATACTGCTCTTAAGTAATTTGATTGCAATGGAGATGATAGGAAAATGATCTGAATCTTTGCTTTTGCAGAGGTATGTTTGACTATCATTCTGCCTTTCCACATTGAGAACTCATTCAAGAGAAATATGTGGAGTGGATTGTTCAGGAAACAAGATGAGTTTGTTTTATATCAACAACATATTCAGGCAGCCAAGCTGGTATTTCTTCTGTAGTACTGCTCCTTTTGTCCCAGTGCAAGGGAGGAGGTAGACAATTTAGGGTAGGGATTTTTTTATAAGTAGTGGGTTTTTATTAATGTCATGCACATTCTTCATTTACAAATTTGGAAAACATTTGCAAGCATTTATTCCATCTTTTAATGACATAAATTAGCTAGTAATCAAGATAAACTAAGAATTTGGTTTGGACTTTCAGACTAGGTTGAAAATATGATGACTCAAAACCTCCAAATGGAAATCCTGTAAATACTCACTTGGATTTCAAAAAAGTTTGATGTGTTCTCATTTTAAAAGTTAAATTTAGCAGTAAAGAATCATCTCTCTGTGAGACTCTTTTTCTAGGTGGGATCCAGCTCCTTCTGTCCTGCTGTACTGCACAGACTAAAATGTAGATAGAACACAGCCTCACCCTTGAACCCCATCATTGTCATCAGGTGAATTCCTGGTCTTTGGAATCAGGTGAAAGTGCCTGCAACTGGAAGAACTTTTGGTTTAGGACTAGATCTCAGTTAGATGTGAGAACCAGAGTTCTGGAAACCAGGGCTGTGCTTTTGGCTCCAGGCCACATGTGTAGAAGATTAGGAAATAATGAAATATGTCACTTTATTCTGCCAGAACATTTCAGAGCAGCTTTGGGTGCAATTTCACCTCCTTTGTGTTTGTTTCTGATTTGTTAGTGAAAGGTTTAAAGTGTCATGAAGCAAATGAGATTCTGGTCCTTGGGTCAGGCTGAAGATTTCAGTGAGATACATTACGTAGCTTCATATTTTTCATCTGTTTTTTTTCATGTCTCATGAAGAGATGTTGAACTTCTAACTTTCTGAAAGAAGGGTATTCTTGTCCTCTTCACTTCCCTATATCTTTGCACAACATGTTCTCAGTCCCACTGGGCTGGCACCAATTGCAAGAATGTGTTACTTACATTCGTTTTTTTGTTTTACCACATGTTCTCTAAGGAATTTTCAAGCTTGCAAGGCTATGAAACTATAAAAATGAAAAAGATTGGGGAGTTTTAGGCTGTATCAAAGGTACTTTTCATGGCTTGTGCTCTCTGAGAGTCATGCACAATCAGGTTTCAGACAGTGCTCAAATAGATCTGGAGTCGGTATTGTACCACTGACTCCATTATCAGCTGCTGCAGTCCCAGGGTGGCAAAAGGAGGCCACATCTTTGTGCTCATACAGACATCTAAAAATGTTGGCTATTGTGGGATTTCATTTAATTCACACCATGGAAGAACAGGCGGCCTGGAAAAGTAGATTTGTTTTGTCCATTGGTGAGTTACAATTTTGTCAGTTTTTCTGGGAACTCTTGACCCACTGTTCCTGTTCCTCTTGCCAAAAGAGGATGAGTGCTCTGGTGCTGGCATTGCTGGACCATGACATCAGAAGTCAAGAGAAATGTGGGGAACAGTAAATCTTGTTTCCCCAGTGGAATGGAGTTGATGATTCAGACCAGAGTTATCAATGGCAGGAGCTGCTTTTAGGGGGCAGGACCACTTTTGTGTTGTTGCAGTGGAAGGGCTGAGACTCCCCTTACTCCAGAGGGATGTTCACCAGAGCAAGGTCTGTCCCTCAGGATCTGAGCTGTCTGCTTGGGAAGCACATTTAGGTGCCCAAAGAGGGGCACTGGCTTTCTCCTGAGTCCCCATTTCCACCTATTTCTCCCTTTACAACCAGCACCTGGGGTCACAGAACCCAAGGCTGAGGTGAGAAGAGACCTCCAGAGGTCTTCTTGTCCCACCCCACTGCTCCAGAAGGGTCAGATAACTTTTGAATATCTCCAAGCATGGAGACTCCACAATTTTTCTGGGCAGCCTGCACCAGTGCTCAGTCAGTTTCCCAGTAAATATGGTTTTTGATGTTCTGGTAGGACCTCCTGTGTTTCAGCCTGTACCCACTGCCTGTCACTGAGCACCTCTGGGAAGGTCCTGGCCCACCTTCTGTACCCCCTCCCTTTTGATCTTTATAGATCTTTATCTCTTTTTTGAAGAGATCTCCCAGTCCCAGCTCTCCCAGCCTTTCCCTGTGTGAGAGAGGCTCCAGTCTCTCAATCACCTCAGTGGCTCCCCACTGGACTCTCTCCAGTCTCCTCCTTCACTGGGGAACCCAGTATTAGATACTGATTTTCATCTTTAATTCCCATTTTTAGTGCTGCTAGCAACCCTTCTTTTTCCCCCTCAGGTACACATACACATATTGTTTTCAGGAAAAAAATCTAAATATCCATGTGGAAAATGGTCACAGCCCCAGGCTGCCAGAGCTCCAGGAGTGTTTGGACAACACTCTCAGACATGGGGTGGGGTTGTTGGGCTGTCCTGGGCGGGGACAGGAGCTGGGCTGGATGGTCCTTGGAGTTCCTCCCAGCTTTAGATATTCTCTGATTCCTTGAAATGAAAGCCAGTTTATACAATGGAAAACATCCAGATTTTTACAAAACCTGAGCCCCTGTTAGAATGGAATTCTGGAAATTTAATAAGCATGGGATGTTATAGCAGATCAGTTTGAATCAATGAAAAAAAATAGCATTTTTCTAAGCACATGGATGGGGCAGAACAACTTATCTCCAACTTTTTGGTCTGAGTACAGGAGTGCCTTTTCCATCTGATAGGAGCTCTGAATGCTTATTCTGACTTTGGGGGAAAAAATCCTCTTTAGACCCTCCAGTGGTATCTTCAACAATGAATAATTAATTTTTAGAGTGAAAAAATCGTTGTAATGGAATTGACCTTTCCCTATAGCAATAGGTTCAATCACTTCCATCTGTCACAAGTTCTTTGCAGGATTTTAATTAATGGTGAAAAATGTTTTCTCCCCATGTCAGTGTGTTGTTTAGAATCCCAAACACCTGAGTGCTTCAGAAGATTCTGGCAATACAATAATAATAAAAAAACCAATGAAAAAGGACCAAACCTTCTGAGATCAGGACAGATTTCCTGGAGAAAAATCTGGAAAGCAGTGGAACCTCTATCTCCTCCCAGGTGGTCTTGAAGCCAGAAAATAATGACAAGTAATCAGTCTTCCCCAGCAGGCTGGGAGCTGATGAATCCAGCTTTCCAAAGAGCAGCTTTGCAGCAACATGGCCACATCCTTTCAGAGAGCTGTGTCAATTACATCGATATGAAAATAGCTTTTTTTTTGGCCACCCACATCCTAAAACTGATACTTTAGCAGGAGCAGTGACTGGACTGCTGCCACAGAGCTGCAGTGAGGTCTGGCTTCAGCAGGCAGCTGCACAGAACCTGCCTGGGTTTTGCTGCCTTGTCAGCAGTGCCTGGAGGGCAGGCACATGCCCAGGGACAGCTCAGCCCTTCTCTGGGGCAGCAGAGCAGCTCAGCAGCAGCCCAGAGGTGTCCTGGGCACAGGGAGTGAGCCTGGAGGTCACTGCACACCCCACCCTGCCGGGCTGGAGGGCACACAAGGCAGCAAGGGTCTGGAACCTTCCCAGGGCTGCAGGGGTCTGGAACCTTCCCAGGGCTGCAGGCTCTGCTGGCTCCTCAAAACCTGCAGGCAGGAACATTCCCTGATGGGCTCTGAGTGTGCCCTGGCACTGCCCTGGGTGAATGTGGTGGTGTTCGCAGGGGTCTCAGGACGAGGGAAGAGATGAGAATCTTGACTCCATGTTTCAGAAGGCTGATTTACTATTTTATGATATATATTATATTAAAAGAAAATGATATACTAAAACTATACTAAAAGAATAGAAGAAAGGATTTGATCAGAAGGCTAGCAAAGAATAGAAAGGAATGATGACAAAAGCTCCTGACTCTCAGAGAGTCCGAGCCAGCTGGCTGTGATTGGCCATCAATTAGAAACAACCAAGATGGACCAATCACAGATGCACCTGTTGCATTCCACAGCAGCAGATAATCATCATTTGCATTTCCTTTCTGAGGCCTCTCAGCTTCTCAGGAGAAAAATCCTGGCAAAGGGATTCTTCAGAAAATATCATGGTGACAGGTGGACATTCCCTGATGGGCTGTGTGACTGTGCCACATCACTGTGTGACTGTGCCCTGTCACTGCCATGGGTGAACATTCCCTGATGGGCTCAGTGACTGTGCCCTGTCACTGTGTGACTGTGCCCTGTCCCTGCCATGGATGAACATTCCCTGATGGGCTCTGTGACTGTGCCACATCACTGTGTGACTGTGCCCTGTCCCTGCCATGGGTGAACATTCCCTGATGGGCTCTGTGACTGTGCCCTGTCACTGTGTGACTGTGCCATGTCATTTCCATGGGTGAACATTCCCTGATGGGCTCTGTGAGTGTGCCCTGTCCCTGTGTGACTGTGCCATGTCCCTGCCATGGATGAACATTCCCTGATGGGCTGTGTGAGTGTGCCCTGTCACTGTGTGACTGTGCCATGTCCCTGCCATGGTGCTGGAGTGGCAGTGCCCCAGAGCTGCCTGCAGTGCTTTGCTCGTGCATGTTGCCATGAAATGGTGAATGCAATCTCTCCCCTGCTCACCTTGCTGTTCCTGCAGAGCAAACCAGAGTGACCTGTGGCTGTTTAACATAAATGTTGCTGCCCAGCTCTCTGCTAGTTCATTATCCTTGCATTGAAGCCAAGATTACTGAAATTTTCCCTGCTGCTTACCAAGGTGAGTGAGAACAGAGTTCCTCCAGCTGCCATGGGCACGAGCCCAGCTGGATTTGCAGCTGCAACCCTGCAGTGAGTGGGGCTGTCCCTGCAGTGTCCCAGCAGTGCTGAAAGCATCCTGCCCATGCATGGCCATGCTGTCCCTGGTTAGGCAGAGCAGGGACAGGGCTCTCTGCTCCCAGGGGCTCCTGGGGTGCTCTGCTGTCTCAGCAGCTCTGCTCACACCCTCTGGCTCCCTCCTGGCTCTGAGGGGTGGCTGAGCTCGGCTTTCCCAGCTGCTCTTGCTAAAGTCCAGCTGGGGGTGTAACAAGGCAGTGAGCAGGGTTTTTAGCTCAGACCCAATTTTAGCTCCTGAGCAAATAGCAGCAGTGCTGCCAGCCTTCATTACATCCACAGACAGATGGTCTGGACTGAGAGACCAGCAATTAATGTACAATGTGTTCTTTGTTGGCACTCACCACAAAGGCATTTTTTATGTGTATAAACTGTCTCATTCTTAAAACTTATTTTGTTTTGTGACTCTAGTGCCTATGTGGAGCTGGAGGGAAGTGATAATTCCATGTAGGCTTTAAGTGGAGGAGTTGTTCTCTTTCTCACAGCTTTCATTCAATGTTCTAATTACTGAACATAATTTTTATTTTTGACATACTCCTTGCTATCACAGTCAATTCTCCCTAATGTATCTTCTGCATTAAAATGAGCTATTTGCCCCTTAGTATCCCAGTTAAATTGGGAATTTTATAATTTCCATCAGGATCTCCTGCATGGGAAGGAGAAATTTAATTCATTGGAGTGTGTGCATGCATTGGGTCCAGATATTTGCCTGGGTGAGAATCACTGAAGTTTTGTAACCTGACAACTTTACTCATTACTTTTTTACATTATTTTTATCCTCCAGCTTGTTATCAGACCCTTAATTCATTCCCTAAATAGAATCCTACATGAAATGAGCCAGATGTGTTCCTCAAAGCCATCCCAGGCTCCCTGACTATTCCTCAACTATTCTATATCCTGAATCCTCCTTTGGTTAGAGCTCTGTATTTCCAGATAACATTCCCAAACTTGCAAACCAGAAGCCAGCAACTTGCCAGGATGCCTGTGGAGGTGGCACAGTCAGCCCATGGCTGGCTGTTGCTTTTTTGCCAGATTCAGGCTATAACTTGAGGCAGAGGTGATGATCTGCAAAACCAGAGTCATTTTAATGCCTCATTTACTTGATCCTATCAGTTCTTTCTATGAAGTTGGAAGGGTTTTTTTAGCTCTGCCTTTGAGGTGTTTGGGAAGTTATTTGATCAGGATGGAAAGTCTGAGATGCTGAGGACATAAATATGTGATCATGTAATCAGAGTCTGCATCATGGGCAAGAGATGAGATAATGTTCTGGATTAATTTTCTGAGATGTCTCCCTCCAATCTTTTTTGGTCTTTTTTCACTTTTGAAATTGAATTTTATATATGCAGTAGAGAAGGCCAGGCAGATAAAAATTTGGACTGTAATTATGAACTGTTATAGGTAAAAATCCAGCTTTCCATTCAATAAGGAAAATTTTCTGAGGAAAATTCTATAACATCAGAGATAGATGCTGCTTATTTACAACCCCACTTATTTACACTGGATTTTGTAGGATAAAAACACTGTTCATACCACTAGGAACAACTCTTTTTTAAACATTTGTGGGGAGATGTTAGATCAGGTTAGATCTCAGGTTAGATGCTGTAACACTGGGAATGTTTCTCTAGTATTGCACATTTTTCCATCTCAATTCCTCACTATCAATTTGTGGCTGATGTTTTTAAACTCCAGATTGTTGTGTAATAAGGAGAAATAAGTGCTCATTGTTGGCAGATGCTGCTAATGTGGCTTTTCCTGACACTGTTTGTGTCTTTTAAGACTGGATGTATGTTTCTGTGTCTCTGTATTTTTGGTAGAGTTTTTGTTTGTCTTTTTGCTTATCTTTGATGGGGGCGGGGGATGGATTTTGTTGTTGGGGTTTTTTAACAACATCTCAGTAAATTTTCAGCAGCATTCTATAGAAACAGATCTGTGCCTGAGTGATAGACACATCTTGCTGCAGTGGTGCTCTTCAGCTCATGCCACATTGCTCATTGTCTCATGGAAGAGATGCTTTTTGTGTCTAGGAACTGTTTCTTGTAATTTATTTTTGTCTCCCCTCCAGCCCTTGTCCCAGAATTGCTTCATTCACAACTGCATCTCTTAAGCTTCTATGAAAGTATTTAAAGTTGAGTAATACAATTTCCCACTTTCTCTGCCTTGCTGTCCTGTTTTGTAGCAGCCTGAAATGAGAGCAGCAGGATGTGAATTCCTGGGGTTGAGGGCTCTGTTTCCCCCAGGAGCAGCTACAGAGCAGTGGCTTGGTCCTTGGGATGTTGCTGATGCTGGGAATGCCCTTTCCTGGGAGCTCTGATGAATTGATCAGCCCTGCAGCTGCCTTGCATATTGGACAAAAGACATTTTCCACCCTTTGGACGTGGAGAATAAAGGATATAAAGGAGGTATGGCCTCGTAAATCAATCCAGCTAAGCCATCCTCACAGACACCTCATTGAAAGAAAATATTTGGCTGCACTTCTCTTCTACATCATGAAAATCTTTACAGTTCTATGCTGGGTTCAAATTTAGCTTCAGGACTGTGGAAATTCATGGTGGTCTGCAGTGAAGCCCTCTAGGACTGAGATTATCTGTGAGGTCCCCAAGGCATCTGTTGTGTTTCCTACATATGGAATAGAAAATATCTGGCTTAGGACTGAGCTGTGTGGAGAGATATTCATATTTATGAACAGTAGCTCTGTAGCTCTGTTTAAAGTACTTTCCTTCATTCCAGAATCCAAAGGCCAGGAAAATATTAATTTATCAATTATTCTGAACAGTCTTGTGGAATATTTGGTAAGAGGATAGTTTTCTGTACAGAATAAGCCCTTAGCTGTCCTTTTTGAGGTGGGCAGTGAGAAATCCAGTGGTAAGCACCCTTTCCTCCCCAATAACAGTTCAGGTGTTACTCTGTCTTCAACTCTGCTCATGGACATTGAGACTGAACCACAGCTGGAGTTCAGTGTTTAAAGCACCTGGATTTAATTTGTATTAAGGGGTTAGGAATTGTCATGGGAGCAGTTTGTTCACCAAGCCCAAAAGGCAGTGCTGCTGGAGAGGCTTTCCAGCTCACTCCCTGGGATATTGCCATGTCACAGATCCCTGCTGGAGCTGCAGCACCACGCACAGCCTGATTTGAGTGGACATGATGGGAGAAGCCAAACTGGGAATGTCAGCGAGCACTTGGTGGTTTGTACACAGTGCCAAACCCCATTGTTGATATGGGATGAAGAGAATAGGGACTTGCAGGTTAAATTGCTCTTTTCCCAGGTTTAGTGAGCTCTCTGCCTGCTCTCACTGGCCAGGGAAATGAGCTGGGCACGTGTGGGTTCTGCTCAGTGGCACACACCCGTGCTGCTCAGGCTGTTTGCAGTTGCTGTTTGTTTCAGATCATCTCCAGTTACCTGTGGTGTTCCTCCAGCACCACCCAACAAAATAAACCCACACTGACTCCATGAATTAATTCAGGATCCAAACTCTCTTTTCACATCCAGGGCAGCCAGCAAAGGAGTAGATCTCTGGATTATGTGGATGACTGAGGATCACTTTCTCATTACAGACTAATTTACAGCACTGGCCTCTCAGCACACTCTGTTTTACCACCACTGCTTTGTGGAGGAGTTGCAGGAGCACTGAGCCAGGGAGTGTTTGCCTTGTTGGCAAAGGCAGGAGTTCAGAGCTGGGAGCAGGGCTCAGCCCTGGGATGCTGCAGCCCAAGGAGAGCACGGGCTCTCAGGAGCCCTCTGTGTGTCTGCAGAAATGTTCTGCAGGGGGGAGAGGTGGCACAAACAGCTGGGTGCAGAACCTGATGGTTTTTGGGACTCTCATGTGTGGCATTCATCTTTTCTGAAAAATGCCCTCACCCAGGGCTTTTCTCCTGGGAAGCTGAGAAGCCTCAGAGAAAAGGAAAACAATTCTTATCTCATTTGCTTCTCCTGTGCTGTGCTCATGTGGAATGTGTTTGGAGATTGTTCACCCACAGGTGATTGTTCCATTGCATTCTGCTGGGAGTTGTTTTCACTCTTGGGCCAATCAGGGCTCTGGAGAGAGTCACCAGTTTTCATTATTATCTTTTTAGCATTCTGTCTGTACCCTTTCTGTATTCTTTAGTATAGTTTAGTTTAGTATTCTTCAATATAATATTGCATCATAAAATAATAAATTATCCTTCTTAGAACATGGAGTCAAATTTATGGCTTCTTCCTTCATCTGGGCACCCTGCAAATACAGTACTCATGGACCACCCCTGCAACAACCTTGCTTTAAAATTCCCAGTATTTAGCATTAAATTTCTGTTTAGTTCAAGATAACTTTTTTTTTTTTTTAACTTCAGAGGCTGCTGCATAAATAAATAAAATTGGCTTTTTTGAAATGTTTTACATCATTACTGCAACATCAGGCAATGGTTTGTGGTTGGCCTAGGAAATGGCTTTTTTCCCAGTTTGGAAGCTGTTGCCACCAAAGCTGTAGTGACCTTTAGGTTACTACAACTCTGCTTGTTTGAAAAAAAGATATTAAAATAAAATCTGGTGTAAAGCACAGCTTTCCAGCCACAACTCAGCTCCATTTGATTTTGCATGAAAAATGTGCTGAGGCTGCCTTAGCCCCCATGGAAGTGAGACAGTGCAAACTAGAACCAGGCACCTGCTTGGCTGCAGCTTTGTTTTTTGTGTGTGGGTGGTGAGGAAGGGGCAGAGATTCCCCAGTGCCTGGTGTGGTGCTGAGGTACCCAGTGAAGAATGGAATTTTCACAATTCAGTGATAAAATACTTGCTTTGCCCTGGGGTGGTTTAGGTGTTTGGGGACTGCAGACAAAGATTAGGATTTTTTTCTCTCACTTCTTTGGCTAAAGCATAGAAATTATGTAATAACTCACAGAATGCCCAGGTTGGAAGAGACCTTCAAGATCAAGTCCAACCCAGCCCCAACACCCCAACTGAACCCTGGCACCCAGTGCCACATCCAGGCTTTGTTAAACACCCCCAGGGATGGGGACTCCACCACCTCCCCAGGCAGAACATTCCAGAACTTTATCACCCTTCCTGTGAAAACTTTTTGCTAATATCCAACCTGTATTTCCCTTGGTGCAGCTCTATTTTATTTGAAGATGATTCCAACCTGAACTTGTCCAAGGAGGAAACAAAGCCTCAGAAGAAAGTTTCCCTTTCCCAAAGACAGAGCTGGGGTGGGGTTTTGTTGTGATTTATCTAGTCAAAGAAAAAAAAAATCCAAAACATAACAGCTATGAGCAAAAAAGTATTTTTGGAGAGAGAAGCAATCTGTGTTTTTAGTAATATTATATTGATGAATATTTTAGTGGTGTGAACATGAATAAATATCCTCAGAACTTTAAGATTTTTACAAGCTTGGCCACCCAAAAGTGGTTGAAATTTTTAATAATGTCTTAAAATGCCTGGTCATCAACAAGATAAAGGGCATATCAAGCAGGATTTAATGCTTTTGAAATGTCAAATTACACTGATGCCTTAAAACAATACGAGTGTTTTAATTTCTGTGGCATTTTAAAGAAGTTAACTTTGCAATTTTATTGCAGGATGTAATGTGCAATTGTTAAAACATCATCAAACTGATTGCTTTATTTGATTTAAAATGTCATATTCAGTACAGTGATTTTCACTCATTAACATTAAACTTGGGGAACCATATGTTAAACCAATCTTGTCTATTGAATGAGCACACTCAGTTAAGTAACATGAGCAGAAAAAATGTGAGACTTTCTACTAAGCACTTTTATCCCCATTTTTAAAATCCTCTAGACTTCATTAGGACAAACCTAATCCTGCAAATGGTAAATCATTCTATTTATAGATTGCATGGCATTTTGATATTAAAATGCATAAAATCTGCCAATAGTTTAGAAATGAGGCATCAGCAAAGAGGATTATTGGTCTACCTAAATAATAATACAACCATTAAGAGGATAACATTTTCCAATTGCAATTACATGCCTTAATTTTAAAGAAGCTATCATTTACAATAATTTGGCAGATTCAGTCCATATTTCTTTCACAAATTTATTTCTTCATTATGCCTCAAAACAAATTTATGGTGCATTTATGTTTGTGAAGATAATTTGCTTAGTTTATTGTGAATGGAAATCAGTAATTACATACAATCTCATTTTCTACAGACATAAAGTTAATTCATGGTAGTAATTTTACACAGAATATTAGCCTGTGTTAGTTATGATGAAAATGTTACAGTGGCAAATGCTCTATTGCAATATAATTTCCTTGGACTCCGTGAAAAGGAAATACTGACTTGGTAAAATAACACTTAACTCATTGATTTTGTGATAATTTTGGGTGATTCTAAAGATGTATTAATGGTTATAGAGAAAATCCCTATCTGGGCCTAAAATCAGAAATTCTTTTGTGAGTGGGGAATGGAAGCTTGTGGAAAAATAAACATTTCCAGAAGTCCAGCAACAGATCAGCACTGCCAGATTCTGGAAGTGAGCCTTTGATATTGCTGATGAAAGCAACAGATCCCATTCTCCAAGGGATTCAAATGGAATCCCTGGATTTGGAGATGTAAAAGGGCCAAAGCTAAATAAGATGTCTGGAGGCAATGATTCTATATTAGCATTCCAGACAATGGTTTTGCCACAAACAGTCTTTTCAAGCATGCAGTGTCTGAGCCTTTTGTGGCAGATACTAAAGGAAATTATATTCAAGGGAAAAAAAAAAAAAAGGAAGAGATTATTATTATTTTTGATCATATCCTGGATATTTACTCAGAAGCATGAGCAATAATTCAATGTAAACCTAAATGTTTTGCCCTGGACATTTTTGAGTTTACAGTGCATTCCTCCAGTTCTTTGATGGAGATTCCACCTGAGAAGTGGGAGAGAAAACCAAATTATTAATTTTTTCCCCCACCCCAAAAAAAGGTGTTGAAACACAAATATTTCTCATGGCTGGGGGAAACAACAAAGGAATAAGTGATGATTTTATTTTATTTTTTATTTTATTTTTTATTTTTTATTTTATTTTTTATTTCATTTTTTATTTTATTTTTTATTTTATTTTTAATTTTTATTTTATTTTTTATTTTATTTTATTTTTTTATTTTTTATTTTATTTTTTGTTTTATTTCATACTTTATTTTCAGAACTGTCTGCACTGTTGGCCTGGCCTTTGGATGTCCTGTTATCCAGTGGCAGAACTCTGAGCCAAGTTGTCATTTGCCTTACACTGAAGCAAAAATTCATAAAGCTATTCTGGGAATTTTAATTTCCTTAGTTTTTCTGAAACAGTTAAATAAGGATAATTTGCCATTTTGGAACAAAATCCTGGGGGACTGGGTAGTGGTAGTCCTCCAAATATGATGTTACAGGAAAGTGTTACACTCCTAGCTGAACAGAAGGGACACAAATCTGTAATTAGCCTTTATATCACAAAATGTATGAAAATCTTACACACTGTAAAATATCTGCCATCTCATTAAAAGTAAATGAGGTTTGGCCAACTCTGGATCTGTAGAATAAGATTATTTCCAAAGTGTTATGCCGTTAAGAATTTTTAAAGGGATCTTTGATTTCAAGGACTATGGTAAGTATAGCTGTGTGTAACCCATAAATTGTTATTGCACAGGATTTATGGAAGTATTTCATTATTTACCCTGAAGTTGCATTTAAAATAAAGATTGTGAAGATCCCATGGCTTTTGAAAAAGTTGATTTTCATCTTTTTGGTTGACGTCACAACCTGACCCAGAGCAATGCTACCAAAAATAAGGAATTCCAGAGGGAGGAGTTCTTTCCATGGGCAAATTCCTGCTGGTGCCCCCCCTGAGCCTGCCCTGGCCCAGCCTGAGGCCGTTCCCTCTGCTCCTGTTCCTGTCCCTGGGAGCACAGCCCGACCCCCCGGCTGTCCCCTCCTGGCAGGGAGTTGTGCAATCCAAAAATATTCCTTCTTTTAGAGGAAATTTTAAAATCAGCATGGAATTAAATCACTTCTACAAGACCAAAGTCCTTTGCTTTTAATCTTAAAACCTGATCTTTCCTACTTTGAATAGAGATAGTGTTTGGGGGTTTTTTCCTTCTTTCCTTGCTTTTTTTTTTTTTTTTTGTGTATCATGTAAAATTTGCTTCTCTGGCAGAGATGGCCCTGTAATGGGTTCCTGCTGTTGCTATCTGCCTGAGTCATTGATTTTGTTTGGAACTTCTAAGTGCTCCTGGAACACAAATCATTAGATTCTGTATCTCTGCATTCTCTTCCAGTAAGTTCTTAAAACTTTTAAATCAGGCACAAATATGCATAACACCTAACACAGAGAACTTAATGTCAGCTAATTTCTGCTTTAACAAAAGGAATAAATAGCACCAGGCACCAGCTGCTTTATTACCTGTCATTTGGGCACAGCAGAAAACTGATATGTCACCAGCTTATCCAAAGGTAGAACTTATTTTATAAAATAATAAATTAGCAGCAATAGTGAGTTTTCAGTCTTGTATTGTCTGTCACCTTTGTCTTGGTCACCTTAGTCTTTCCTTTGTGCTTAGAATTTGAGACTTTATATGGGGGGCTGGAATGCTTAAGGGAATATCTTTAAATGAAGTGTGCCCTAGAAGAGCTGCTGAGGAAGTGTAAGGCCTGAGAATTAAAATAGTGAATATAACCTTGGTGGAATCAAACAGAACCCATAAAAAACCCTTTAAGTTACACGATTTTGTCTTACAGGAATTGGTATGAGTATGTATAAAACCACAAATACTGAGATCTTTTTTCAGGTTCAGGGTCCTGAATTTTGCCAAGAGGAATGAATTCCCAAGTGTGCAGTGTCCTGCTCCATTTCTAGGGGAAATACTGAGGTGGCAGATGTCACTCTGTTCCTTAAATCTTCACTGTCAGTGGCCTTTTTTTTCATCCTAACTCCTACATTGCTGCATATTCAGAGCTGTTAAGATGTGAGGTTAAAATTCCTTTCTTTCAAAAGGAATTTATGTATATGAGTATATATGCATTTAGTAAAAACTAGATAAAATATTCTGTAAATCAGAATATCTCAAGGGGGAGATGAAAGCAATTGGAGACTGCAACATGTCACTCCAGAAAAACTTTTTGTTCAAAGAAATACTTGCATTATTAGTTCAAAATTAACACAGAAGTGAGGATTACTTTGAGGAAAGGCTACATGAACTTTGAAATGATGCAGCAGAGCATCCAAACAGTCACAGCAATGACTTGTGATGTTGTGGGTGCTAACAGAGCATTCTCCTCTTAAATAGACCTTTCAAATACAGTGGATTTTTTGGGTTCTTTTACAATTACAGAATAGACTTCTTAAAACTGAAAAATAGTTCAAGAGAAACAAAAAGAGGCTCAGTCCACCTCTGCAGTGATCAAAAGACTTGGCATTCTAAAGTATTCATTTTACCTGCTGAAAAAATAATCAGTATGGAAACACTCTGTAGAATGATTGAAATTGAATTTTCAGGCTATTAACCACTCTAAAAATGGAATCACGACACAAAGATCATTTCCTCTTGCTTCTCATTTCCAAATGAAGTGCTGCAATTTCTGTCCAGGTGGGAGGAGTTTGTAGGAAATGCTCTGGAAGGAGCAAGCTCCAGTTTGGCTGGGAATGTCAATGAAGGAGTCTTGGTTCTATCCCAGTTTCTGCTGCTGTAAAAGGAGCAGTTACCTTGTGCTGCCACCCTGACTCCTCCAAACCCCAGGGAGCTGGAAACACTCCACTGAGCCATTACTGGGCTGATTCCAGAGTTACTGGCCTTGCAGGAGTTTCCTCCTCTCTGCTGTTCCCACGTTGCTGTTGGGGTCAGGCTGATTTGTTAGCGAGCTGAGTGGTGCCTGCCAACCTCAGCCATGGATCAATGTGCTGAGCAGTGAGCAATCAGCAGCAAATGCATGGGCTGTGCCCAGACAGCTCCCAGTCCAAGTGCTGAAATGCAGAAGTTAGCTGGTGTTAAATGCATCCTGCAGGAAGTCCTGCGTGGCAGACTGATGGCAGGAATTCCTGCCGCGCATTAGCCATGCACAGGAGCCCTGTGGAGCACACAAAGGGCTGCAGGCTGCCACAGAGTCTGGCACCACACATCCCTGCCCTTTCTTGATCCTCTTTCAGAGGCTCCAGCCCAACTGGAACTTGTGACCTGGCAGAGTTGTTGTGTTCTTCTGCTGCTCCTCTTGAAAGAATTCTGTAACGAAGCCGCTCACAAAGGCGCTGGGTTTTGATGTAGTGAATCAGAGAATTGCAGAAAAAGACAAAATCATCCCTGTTAGTTGAAAGAGGAGTGTGCCAAAAGAACAGCTTCAGCTCCAGGTACACAGAAGCCTTGCTGCCTCACGGCCACTTTGACTTTCATTAGTTTATTGATTGCTTCCAACTGTTGCAGAAACAGTTTGGGGCTGGAGGCTCAGGCATTGTGAAATGGCTCTTTGATTGCTAGCAATTTAGGAATTCTGGTGGCTAGCAAAATGAGCAGCACTAAATTTAGAGTTTTTCCTGTGTTATTCATGGAGGAGGGGGCTCTAAGATGAATATGTACAGACTTTGGCCACACACTGCCACACTTACCAGGGAGCCAGGGTGCCCCTGCTGTGTGACACTGCTGTGGCTGCAGTCTGCTCGGGTGGGGAGTTGTAGGAATGTGGTTTTTGTTGATGGAGTGATAGAGTGACAAAACCATCCTTTGTCTCCTAAAAAAAGAAAAAAAGCCCAGAAGTTTCTCTCCTCAATTAAGTAAAGAGACATCTACTAGGATATGGGGGACTTCACCTCAAACTTAAGGATAGCCAATGGGACAGGAGCCAAAAAGTCCCCCCTTAGCAGTTTACTAGAAAAAGAAGAGAACAAAGAAACTGATGGCTTTTGTGAGGTGTTTTACCAGAGCATGAACCTCTTGCACCCGGCTAGGTTTTGTTATTTTGCCTTTTAATAAAACTTTTTGTTTCCAACACTACCACAGAAGCCATCCTGCTGATTTTATGCCTTCTAAGGTAGCTGAGCTATCTTGGGTGTGAAATAGACATCCAAGAGCTGATGAGACCCGGCTTGAGGAGACCATATATCAGAGAATTACTGAAACTGGCACTGGGGGAGAGCCTGTCTCACACAGGCTTCATTTGGACCTGGACTATTTTCATGACGTTAGGAAAATTAATCCACAAACACCAGAGGTTTATGTCCAAAAAGGAGACAGAGGAGTCCTTTTTCTTTACTTGCATAAAGGGAGAGGCCATGGGGCATTCCCCTGGGATATCTCAAATTTATGGAGGACGCAGCCTCCTCTTTATCCCAATTCCCAGCCACATTTCCCTTCTCTCTTTCCCCCTGGGCTGAGGTACTTGAGAAGTTCAGACTTCCCAATAAGCCTGATCCCAAAGATTTCCCTCTAAAGTATAACCCTCCCTTTTAATTTTTAATTCTTATGGAATTTGGCATTTTTCTTCCCCATTGCTTCTTTCATCTCTCAATCTCTAATTTCATTTATCAGCAAACCTGAAGTTTATTTGTAAAAGCAAATATCTTTTCCCAATCATCAATCAGTGGAATCCTTCCCATTGTTTCTTTTATCTCCCAGTGCTGGTTTTATCTACCAGCAGACCCACAGCTTGTTTGCAAAGACAAATCTGCCATTCCTCTCAAGGGGACATAATGAACCATCCACCCTTCCATTCAGAAGGTAGAGGTACACTTAGAAATGCTGCAGCTGAGAGTTTAGCTTCTGTCCCACTGCTCATATTGATCACCACTGTCCTTCTCCAGAGGGAGGATAGGTGTACACAGCACCTGCTTGGAGCCCAAGTGATGACAAGCTGAATTTGTGTACTGGAGGAAGGTTCTAGCTGCCAGAATTTGGGTTTTCATGCCTTTGCCTATCAATAAAAGCATTTTGCTCTTTACCAGCAGAATACTAAAACCATTTCTATGGCACAGAGCTGTGTTATGTGGATTCCCCTGGAGCTGTGGAGGAGCTGAGGCACCAGAGCCAGTTTATCTCCACCAAAGTGCTTTGTCCATGCAAAAGCAGGGCAAGCAAGAAACCAAGCTCAGGTGCCTCCTAAAAGCAGGGCATTTTACTGTGTCAAGGAACTCCAGAGAACCTTGCCACTGTCAGGATAAGAAAGGGAAATTGCAAAGGGATATAAAAACTGAATTTCATAACTCAGGTGCCCAGATCCTGTCTCCTCAGTGCAGCCTGCTCCTGGGAACCTGAGCCTCTCTGAGTGGCAGCTTCAGAACTGCTGCTACAGACCTGAAATTGGTTTTCCTTCCCTTGCAATGCCTGCAGACTTTCCTTGGACATGGATATGTTTCTTGCAGGTCATGGGCATATTTTAAAACCAGTAAGTTAAAAATATTTTTTCCTTTCTCCTGTAGCCTGCTTAGGTTATTTTTTTCTGTATTTAAGGCCATTCTATGAATGGTCTTAAATAGAGAAAAAAAATTTTGCTAAAGGCAGTTTGCTCTCCTACTTAACAATTTCAGGCTTGACATTGGTTGGGAATAAAGTCTTAGAGAGGATATTACAAGTGAGTGAAAGAGATTGTCCATCTCTGTGCCAGGATTCACTTTAGGAGTTTGTGAAATTCCTGGACCAATAATCCTACTTTGATCTGGGACAGTTTCTAAGTAGTGTTGCAGTAGAAATACTAATGAACTGATTTCTCCCAGTGCACACTCTTCCCTTCCCTTCTGTATCCCAGAGCAGGAGCTCGTGCTGCAGGTCAGGGATGTTCCTTCCCCACAGTAACTTTGGGCCAGCCTGGGAACTGCACACAGCCTCGTCATAAATACTTTAAACCTTGCTTTCTCACTCCAGCTTCTGAGTGAGACTAAAGTGAGCCTCCAAAAAACCCTTTTCATGTGATTCTGCCTTCCCCTCAGCATGCAAACATGCTCCCTTAATTAGGGCTAGCACTGTGAATAGGCCATTATTCTACATGGTTCCAGGAGGCTGTTCTGCTGGAGAAAAATAAAAGGGCACTGGAAAACAGGTATCAACAAATGAATATCAAATGGTTTATTAAATAGCCCACAGCAACTGCTGAGTAAATATAATAAATCCTAGGTTGTGATGAAAACTGTAGCATTTGGTGTTGGTGGCAAGGCACTAATGAGGGGGGGTTGGGAGCTGCTAGGCTGGCAAATGCTGGCAGGACTGAGCCTGGCAGCCTCAGCAGCCTGCAGAGCAATGCTGTGAGCCCAGGCCCGTGCTCTCTGAGCCCCCCAGTTTGGGCTGGGAATCCTTGGAAGCTGGGATTGTCCCCCAGGCTGTCCTCAGGCACTGTCCCAGCTGGCTGAGCCCTGTCTCCATGCTGGGATGGTTTGGTGCTGCATGTGACCTGGGCCAGGGTGAAACCCCTGTCCATGCCACACCCAGGAGAACTGGCATGTCCACTGTGCTCCATAAAGAGATTTCATTTCCATGTGCCAGCAGACAGCAGAAGGGAGTTTGAGGGCACCCTTACACCATTCCTGCTGTGTGGGAGGGCCCTTTGCTCTGCTCAGCTGAGGTGGGGGCTGAGCCCTTCAGAGCAACCAGGCTGGGGCTCTGGTCTTACTGAGAGGCACCAAAGGAGCACCAAAAACCTCAACAGACATGTTCTGACAGTCTCACTCTGTGAAGCCTGAAGCTCTACCTATGTTTGGTTTTTTTAAAGTTTCTAAATTAAATATTACAAAAAAAAAATTAAAATCCCCAAAAAAAACCCTAAAGGAAATCAAGACAACAACATTTAGCTCATTGCAACTTGCCCTTTTCTCTGTCTGGGCATAGAGAACAGGAGAAGGGGACCAGGGATTTCAGCTTGCTCAGTGCAAAGCATGAACACTCACCTGTTCTTTACCTGTGCTGCTGGAAACTTTGTGAGGATTATCCCTCGCTGCTCCCCATGTCCTGGACAGATCCTTTGTCTGGGAGCTCAGCCTTGGCATGGAGCTTCTCAGCTTTCTGCCCAAGGACTGGGAGCCTGCAGGCTGCCCTGGAGCTGCAGGGGAAGGCTGCCAAAGGCCCCTGTCTGCTCAGGGGAAAGGTGCTGTGTGACACAGGGCTCTGGTACAGCACACACCACAGCCAGCCTCGTCCTCTCCCTTCTGGAGGAGTCTCTGCCAAGGAAAAAGGCAAGGCTTGTGCAATTTCCCCCCACTCATTTTGGGATCTTATCATCCATGCCAAGATCTTTCTGCAGTGTCAGGGATTTGTTTGGGTTTAGTGGGGATGAAATTGTACAAACACTCAGAGGAATTCACACTCATGTTTCATCACTGAAGCTCTTCCTCCCCATAGGTCTTTATCAATAGAGGTTCACCCACTTATACAGCAGCAACAAAAGTCTTACAAAGCTCTGAAAAGATTTTTAAATATTATTTTAGCCATCTTTATTGTTTCTTTTAAAGAGCTGTGGTTTTTTGGTGGGACATCTGTTGCAGTAAAGTAGAAAAATTATTTAAATATATAAAATTATAAAATCAAGCCTGCTCTGTTAGATCCATGGCTGGCCTTGTCTAGCCAACACTTTGCAAGTTCCCAGGTGAAAACAGTCCTGTATGAATGGTTTGTTAACACAATCTATTCCTGGGGAAAAACAACTAAAAACATTAGATCTATCCCATGAGACTCAGTGAAGAAAGTATGTAAACAATTTAAGAATAAAGAGATTTGATGGACAAGTAAAATACCTTTTTCTAACCAATGGAGTTACTGGCAAGAAAGCTCCTGCCCAACTGGAGTCACACACAAGGTCTGTAAACCTGGATAAAAATGAGTTATGTGAATAAAAAATGGGCTTTTCCTGCATGAAGGAAATGGAGTCTCACCTGATTCCTTCCAACAGACATCCTACTTCTCAGAAGATGTCACAATTAGCCTGGAAAAGCAGAAGAACAGCACAGTGTTGAGGTTTTGGCATGTAAATTTGATGTCCCCCACTCAGAGGCAAATCAAGATAAACAAAGATAAGTGATTCAGGCCAAAGTTGTCCTTTCTGACTTGGCAGGAGTGAAGGGACACAGGCTCAGCTCCTGCTCTGGGACCAGCCTTGGGTTGTCACTGCTGTTAATTCTGGGGGAGCCTGGTCAGTCCCCGGGCTGCACTGAAAGCCAAGTGAGACTGCAGCTAATCTGGCATTACTGAGTGGAAGGAAACCAACCTAGAGTGGAAAAAAAGAGGAATAATTAAGGAAAATTACATAAAAGAGAGGGTGACAGAGGTTAATATCTCGCTTTTCAAATCTGAGGAATAACCACATCTGGCAATATCTGGTGAATTCAAAATACATTGATGGGAAACCAGACTGCAGTGTCAGGACTTGGTGCTGCAATGCTTGCCTGAGTTCCCTTTTTATATTTCTTGTGTTTCTCACATGAGCAGTATCTCCCAAAAGCTTGACTTTCCCAGTATTTAGCCAATTGGAGTTCTTCTGATGCTTTTATTTTGAGCTTCTCTCCCAGTTTCAAAACCCTTTCACCCCCTTGCCTTGCACCACCTGGTTTTACAAAGTGCCTTTCATTCCTCCTGCTCTTCCAGCCATGCCAGGGAATTTGGCTCAGCCTGAATGTGTTTAATTTGCATTTATTCTCACACCAATTTGTGTGACAGGCCAAATGAGATAATAGGACTGTTTGGAAGTGGAGGCATCCATTTGGCAGCTCTGGATGCTGCAGCCTCCCCACCTGAGTTCTGTGAGGCTGGGCAGGACCTGTGGTGCTTTCTGAACCACAGAGCAGGATGCAATTTGGAGTTTTCCAACTGCAGAAAATCTGCAGGCAGTTTGTAGAAAGGCTGGACAGGGACCTTTCCCAAGGGCATGTAGTGATAGAGGCAGGGGGAAGGACCTTAAACTGCAGGACACTGGGGTTAGATGGGAATTGGGGATGAGGAATTGTTCCCTGGCAGGGTGGGCAGGGGTGGCACAGGGTGCCCAGAGCAGCTGGGGCTGCCCCTGGATCCCTGGCAGTGCCCAAGGATGTCCAGGCTGGACACTGGGGCTGGGAGCACCTGGGCAGGGGGTTTGGGGTGAGATGATCTTTGAGGTCCCTTCCAACACACAGCATGTTGTCATCTCAGTGCAAAAGTTCCACACCTTCTTGGTGATTGCTCATGGGCAGCTCCTCACAGCACTGACCCCTTCATCTTCAGAGCACAGCCAACAAACTGCAGCCCCCCTCTCAGCCACATAACCCACTCTCTTATAGCCCTCATCCTCACTGGACACAGCTGTGCCCTGTTCCTGAGCTTTGGTGATCAGCACAGCTGCAGCTCCTCAGGGGTGAGATTGCCTTCTGCACCATCTTTATTTTCCCACATTCCATCCCCCCCCAAACCACTCTGTGGTTCTGTTGTGTGTGGGCAGTTTGAACTGATGTGTCCCTGCAAGGGAAATCGACTTGATAATGCATTCATTCAAAATTCAAGAATTTCACTCTGTTCAGATTCCTTCACCAGCAGAAGAAGCAGATGTACCTGAAATATTTTACCCGAAGCTGCCAGCAGAAATCCAGCTGGTGTGATGGCACTTTGTTTATTGACAACCTCTGAGGTGTGTGAATGAAAAGCCATTGTCTCTTTCCCTCTAGGGGAGAAACTTCAGTGCCATCTTATCCCTTTATTAAAGTAAATTCTGCTGGTCTCAGCTCACTTCCTAGTGTCTCTATTCCATATTAGATATTACTGTATAAAAAAAAAAAAAGGACAAATTGACAGCATCTGAAAGTGAGAGTCCTTGGAATTGAATTAGCTCCTCTGTCAGGATTGAGGTCGTTGCTGGGACAATGTAACAAAATAATTTTGTTCACTGGCCTTTCACAGCAGCTGCATCTGAGAGCCAAAAAAAAATACCTGTGCTTTGTTTTAGTGATGTCAGGGAATGTCAGAGCCAGAGAAGTTATCCAGAATTGAAATTAACTACACCAGGGTTTGTTTTCAGGCTGGGGAGGTCTGAGCTGCTCTGGAGGAAGATGGGGTTTGTGCTTTGCAATTTTCTAATTGGAAATGACACAGATGACATCAGGATTACTCTGAATTATTCTTTGCTGGCATCAGTTACCCTGGAGCTTTGTTTCTCTCACTCTGCCTTCTGTCTCCCAGTGGGTTAGACTCAGAATTAAACAGAAGATACTCTCAGGGTGACACACAAGGCAGAAACCTTCTGTGCCTCAAGAATTAAATACTGAAGGGAGCAAGCAGCTGAAAGGGTTAACCAGCCTGCTCTGACTCTCCCACAAGGTCCATTCCATGTTCACCTTTCATCCTGGGGTTTTTTTTGTTGTCTTTTGTTTTTTATTGAACCTACTCCCATCTGTAGGTAGAGTCTATGATTGTGTACAGGACTTTACAAGCTGTCTCACCTGAACAGCTCCCAGTGATTTGTAGCTGAAGAGGATTTTTATCTTTCAGCAGTCTTGGCCTAATGCATTCTGCCCTCATGTAGTGATCAACTTTCCAAAGAATAGGATTCAGAATTTTAAAGTAATAACCATTGCAATGCTTTTTATTCTGATTTCTTCTTGATCTTTCTTGCAATAGAAAAAACACCAAACAAAAACAACCCTAAACATGGGACCAACCTGCTGTGCTTAGGTGTTATAGCCTTGTTCTGTACATGATTTAACTGTTTGTTCCCTAGTTAATATTTTACTACTTATATGTAGAACTTCTACCACCTATTTGATATCCATGGAATAAAACCTTGATTCCACATTACACACGAGGCAGAAATATTGACATGTTCTTGCACACTGTCCAGAAGTGAGGCAGAGCTGGTTAAAAGCCTACCAGAGAGTGAAAATGGCAAGTAACACCCTGAAATTCCAAAATGAGGGGGCATTCTTGAGCCTGGGAAGAAGCAATTACTAGAGTGAAATTTGGGACCTAAAACTGAAAGTTTTTCTGGTCTGTGCTGTGCTATCAAAATGGAAGTGCCAAAAGGAGGGATCTATGAAATATTTGCCTCACAAAGAAAATGCTCTTCAGGGAGATGCTTAATGTAGAAAAAAATCTTCCTGGTGGTGGAAGAGAAGCCAGGCAACACTGATCTGGCACTGCAGTCACTGCTTACACTCCTGTTATAATTAGCTGCCTGATTAATTTCAGACAAGTATTTTTGATCCAAACCTAAAAAAATTCTTATTGCTCTCAAAACACACAAAAACCCACGGATACTTTAATTCCCTCCTGTCCATTTATACCTATATCAAGGCAATAAGGCAGCCCTGGATTTAGTTCTAAGCCTTGTTCTTTTAATCTCCTTCCTGAGAGCATTGAGAAAAAAGCACTAGGCAGTGTTTAATTATCTCCTGCAGCAGTCAGTAGCTGTGCCCTGGGCAGGGGAGGATTATTTGCCTCCCATCAGCAGTCTGGGGGTTCTCTGTGTGCTCTGTGACCCACTTGCTGGGGATCTGCAGTGACAATACAAACACAGCTCCAGGAAACCCCTCTAGGAAAAAAAAAAAAAAATAAGTGACAGCATCACTAGCCCTGGTATGAGAAGAGGGAGTGCTGCTTTCTCACTTTTTGGGGGTTTTCATCACATTTTGAAGGCCTGCATGGCTGCAAGGACTGGGGGAGCAGCATCAGAGCATCCACTCAGCTTAAACTTGAAACCCTCTGACCTGCTGGGTCTGGCCTTTGTTAGACTGGCTTCAGCCACTCCCTTTGGGGTGTTGTCAAGTGGAGTGTTCAGGCTGCACTTTGTATTTTTTAATATTGAAAAGTAAGTGCTTTTGCACTGAGGAGCACTGAGAAATCCCCTGCTGGCCCTGTGCTAGCAGGGACACATTTCACATCAATTTAGCTCAAGACAAAAGGTGTGGGTTTAGTTTGTTAGAGTCAGCCTTCTTCCAGTTTAGTGGCTGGTGGAAGGCAGCTTTCTCTCAAGTTATTTTGTCACAAAAAGTTGATAGAGTGCTATTTGTGGGAGGGGGGGAAATTCAAGATAATTTAAATCATCTTAATGGGAGAGGAGAGGGAGCTGAGACTTTCATTTTGTCTTTAAAGCTATAAGGGAGAGGTTGAAGTGCTAGGAACAAGTTTCAGATGAGAAGAATAGTTACGAACTTGATGAATTAATTAGGGTCAAAAATTAAGACATGACTGCAATTCTGTACCTCTGAGTCATTTGAATATACTTGGAATGGCAGTGAATAAAAATACTCAGACTTACCCCAGCTAAAAATGGCATCATTTTTGGCTGACATAGGGAATATAACTTAAAATCCTGTATGTCATTGAAATGCCAGAAATGTCTGATAACTCACAGGAAAATTAAGGCATTTATAATGACAGAGCTGTTTTATCAGTGTGATGCTGAGAATTGAACCTAAGCCCGGGCATCAAAGCAGTTCAGCAGCTCCATTTGTACTCCTTGCTGCACTTTCATAACCAGAGCAGCTGGGGGACTGGGATGGGACCCATCACTGTCACTTTTGCAGGGAGCCCAGCCATGCCTGGGCAGCTCCTGTGCAGCTGAGGGCTGTGCTGGGTTCTTTGGCTGGGACAGGATCTCAGTGAGCTCTCACTCCGCTCCATTCCCTGCCTGCCCCGTTGCCATCAGGGCTCTTTGGGGCTGCCCTGCTTTGTCTCTGAGCTGGAGGAGCTCCCCCAGGAGCTGCTCTTTGAGCACACTGCACTCCCCAGGCTGCTCTGTCACTGTGAGTTTGGTCAGAGTTTTCAGCTCCTGGAACTGCATTTCTCCCATTTCTCTTTAAGTACCTTTTTTTTTTTAACAGTCAGGTTCCTCTGGGTAGGTGGTACCTTGCTTAGGCTCCAAATGATTTGTTACAAGGTGTTTTAAGACTAAACTGTCCAATTAAGAGCTGACACCTGGATTATTTTCCCTTTTAACCCAATAACTGATCCCAAAGTGCCCGCAGTGAGGACTTCTCTGCCCAATTACAGAATGCCACCCAAACCCAAGAAGAAGAAGAAGAAGGAAGAAGAAGTGTGGAGGTGTTTGAGGGTCCTCAGGATGGGGGAAGAGATGAGAATCTTGACTCCATGTTTCAGAAAGTTGATTTATTATTTTACTATATATATTATATTAAAAGAAAATCATATATTAAAGCTATAGTAAGAAAGAGAAAGGAGACATCAGAAGGCTGGAAAAAATGATAATAAAAAACCTGTGACAGACTCAGAGAGTCTGACACAGCTAGATCTGTGATTGGTCATCAAGTAAAAACAATTCACATGGAACCAATCAAAGATGCCCCTGTTGGTAGGCAACCTCCAAACCACATTCCAAGCAATCAGATAATTGTTGTTTACATTTCATTTCTGAGGCCTCTCAACTTCTCAGGAGAAAAATCCTGGCAAAGAGAATTTCATAAAATATGTCAGTGACAAAGAAGCATGAAGAAGAAACCCAGGACCACACCCTGTGCCCTCCATCTTGCTTCCATCCACAACATCCTAAAAATCCCAAACCCTCAATTTCTCACCCAGTGACACACCCACACTGCTCTCTATAATCGATTTCACACTTTTGTGGGTTCCAGTCTGTCTTGGAGTCTGGGAAACTTTCCCATGAGTGAGGGTCAGAGTCAGTGCTGCCCTGGGGGTCAGGGCACCCCAGAGCAGACACAGAAATATTCCCTGTGGTGCCCTGGTTTGCACAGGGCTGGGTGAGATGAAGAGACACGGAGTGTCCTGGTACCTGCTCGTTCCCCCCTCAGCCCTGAGGGCTCTGAAATGTGGGCACACCCAGGGACCACCCACACCTCACCTGTTGGCCTCCCAACCCTCAAAACCAGCCAGGAGAGCCTCACCTGAAGGCACAGAGTGTTTTCATTTACCAGAGGTTTCTTGTTGCTTTTTGGAGAAGTCACTTATTCATGAACACTGCTAAGGTAATGGGAGACAAAAGCAACTGCAGTGATTGCTCTGCTTTCTACAGGAACTCAGGGAAACAGCCAAAATGAAGAGAAAGCTCTGCTAGCATTACTAATAATACACTTGAAAATGTTTTCCTTCAATCTATCTTTTCTTCTATTGACTAAGAAGCTGAGTTAATAGGTTTGTTCACTTAAGACATATGTGTGGGCTTTTAATACATGCTGGTTGTTTCTCCCATCATTTCATCCATGATGTACCAATCAATTTTCAGAGCTGGGCTTGCCTTTTTTTAATTTTTTTTTTTTTCCTGGATATTGGTTTCTCTTTTTTCAAGCTCCTATTTCAGAATATGAATGGTCAGGATTACCTCCTGATGGATTCTCTAGGGGCTCAGTGGTGTGGCATCACATATCTGGGGACATTCTAAGCAGCCTCTTGACTTTATAAATAGAGACCCACAAAAATGAAAAACAATTAATCAGGATTCTGCACATCTAGAAAATGAAGTCAGCAAATTTAATACCCTACATGGCACACAGTGTCCAAGCAAAGTGTCATGTAACATATTGAAATGCAATTAACATGGAACTAGTTCCTTGGGATGGTGGTATTCCTAGTCAGGAGGAAGACCTGGAACAGGTGGAACAGCAGAACCTTTACAGTGCAGTTTGGTAGCAAATTCTCATTTATTTAGTATTGTCAAATATGAAGTTACAAAGCTCTCATCCTCAGGGCTGCAATACAAACCTGCACATCCTGATTTCATAACCCCTGCTCTAGCCAGCAGATCCCACTGCTTTCTGCTGGGTTTAGTCTCTTTAGCCACTAAATCTTTGCTGTAAAGTATGTGGGTATTTCAGCAAAGGCATGTATCTCACAGCAGAAACCTGAGGGATCTGCAGGCCCACGTGGTGAAACCCAGCCCCAGCAAATCTGCACCTGCTGAAGTGGAGCCACTCAGCACAGCTCTGGTTTGCTCAGCAACACCCTGAACAACAGCACTACCAGATCCAGCAGCTGCTCTTTTGCTCAGCCACGGGCTGAAATTCAGGAGGGAAACAAAAACAGAGCTACACAGCCCTCAGCAAAGGCTGGGAGAGCTTGGTGAGAGCTTCAGCTTGGAGAGAAGGAGGCTCAGGGGTGCCCCCATCACTCTCACAGCTCCTGAAAGGTGCCTGTGCTCAGCTGGGGCTGGGCTCTGTCTGCAGGGACTGACAGAACCAGAGCACACAGCCTCCAGCTGCACCAAGGGAAATACAGGCTGGATAGCAGGGAAAAGTTTTTTACAGAAAGAGTGATAAAGTTCTGGAATGTTCTGCCCGGGGAGGTGGTGGAGTCCCCATCCCTGGGTGTGTTTGACAAAGCCTGGATGTGGCACTGGGTGCCATGGCTCAGTTGAGCTGTTGGGGCTGGGCTGGACTCCATGGTCTTCAAGGTCTCTTCCAACCCAGTCATTCCATAAATTCTGTGAATTTATTGGGAATAAATAAATTCAAAAGATTGCTCTGAACATCAGCTCCACCTGTCCAGCCATTGGTGCTCCACTGCCACCAGGCAGGAGCCAAGGCAGGGCGGGGGGCAGTGTGAGTCCACTCTTTAACCAGAGGTGGCTCAGTGAACATTTTGAGAAGTTCCTGCTGTTTCTGATCACCAGATACACAGGCTGTGAGGGGAGGAGGATCAAACACCCTCGTGGGCCTGCCCTGCACAGCAGAGAGCTGCCCTGCCTGGCACAGGGTCCCACGGAGCAGACACACTTTTACTGCCTTTGGCACTTTTATGTGCCCCTTTTAGCTTGGTTTTAGCTTTTGTTTCACAGAAATGCTGATTGGCTGTATGAGCCCTGCTCTGTCATAGCTGGCAGTTACCTTTCCTCCAGGAAGACAAAAAAATAGCATTTTAATGTTTATATGGAGTAAAAGATCTCATTAACCCACTCCCTAATGAAGAAAGCTCTCTTCCAAGCAAAAGGGGATGGGAAGGAGACTGTGTATTTTAATTCACAGCCATAATATAACTGTTCCTTTCCTTTGTGAATAAAAAAAGATATTCTGTCTGGACTTAATTTTTTTGTAGACAGCTGTACATTCAGGTACAGACAACTGATTTTTTTTTTTCTACAACTGATGTTATCTGAACAAAATCTCAGTCATAATAATGGATCCCAAAAATGTTTTAGCTGGGAAACTCCTTTAACAGAACAAATTCAATAATTTGCTGTAGGGCTCATGTTTGTAATGTAATGCTTATGGCCAGATAGATTTATTATTGACTTGTTTTTTATTAAAAAACAAGAGAGAAGGTATCAGCAGCTGACTTGCTGTTAGCCAGTTATCTGAGGAAGGCATCCAAGCCTTATATCAAAAAGGGCACGAATTCTGAACATGAAGATTGATTGATTCTTAAATGAAATACTTTTAATATTTCATGGGAAGGATTTTTCTGTGGCCAAGTAGTGCATACCACGAAAAATGTCTCCTGGGCAGAAAGCAAGCTTGTCTACTAAAATTTGTTTTCTTTTCTTGAATTTGGGCTTTTTCCACCCTGGCTCTGATCTGGAGCAAGCATTCTCCCCTCTGCAGCAGGTGGTGCTGCACTAGAGGAGTGTTGGGTGGCTCCTGAAGGCCTGCTTAATTCACACCCAGGTGCTAGTGCAGAGTCATGGAACTGACATCTGGAAAAAGCAACAAGCACCCTCACTGCAGCCATCCCAGAGCTAGGCAGGACATGGGGAATGGAGCAATGTCTTTGCAGGAATTAAGTTGCTGTTACAGGTGGAATTCTTTTACTCCACACTGGCTGCCAGCTCCTCTTTAACTTCTGATTTGTTACCACCTGTAAACTTGTATGATGTTTTTTTATTTAGTGCCAGTCTTTCTCAAGCTTCCATACTTCCAAAATTCCAAAATTCTGTCATTTCAGTGATGGAAAGAGTGATGCCTAGGAATGTCACAGGCCTAAGAGGGATATGAGCACATACCTAGAAGAGGGAAAAAAAAAAAAAACCTCTTTGTACAGAGTAGATATTCCAGGGACATCAAATATGATTGCAGCAGACTATTTTACAGCCTGATGCAGACCCATGAGAGTCTCATGGCTGTTTTCATTCTGATTAAAGGAGCTAAAATTTCTTCAAACACACACCACCACCCCTTTTATAAAACTTCTGCAGAGTGGGAGTGTAACTTGATAGAAACTAATTGCTCTGGATTAAAGGAACAAGCCTGCAGCCTCCACATATTATATCAGCACTCAGAAGAGACAGGGACGTTTTTTATGAGGAGGAAATTGCATTTGAAGTACTCTCAATATTCATAATATCCTGGGCTCTCTCAAACCCTGGGTGTGGTGTTATTTTGATGGTGCACAGGGATTGGTTGTGTGGAGGAGGCAAATTGGTTTGTCACAGATCCAGAAGTGATAAAGCTGATTTTGAAATGGAGATTAAGGCCTCGTGGAGGGGGAAAATGACAGTTTTCTTTAACAGAAGAAATATTAACCCATTAATGCTCATTCATCTTCATTTGTATGTGCTTGCTCTGTTCCACCCGGGTGCATCAGAGGTCAAACACTCTGATTGACATTTTCTGAAGGAGTTTGTTTTCATGCTTAGGCTATCCAGAACAGGAAGTTCCTCCCTAAGAATGAACCAAACTCTGGGATTCATGGGTGTTTGCAGCCAGCTCCAAAGCTCCTGCTCACAGCCAGCTAACTTGAACTGCTGGCAAAGCCTGAGTGATGAGCCCCAGAGCTGGGAGGGGACAGGAACAGATGTGAGCTTCACAAATGCATCCTGTAAATAATGGCCTAAAGCACAGAGGCAGACCTGGGCACATAAATACATCATCCCCCTTTGGTTTGTTCTTATCTCCCTCCCAAAGGAAAGCTCTCTGTGCAAAGGAGATTTCTGACCATTTGCAATCTGAGTGAGAATTCTCAGTGCAATTAAAAAGAGGTATGTGGACTCTTAATGAAGAGGAAATAATCCACTAATTTAATGCTATATTTAAGATTAAACATTCTTATTACTAGGTTTAGGGAAAACAAAAAGAAGAAAAATATTTTCCCAATGGAATGAGGCCACAAAAAAGTCAGGATCAGTTACTAGAAATCCTTTTTTTCCACCATCCCACAAGGCAAAATATAACAGGCTGTTGAAAAACCCTAGAATATACAAAGACAATTCCTCAGTGTGGAAAGGAAACTTCCTCTAAAGGAATGGACATGCAAAGGCAGAAGGAACTGGAACTTCAGCTTTATCAGCCATATCAATATTTTACTGCAGTTACAAATTCACACAGATGCCAAGATATTTTATGTTGCCAAATGGTGCTTTTATTTTGCAGCACATGTTGTGCATTCTTTTTTAGAAGTGAACACATCTGCTGTGACTTCTTCCAATATCCATTTTTCCTTCCTGCAATTTGGGCTATGAAGATTACAGAGCCATAAATCAGAACCATGGTGAGGGCAGGGGATCTGATTTGCAGACGTGGCTCGTTGCCTCTGAGGATGCTGTGAGCAGTGCAGGGAGCCTGGGGCACCCTCAGCTTTGGGAGCTGCCATTTCTGCTGCAGCAGGGCCTCCTGTGGGGAGGCATGGGAGCTATTTCAGCCAGTGTCCCCAAATATTTTAGTGGTTAGATGGGGACAGAGTCAAAGAGCTACTGCTGAACTCTGGAGTTACTTGGGAGAGAGAGGAGCAGGTGAGGGAATGGGTGTGGGCTTCCATAGAACCCCAGAAGGGTTTGGGCTGGAAGGGATTTCAGGATCATCTTCTACTCCAGCCATGGCAGGGACACCTCCCACTGTCCCAGGTGCTCCCAGCCCCAGTGTCCAACCTGGACATCCTTGGGCACTGCCAGGGATCCAGGGGCAGCCCCAGCTGCTCTGGGCACCCTGTGCCAGGGCCTGCCCACCCTGCCAGGGAACAATTCCTCACTGCCAAGATCCCACCCAGCCCTGCCCCATGTGAGTTGGAAGCTGATGCCTTAATTTCAGCTTCCATGTTTTTCAGATTCTGCACTGCCTCAGGGTGTGACTCTGCCCCTCACACGGAGTGTCAGCAGCTCTCCTCCCAGCTCAGGCACACAGAACAATCTTCTCCAGCCCCACAACCAAGGACACCACTGCAGCTTCAGGCCCAAAATGTGTAACCAACAGAGAACTGAGGAGAGCAAATGGGGAGGAGGGGAGTGCATAACCTAAAGCTGTAATTGGACAATTAACCCCAGTATGGAAATGCACCAAAACTTATAAAAGGGTGACAATGTGTGACACGTTGTCCAGCTTGGGTGCAGCCCTGGCTGGGCTCTGTGCTGCCCAGGGTGGATCCATTGAGGCCTCTAATAAATCCCTGCTTTATTCTGTGACTCTGCCCAGCTCTGTTCTGGGTGGCCTTTCAAGGCATCAAAGCCATTCCCTGAGCTGGCACTGCCTGCCCTCGTGCAGTTTGCTGTTTTCCTGCTGGTCTCCTTCTCTGTTCTCACAATTCCTGACGAGTCACCAGCAGAGTGTGAACAGAGTAGCTTTATATAGAACCCAAACACTGCAGCCTTGCTTGATTCAAAACACCTTCTGTTGTTTCACTCCTGTAACTTCAGCCAAAACTCCTTCAGACTGTTGGGTCTGTGTTGCACTCACACTTTGAAGGGACACAGAGAGATCCCTTGTGAAGGGGACTGAGTTTGCCAGTGGATGAGAACTGGCTGTGGCTCTTAGGGGTTTGCAGGAAACTCTTAGAAAAATGGGCAACATTTAAGTTTTTTGGCCAAGTTAATGTGTAACAAAATTTGGGGTCCTTGATAACCTCAGAATTTGTTTGGAAGATCCAAATTTAGTCATAAGACAACTCATTCTGTTACAGTGACATGGAAAAGATTGTTTAATTTTCAAATATAATTTATGTAATGATGTCTCCACCTTGACAATAGATCCCTTCTTTTTGTGACTTTTAGTTGAGGGTCTCATCCTTTGGTATTTCTGGTGCACAGAACAAAGGTATTCCATGTCACTCCCTGGTACACCCCAGAGCATGAATTGTAATTGTTTAGATTGAATTGTGACTGTTTAGATTTGGGGTTCTAAAGGCCTGTTGTGCCTCCTTCTGTCACCTGTCTGTGTGTCCTCTGGGCTTCCAGGACAAAGGGCTGTGGAGGTTTTCAGCAATTGGAGTAAACAGGAAGGACAGTATTGTTTTAGCTTTTCCTTGCCACTGTCAGCTCTGCCCTTACCCCTTCCCCTCCCTCATATTTGTACTCTTACAAGCAGTTTTTTCTTTTCTTGTGGTACAGAGAGATATTTAAACTGCATCACTTCCTTCTGCCTGGGAAGTTTCTAAATGGGGGATGTGGTGTTGGCTGAGATAATCCAAACGTGGAGGCAAGGCAGTGAATAAAAGTGAAATACTGCCATCAAATCTTCATATTTTGAGAACCAATCACATCTCTACAAAGTGCTGGAGCAGCTCCTCACTGCTGAACACCAATGACCAGAAGCCAGTGGCTATTTTTATTTTTGCTGGTTGTTTATGTTTTGCTCTTTACTGGTGAAATGCTCGAGGAGCTGGAGGTTTTTTTCCCCCACAATGCCTCAAGTTAGAATTAAAGTTGCAGCAGCCTGAGCAGGAGTTAATTCATTCTGCTATTAAGCCTTCAGTTACACTGAGGCTTTATCATTCACTGCTAATAAATGGTATTTATAGTTGGCATATACCTCCTGTAGCAACAATAACAAATGTGTTGCCTGAGATAACCTACTTTATATAGCTGTTAAAAGGCACTTTTCATTGAAGTTTCACAATTTCAAAAATTCATTATAAACCTCTTGAATCCTCCAAGGACTGAAACAATGTGTGGAGCTGGATGCCTGAAGTGCAGGCCAGATTTTGAGAAGGGCTCAGAAGAGCCCACAATAGAGGGCTGGTATTTAAGAATGCTAAGCACACAGCAGCTCCTAATGCCACACTTAGATCTGGGCTCTCAAAAGAGTTCACAGGAACCTCGTGTGCTGTGAGCTTTTGAAACACTGCCCATGTCACAACAAGCACTGCTGGGGACTTTACACTCCTCAGAATCTGCTAAGTCTGCCTTTGATTTCCCTGGGTCTCAAGCACTTTCAAATGCCTGGACCTAAACAAAGATCTGTGCTTTATGTGGGATTAGTTCCTTTTATCTAAGAATATCATTATTCCATCCTTTCCTGTGATCAAAAAAATAAATAAATAAAAATACCTGGCATGGTGCAAGATGTTTGTAAGGCTCAGGAGAGCTGGGTAATACTCTTCCAACTGCTGGGTATCCTCACTTGTCTCAACCAGCCAGAGCAGGGTTGTTCATTTTGTTGTGTAAGCACAGCTGAGAATTGTGGTTGGGCAAAGCAAAATGTAGTTACTCCTGCCTTCCTTCTGGAAGCTTCAGTCTCTGGAGCAGCCAGTGCAGCTGGAGGCAGAAATAAATGTGTGCAGTGGCTTGGCAACGGGGTGAGAGGAGTTTCTATTGCACACAGGAGGCTGTGCTGGGGTGGGGATCAGGCTCTGCTCCCAGGAGCAGAGGGAACAGCCCCAAGCTCTGCCAGGGGAGGCTCAGCTTGGACAAATTCCTTTGTTCAAGGAGTGGCTGAGCACTGGCAGGGGCTCCCCAGGGAGGTGGTGGAGTCCCCATCCCTTGAAGTGCCCAAAACCGAGTGGAAATGGCCCTGGGTGGAGGGGTTTGGTGGGCATGGTGGTACCTGCCTGAAGGCTGGACTCAATGACCTTGGAGGTCTTTTCCAGCCTTACTGATTCCACAGTTCTCTGTCACCAGGTCCCCAGCAGCTCCTTGTGTGGCCTTACCCAACCAAGAGGGCTCAGACCTTTTGGGAAAGTCAGAGAAGTGAGCAAATGGGATGGAAACATCTGGAAGCACAGCAAAAATGCAGAACCCCCCCCAGGAAGTGCACTCCTGCAGAACCAAACCCAGTTCCTTGCTGTTGTCACAGCCCCAGGCCAGAGGAGCAGCCAGCCTGGGTAGGTGGCCCTGTGCATTGTGTGTCCTTGTCAGAACTGCACTGCATGTGCCAGATAAAGAGCAAAGCCTGTGGTAAAGAGAAAGAGCTTGAGTTCTTGTATTTGCTCTGCCTGATAGTGAGGATTTCATTTGGATGATTCAGCTTACCCCTTCTACATTTGCTGTGAATCAGTATTGAAGTGTCATGTTGTAGGAGCTGCCTATTGATGGGAACTTAAATTAGCATTAAGGAGCAGCCACAGACTTTGCAAGATAATCTGGCTTTATTTGTGCCTTCCCTTCTTGGCTTCTGTGTGTGTATATCTTATTACCAGGGAAAATTACTTTTCTTTGTGCTGCCCTTTAGAATTGGGAAGAAATTACACCAGTCCATTGAATGAACAGCAGCACAGAGATTAAACATGGGGGGTGTCAATCTGCTAAAAGTTCCTGTGCTAAACAGCCAGGAAAGCCTTTGAAAGGGATGGCAGGCAAGGAGATACTGAATTAACCTCAGGATTGCCTGTGACAATGCAAGGACTTCAGTCTGGGGGAGATGTGCTCTGCCAGAGCAGGGAAAGGAGAGCTCTGTTCCTTGGGAAGTGGTGCTGGAGAGTCACTGCTGTGCAGGGGGAGACCCCTCTTGGTGGTGGGGCTGATTCCAGACTCAGGGGAGCAGAACAGCTATCCTGGAATGCCTGTGGGGGAGTGTGGATAACCAAGCTCTGAAAATCCCCCTGGATTAAATGCACATTCAGTGGGGTTGAGGATTTAGCCCCCATTTACAGCTACAGGGTTGTGGTTTGCTTGCTACATTTCTGATTTCCAAATCCCTTAAATACCTGGGGCCGTGTTTTCCTGGGGTGTAAAACTGGGAAATTTCCCTTAAATTGGGAAATTTCTCTTAAACTGAGACCTACCTCGAGGTGAGGGGTGAGAGAAGGGTCTGATCCCAGAGTCCTTTTCACCTGGAGGAATAAAATGGCTAATTTGTTTTTCCCCCTGACACTCAGTGAAGCTTTTGGGAAATGGAATGAATTGTTCCTACACACTTCTGGATGGCTGGGGAGTGAAGAGCTAAGGGTGTGTGGTTCCCTTTCTCCAAGAGTCCTTTCCTGACAGGGGTGGGGCTGATGCTCTGTGGCTGCTGTGCTGATAATTAGCAGAGCACCACAGTTTAGACCCATTTTAGGCTCTTTTCCAGTGTCCTGGAAACAGAGGCATTGCCAGGAGTGCCAGGCATTTGCAGCTGGCTCCACTCACTGACCAGTCCTTGGCTTCAAATCTGCATTTCAAGCCTTGATGTGTGAGACAAAGCATTGGGGATGTTTGATTGACTTTCTGGTTATTACTGAGATCAAAGGCTTGCTTTTGTTTGTTTGTTTGTTTGATCGATTTTTTTCTTTTTTTGCATCAGACTTCTTTATTCTGCCACCTGGGCTGGGTTATTTACTGGAAGAACTGCATGCAGAGATGTTAAATTCCAGGGAAAACTCAGTGATCCAGCATCACTCTCTATTAGGTAACAGCTGATTGCACTGCCACTACAGGAACCTAAGCACAAGTTTATCTGTTTTTCCTGAGGAAAAGATTTAGCTTTCTGGGTCAGCCTTGCATGCAGGCAATTTGTGTTTTTCCTCTCTTGCAGTGGAGCTTTCTGCAGTGTGGGTGGGAAGCCCTACCACTTTAACAAGGTTGCTGCAATCCTGCTTTGCCCTGAGTTGGCAGTACCTTGATAGTCTGGGGAACCCTGTGGGCTCCTGGGGAATGTGTTTGGATATTTAACACAAACAAAACTAAAGCCTCCTCTTTTCAGAGACTCACCTCTCAGCCAATCCACTCAGGTGGAATAGGTTTTTTTTGGTTTTCCAAAATACTTTGAATTCATAAAGCAAAGGACAATCTGTTAATTTATATTTGCTATAGGAATTCTGTGTCTGAAGCTGGTTCCTCTCCATGACTGCTTATGGAGCTTTTAATAATGTGCTGTGGTGCTGGTGATGATAACTCATATTTAACTAGGCAGTACCTGTCAGATTGCTTCTCTGCTGAGCCTGGGAGGGTACCTGAGCCTTGCAGCAGACTGAAAAAGTGCCTGGGATGCAGTGATTAGTGAATCCCAGAGTCTGAAAACTCCAACTCTTGCACTGGGGGATGCAAATAATAATTTTTCCCCATTGTGTTTCTATACCATAAAATCACAGTAATTCTTACTCTACACGTAGATATTTCCAACATGACCTGAAATCAGCAGTAGATCAGTGATGTGGGGTGTCTGGGATAGGATTGGAGTTGGGAAAACATTTACAATTTTTTAATTGAAACATGGTCCTTTGAAAAATCAAACCCACTCTTTGCTGATGCCAAACATGGTTTTAATGGATCTCTGAATTTTTCATTTTAAAAGAAATATTTATAAACTAAATTTTTCTGAGTCTATATTGTAAATATGCATCCTAATCTAAATTAGATACATTTCAGACAACTGAATTTTTATTTCAGGTAAAATAAAACACTGTGGCTAAAGGTTACTTCTGCAATTATTTTTTTTAAATTATAAAAACTTAGGAACTTGATGTGAATTGGCTCGTGGCCAAACACTTCACATTTCTCAGCTATCCAGAAAAAACCATAGTGAGATAGCTGAGATCATCTCCTTGGTGGATATCTTCAAATAGAATCTGCTTCAGAACATTTCTGTGGGCTCAGGAATCCTCAGCTGAGCTGGGAACATGGATTGTGTTCCCATCCCAGTGTCCAGCTCCTAATGAGCAACTGTTGTTTGAGGTGCAGAGCTGCACAATGCAGTGTCCCAAATCTTATAGCTGCTGAATACCAGCAGCAGCAAACACCAGAATTTGTTTTCTCCATGCTGTTGCTCCCCACGTGCCAGTAATGCTCTTTTTTTGGCTGAAAAATCTCATTTTTGACCAGAGAGAGGCAGCTCTGACCCCAGCCTGGGTCTCTGCATGGCTGAAGTGCAGGGTCCCTGTGCAGAAGGGTCCCCCAGCAGGGCTGGGGGCTGTGTGGGACCTGCCTTTGCATGGTGTATTTACATCTCTGCCTGCCTGCTTTATCCTTCTTGTCCTCCCTACACGGAGTTTGTTTGTCCTTGTTTACTTCAGGCACTTGCATTTGATTGCCAGATAATCATTCTGCTGGAAAACACGGACCTGTGCTGTTATAAGAGGATAAATAGAATAACTTCCATGGGAATTTGTTAGCAGGGTGTAATCTACCTTTTAATCCCACCACTGGTTTCCTTCCTTCAGAGAATTTGCTTTTCCTTTCCCTGATTTTATGGTGTGTTCCCAAGACCTTTAATACCATCATGATTAATTCTCGTTGCACAGTGGAGAAAGGACCCTGAAGCAAAACAAAAAAGCATTTTTATCCAGAATCCACATCTATTACTTTTGCAATTATGAGGATTGGAGTGTCTTAATTAGACCAAAAATAAAGCAGCTTTATTCTTCAGATCACAACACTCAGGCTACCAGAGGTAAAGACAGAAAACCTAGAGGTAAAGAGGAAAGCTATTAAGGGCAAAATTATGCCTCACACTGCATGATCATAGCTAGACAGATGTTAGCAGCAAGGCAGCAGATGTCCAACTAGACAGCAATAAACACACTGGAGGCAAGAACACATTCCCTGCCATGGCTCTGGAGAAGAAGGGGAAGGTGCAGGAGGTGTTCCACCCTTTGGTGCAGTGAGAAAATGACCTTTATCCTTCCTGAGAGCACCTTGGATGGTGTGGATGTTCAGAAAATTAATGGGTTTGAAGGGTTTTCCTCAGATGGGAGATTTGGTTTTATTTCGTGCTTCATGATTGTGATTAGGTTTGAATGATGCCTCTGTTGCAGATCAAATTCTGCCTTGCTATAGGGCAACAAAAAACTGAAAAGGGCTGCAAGGCCAGCTATGCCAGGGAGGTTTTGGGTAGATGAGCATTATCCTAAGCCTCTTTTTGTTATCTTGGAGATATTTCACCTCAATCCATTCTGCTCCTTCCAGGAGAGTTAGCTCTTAGAGCAGGTTTTGGATATGACCTGGTGGAACTAAGAAAATATTAAAGAGAGGGAAAACCAGGAGGAATATTTTGAAATAATAAGAAATGTTTATTTGATATCTACAGGATAATCCAAGAAGAGGAAACCTTTTTTAGTAGCATAATTAATGATTTGAAACAAAGAAATAAAAATATTCTTTAAGGTACAAGCGATTGAGGAGGTTTAAAAAAAAAACTGAGGGTTTTTTTTTTTTAATCTACATGGTAGAACTGAATAAATTACTGGTCAGGTAAATCATAAGAGAATTGTGGTGCTGCAGATTGTCCCAGATGAAGAGCAGTCCTGCTAGAGTGTGGAGCAGCAAAGCAGAGTGCCCGAGATCTGCCCGAGCAGCGTGTGTGTCTCACAGGCACTGCTGCATCAAACCATCACTTGTCACCTGTTAGCACCATTAAGCAGACAAGTCCAAAATAAAGCATGGACCAGAAAAGATACAACTTACATTCTATAAATTGTGTGGTGTGAAATCTATTAGAGCTGACAGAGAAGAGGGCTCTGAATTAGTGAGCAGGCTGATTACACCTCGTTCTTTATTCCCTATTGACTTTGGCTATGCCATACCTTTCCATTTCCTAGAGAAATAAATTAAAAGTCAGAACTAATTTGCCTGATGGAGGGTGCAGGTGGAATTTTGTTCAGACGAGCATTTGCACATTGTGAAATCCAATTTAACCCCTTGATGGGGTATAGTTTATTTTCTTTTGTTGACAGCTTTGTGGCAGCTAAAATAGGAACCTGATTAAATAGAGACAGTGAGAGATTGAGGTCTTGTTCTAACAGCAGGAGGATCAAGGCCTCTAATCTTATCTCCCTGAACACTGAGATGAGCTGAGGATGCTGGCAGTGAGATAAGCTCGGCTATTTTGAGCTATAAAAGACCTCAAGAAAAGAGAAGAGGTGTGAGGTGTGGGGAGATATTATTTTTCACACACACAAATAACACTGCTTGTTTCAATACATTTGGGTCAAGTGCTGGGAACGTACAGGATATTATAAAGGCAGTGATTTCATTTTGCTCCATGGGCATACATCAAAGGACAAATAATAAGCTCTTGCTCCCTCTTTACAAAGAAAATACACGTCTGCAAATTCTTAAATACAATTCATAATTTATAAACTACCAGGAGCTCAGTAATAACAGCAGAGGCTGAGTGGGAGGAGACCACTTCTGGCACAAGTGGAATTGCTTCTTCTTGCAGTCAAACTTTTAAAATATTTTAAATGGAACAATAACAAATCACCAAGGGAAGCCTTTTGTCAGCTTCAATGCAGACCTGTCTCTACAGGACTGTGTGTTTATCTTTTGCTCATTTATTTGGAAGTAAACAAAGAAATTATCAAAGTTCTGTTCCCCTTCTGCTTCCTTGTGTGGTGTTGGGTTTTTCCATTTTCTTGTAATGCTTTGTCCCATGTCAAATTGCAGGCTGTTAAAGAAATTTGGGAATGAGTGAATGAAGAAAGGAAAGGAATGAGACAACACTGGGCTCATATTTAGTTCTCCTTGGTTTCCTGTGAGAAAAAAAAGTAGAAGGAAACCCTAGACACAAATACACAAAAGCATAATGTAAAAAATACTTAAAAAAAAAAAAAAGTAAGCCAGAACCCTCCACTTTTGTAAGTCATTAAGTAGTAAAGGTTTAAAATGAAAGTTAAATCACTTTAGTTCAGCCATGGAGCTGTTTGCTGATCTGTGGAGCTCTGCAGATCTGTGCTACCTGAAGGTCTGCTGAGTCAATAACATCCACAGTTTAATCTTGTACTTTCCTGAGCACATTTTTGAAACTCCTTTGGTTAAGGATCAGCCTCCAGCATTGTCTGGCTAAATGGGCTCCTGTTGTCACCTGGCAAAGCACAACCAGAACATTCAGTTCTACCTGCTAGGGCCAATCTTCTCTGATCAAAACACCCCTGAGTCAGTTCTACTTTCCACCAGAATGGATTCTGAATGTCAAAATTATTTTTTTGTGTGTAGATGTGATTTATTTTTTTCCATGATACATATCCAAAGCTCTCCATCAGAATGTGCATTGCTGGCATATATTGCAGAGGAGCTAGGTAAGTTCTGTAATAAATATTTTTTGAAGGCTTTAGGTATTTTTAAGGGGTTTCAAACCCCTATTGCCAAGTTGTGCTCTCAAATCCTTGTGGTGATTACTAACCTTGATTTACACTTTCCATCTCCAAACTCAGGGAGAGCATCCCTGCACAGCTAGACTGGCCCAGCTGCAGTGGTTTGGCCCTGATAGCCAAAACCTGTAATTTCCTTGTGGGCTTTGTTGCAACAGCAGAACAGATCTTACACCAGGGCTGTGAGAGGTCAGAATTTTTGTGGGGTTCCCATCTTTCTTCTAAAATGCCTTGAAAATAAGTTGTCAAAAAAGCAACTTGCAAACTATCTATTTTCCTACAAGGCTTTTTATAAAAAAAATTAAAAAATATAAAAGCAGGGGTTTAGAATTAACAACAGCATCATATTTCATCAGACACTTCCTGTGTGTTGTTCCTGCTAAGCTGGGAGCAGTGCAGTAACAAATTACTGGCAGTGGCTGGACTAGAGAGGGAGCAGTAACCAAGTGCAGACCATGGGCTAAAATTGTGTTTAACACTGTGTTACTGCTCTCAGAAACTGATTCTTCTTTCTATTACTTTAATGGGGCAGTACTGAGACTGAGAAATATCTATTGAGTACTATCTATTATCTTATTATTTATTATCTTTTCTTTCTTATTATCTGTTGATTAAAAGAAAAAAGTAGAAAAAAAATTTTCAGGGAAAAAATACCCCAAACCAAAAAAAAAAAAAAAAACAAACCACCAAAAACCCCAAAAACCAACAACAATAAAAAACTCTGTCCCAAAAAAAAAAAAAAAACCAATAACAACAACTAAAAAACACCCAAAACAAAAACAAACAAACACAACAAAAAAAAAAACCAAAAATAAACAAAAAAAGCCCCAAAAATCTCCCAACAAAAACTTGTGAAATATTAGGAGCCAGAAACTGGTCTGATCCCCAGAAAGGGCTGCAGTGGGGTTTGTTAAAAAATGCTGTCAGTATCTTTGAGCTCCAGCAGAACCTCTCTTTGCCCATTGACATTGCCCCACCCCACTGCAGGTACCTCCCTGCAGAGGAGTTTCAATCAGAGCAGGAACAGAGTTAGAAACCTGTGCCAGGTGAGCCAGAAGCAGCTGAAATCACATCCCTGCCCTGCCTGGGGGTGTCCTGGGTGATCCAGGTTTGGGCTGCAGAGCCTAGGGCCATGAGCTGAGCTGGTGGCAGGGGTGGCTGTGCCTGAGCTGGGCTGGCCAGGACCAGGGCAGCAGGATGCCACCCACGCCTGCTGCTCAGGAATTTAGCTGTGAGAGCAGATGCAGGGAAAGGAGAGCATCAGGAACTTTCATTTTCACTAAATCAATTTTCTTGAGGCTGGAGGTTATTCTGGTTCTCACCCAGATGATGCATTGTGCTTAAGGGCTTTGGCTGACTTTTTATTGGGATAAAGAGACAGAAAATACCTTTTTTCACCCTATCAAGAATTTTTCAGATACCCTGACATTAATTTGACCCTTAGTTGGAAAGGGCAGGTATTAGGAAAGGTAGAAGATAATACATTACCTAAGTGCCATTTAGTTTTAATTACTAATGGAATTGCAACATAGTAATCATCTGACAGTTAAATATTCTTAGGAGTTTGCTCATCATTATTGGAGTTTTGCCACAATCTGTAATGGAAAAAGGACTAAATCTATTAATTTTTGTAGGAAAATTTATGCATTAAGTCCTTGTTATTAATTCTGTGCTAGGTCTGAGAAGAGATTGCTCTCATTGTGCACTAATTATGGGATTTGTGAATTAGTAAATAAATTTCAGGGACTGAAGTTGCAATATCACAGTCCTTTAAAAACAGAACCCTTTTCAATGTGCACTCAGAGTGTACTTGGAGCAAAGACTGAGCTTTATTTTGTTTCCATCAAAACAGAAGTCAGGAGCAGAATGCCTGACCACTTCTGTGGTTGTAATCCACTTTTCAAAGGATGTTATTGGTGACTTGTCTTAAACTGTGTAGACATTAATGCCAAGTGAATTGATACATTTTTTTTTCCAGATGCAAAAAGTCTCTTTTGGTATTTCTTTATTTTAGATTTTAACCATCCTTAATATGCTTCAGGTAGGATGCTGAACTACCAGGAAAAATTGCTGGTTTGGCTGTAATGCTCTGTGGACAATTATCCTCATGCCTGAACATTTTCTTTACACAAACATTGGCTTTTGGTTTTTTTTTTTTTTTGTTATTAAGTTGTCCTTGTTATACAAGTTGCTTTTTTTTTACAGAGCACAGGAGTTATCACAGTCAGCAGTGTATTATTACCTAGGAGGGCCAACACCTTCCTGTCAGAGTTTGCTCTTCATCCACGTGGAAATGGCATTATGGAAGTGGCAGCTGTGATCAAAGATGAAAATTCAACATTATTTATGCAATATCCATCCAAATCATAATTACTTAAACGATGCAAACCTGCTGTGAGATCCACACTGCTCAATTCCATGCTTCATTCTGGATGTCCTGCCTTGCCCTGTGGAGTTAATAATTTCCTCTAAAAGGGAAGAGAGTGTTAAAAGCAGGTGTGATTATGCCAGCTAATTAGCATTCCCTCCTCATTGTCACTTCCTGAGAGAGAGGGATTTTTTACTCTCCTTTTTCCCCCAACTTTAGATTGTTTGATGTAGCAACCCCCTGTCAGAGTCACCTCTGTCTCTCATTTGAGCACATGACTGGGATGTACATCTAGCTAAGCAGATGCCATCAGATTTATGTGCAGTTCCATGTATTTAGTTGTTCCATTTATTTAGTGGTGTTCAGTATTGTGTGCCACACAGGATTATGGCAGGAGCAGAAGGTGTGGCTGCCCTTGGCAGTGCTGGCAGGAGCCTTACAGAAGGACCTTTTCCCCCTCTCTGAAGTGACACTAACCAAGGAACTGGACCTTGGTGACCTCTGTGGGTCCTTTCCAACTCAGGACATTCCATGATTTGGAATACCCAGTGGCTGGGAGAGTTCTGGTGAAAGGCTGATAGAGAACATTCAAAGAAGTGTGTACCATTCACATTCCCTGAACATGATCCCCTCACCCAGGGTTTTTTTCCTGGGAAGCTGAGAAGCCTCAGAGAAAAGGAAAACAATTCTTATCTCATTTGCTTCTCCTGTGCTGTGCTCATGTGGAATGTGTTTGGAGATTGCTCACCCACAGGTGATTGTTCCAGTGCATTCTGCTGGGAGTTGTTTTCACTCTTGGGCCAATCAGGGCCAAGCTGTGTCAGGGCTCTGGAGAGAGTCACCAGTTTTCATTATTGTCTTTTTAGCCTTCTGTAAGTATCCTTTCTGTATTCTTCAGTTAGTATAATAGAGTATTCTTTAATATAACATAGTATCAGAAAGTAATAAATTATCCTTCTGAGAGCATGGAGTCAGATGCATCATTCTCTCCCCTGCCTGCAATTACAACAGAAGTGAATCAGAAGGAAAAAGAAGCAAACCAGGGCAAGGTGTGATCCCCTCACTGCCTGGTGGGTGCAGGGGGGTGTGGAGAGCATCTTTACTGCTGTACTTTGCACTTCATGTCCCCCTTGGGAGGGAAGGACACGCTGGTGGTTTCTAACATTTCTATATTCCTTCATCAATAAGTGTTTAAATGATTCTCCCTTAATTATGAAACCACAGATCCCAGCATTTCTAATGATACTTTGCCAAGTGCCACTTTTACTGTGTCTGAATTTTAAATGTATGTAGTACTTACAGAAGGACCTTTTCCCCCTACAAGTAAACAAATATGTTACTTTAGAGAGATCTTAAACCCTCAGTGCATGAGTGAGATTTGGAGGCAGATTTATGGCACAGCAGCCATTGTTTGTTTGCATTACAGCTTTTACCCATAGTGTCCCACAAGATAAAGTGTTCACTTGATAACAATAAAACTTCCAACAAATTAATTGCTAGAAGCCTTTGGAAGATAAAGAACATACAAGTGGTGGCAGATGACTCTTTATCCCTCTCCTTAATTTGTTTTGGCCATTGATTATAGTGTTTGCAATCAGTGGAAGCACTGTTGAGGGCTGGATGGGCTGTGGGCAAGGGTTGTGCAAGAGAGATTTGACTGAATTCCACTGTGCAGGAATGTTTTGAATGTTGGATGGGCTGTGGGCAAGTGTGCAAGGGTGACTTGACTGAATTCCACTGTGCAGGAGCCCAGCCTGGCCAAGCTTTTAGGAGAAAAACTGAAAGTTTGTCACGTATCAGTCATAATGAGGTTTTGATATTAGCTCACCTCAGTGCTGGGCTGACCTGAGCCCCAGTCCCTCTGCTCTGGGGGGAGGTTCAAATCTCTCCAAGAGGACCTGCTGAGCTGCAGGAAATGTCCCTCCAAGCTGCAGTTCTCCACACAGAACCACTGGGGGGGTGTGGGTGTGAACAGCTTGGCAATGGAACAGGAATTCTCAAGTCCATCACCAGCTAAAAACATTGAAGAAACTGAGCTGGGCTCTACAGCTTGAATACATTTGCACACCACAGAGGTTTATTTTAAAATTATTTTGATTTGCTCTGAGTGTTCCTGAATTGAGGATGCCCTTTACATTCTCCTCACCAAAATAATGAAACCACTGGAGTCAAGGATGCCAAGTGGGGGTGGAGCTCTGATAAAGGCCAGGCTGTGTGTGATCTGAACCTTCCCTTTTCCTGATTCACAGCACCAGGCAGCACCAGGTTCCTTCTCTTACTGACTTCAAATTAGGGCTTGAACTTGTTCACCAACTGTAGCTTTCAATCTTATCTGTAAACAATTATCTTGTGGAGTTATAGACAAAAAGCATCTCTTGTAACAGCCTGGTGCCTGTAGCTCTCTGTAAATGTGATAATTATGATTAGAGGGAGCACACTGAAGTATTAGACCTGTACTAGGATTTAATTACCCACAGTTTCAAATCAGAAGACAGCTAAAAACATTGCACGTGTGGTTTAGTTATGCAGGGAACAATAACTGCAGGTCCATCCCCTCCTTTGGCTGCACTGATGGGGGATGAACTGCAGTGTACAGGGGATTGGTGTGTGGCTCTTGTGTCACCTTGGGGGTGGCTCTGGGCAGCTCCCCTGGCCTTCCAGCTGGCTTGGCTCCAGCTGTGTGCCCCCCTGTCCTGGCCCTGAGGTGCCCATCTCAATACACAGCCTCCCCAGGTAAAAATGCAGTCACAGACTTGATTTAAAATATCCTCTCAGAGCTGCAGTTCAAACAGCAGCTATTTCTGGAGACAAGGCTCTTGAGGCTACAGAGTTAACATGGAACTTTCTAAATGGATTTAAACTGTCTGGTAAGGCAATTACAGCTGGGGAATTGCTACAAAGTCAAATCTTCCTGGAGCCTTGAAAGTACAGATTCTGGCTTCTACTTCACTTTTCTTTTCTTTTTTTTTTTTTTTTTAACCTTATCAGTTTGGAAATGCATAAAATGTAATAAAAAAGTATGGATGTGCTGAAAAAGATGAGTGATTGAGATGGGCGTGCTTCCAGAACAACCCAGGACACTTGGCAGAGTGGGTGAAAACAGTTTGTTTTTCACTCCTGACCACAAGCAGTTCAATATGCTTTCAGTAGGGGAGATTTCCAACTCAGAAAAAGGTGTTCTGAAAATCTGGGAGATCAAGCTGGAAAATCAGTTCCATGTGTGCTGGGTGCTGAATGCACTCCTGGGGAGGGAATGACCAGGATAAGCAGTGCTGCCAGATAAATAATGCACAGTTATTTATCTGTCAGACAACACTGAAATGCAAAATAAGGTACAACCTACTTCATAACACTCGATTTTCAACTAGAATCTTTTGTTCTACCCCGGAGTGCAGGTGGTAAGTGGCTTCTCCAGGATTTTCACAGCACCCAAGCCCTGAGTGGAGAGCTGCTGGATCACTGGGAAACCAGCAGGGTGAAGCAGGATTTATGTTGTTTTCCTTGCTGCTAAGATTTAAGTTTGCTCGTGGTGTTTCTATTTTCTGGAAGGTGGAAATGTGGTTTTGGGCAGACAAAGGGTGCTGCTCTTCAGGAGTGTGTTCAGGCACAGGGAGGGGAGCCAGGAGCACAATTCCCCCTCCTTTTTCAGCCCTGCCTGGGTTTAAAAGAATGGCAGCTGTCACTGCCTTCTCTGTGGGATTTACCCCGGGTTTTTTGGTAAAGAATGATTTGTGAACCCTTCCAAAGCAAAGCCCACTTGTGTTGAGATCTGGCTTTTGAGTTAGCCAGGGATCAAGCTGTTTAGTTCTGGAAATACACAGAGGCACAATATGGGCATCAGTGAAAGTAAATCGTTAGGGTTTCTGTGCCATAAGGTGTTTCTGTATTAACAGTAGAATTCTATTTCATTCTCACTTAGCAGATAAATATTTGCAAATTTGCTGCCCTCTATTATTCCTGTTATTGCACATATTGGAGTCTCTTGTTCTTCTCTGTGCTCTGATTTTTTATTTCATTAAATCAAGGGATCTGTTCAGAGTCAATCTAGAAGGGGGAGATGGCTTCCTAGCTAGGAGACAGAAGATAAAATGATGTTCAGAGGCTGTATGTTGAAACTCATGAAGTTGACTTGAGAAATTAAGGGAGTTTAGTTTTTCAGAGAAGGTAAGTAAAAATGGAGGTAATTTGCCAATAGTTTATGCATTCTATGTCAATTTAATTTTGGGGTTTTGCTTGGTTGGTTGAGTTTATTTTAGATACAATGGATCTGAAAAACAATCTTTAAAATCCAAAACCTTTTCTAAAGGATCTTTAAAATCCAAATTTTAAAGGGATTGCTTTGAAGGAATCCTGTGACCTGTCCATCAGATGTTACTGCATCCTGCCTGGGCTTTGTCTTTTCTGAATTTATAAGTGCCATTGATTTGAATGGCTGAAGAAATGCCATTCATTTGAAAGACTGAATTTTAAGGTCCCAGCCTTTCAAAGTGTGTAGGTACCTGAGTGGAGAGGGACCTCAAGGCCTGGGATTGAGCTGTTTGTCTGTTATGCATTTGTAACAATTAATACTGTGGAGATGAAACTTGCTGTGTGTTAAGAGAGTGTCAGTACCAGCTTGGTGAAAATTAACTTGTAGCTGTTTATTAAAATCTTCTCCCTGGAGCTCTGTGCTGGTTGTGCTGGACGTGAGGGCCAGATGGACCCTGCTCTGAGGATGACAGCACAGCCTTCAGCTCAGCTCTGCACCCTCTGTCCAGCACATCTGCCAGGGAACACAGCTACAACAGGCCTTGCTCTATTCTGTGGTTTTAGAGCCCCCCATTTTGTGTTGGCAGGAACCCTTTCCCTAGTTAGGAAAAAGATCTTGTGTAAGAAATTGTCAGGTTAAAGCAGTATTTATAAACCAGCAAGGAAATAGCCTGCTCCATGCTCTTGGGAAGGACTGGAGTAATAGAAAACTTAATTTTGGTTTAGGGCATAACTGGGAAATACTGTTCCTGTGACCTGTGTCACAAATGCAGCTGAATAAATATTGGTACATTTTAGAAGAAACTTTATATTTTCATCCTTCCTTTCTGGGGAAGGAATATTAAACTTTCTGTAGCAGTGCTCCTGTCTAATAGGGAAACTAGTTTTTTCTTAATTAAATTTCTAGTAAACCAGTTTCATGAGATTCAAAAATAAATGTTCAAACAAAAGAACTTCCAGGGCATGCAGGTCTCTTTTTGACTGTTATCTCCTGCAGTAGCCAGAAATGTTTGCATTAAAAATTCTGGATGTTTTCTGTGATCAGTGTAATCAGAATTATGGAACCACAGAGAGGTTTGGATTGAAAAGGCCTCAAAGATCACCTGATTCCACCCGAGCCATGGCAGGGACACCTCCCACTGCCCCAGGTGCTCCCAGCCCCAGTGTCCAACCTGGACATCCTTGGGCACTGCCAGGGATCCAGGGGCAGCCCCAGCTGCTCTGGGCACCCTGTGCCAGGGCCTGCCCACCCTGCCAGGGAACAATTCCTCATTCCCAATGTCCCATCCCTCCCTGCCCTCTGGCACTGGGAGCCATTCCCTGGCTCCTGTCCCTCCATGCCTTGCCAAAGCCCCTCTCCAGCTAGCAGTGTGTGAGGAGAGCAGGATCACTTTGGGGTTTTAGGTACAAACGGAGCAGTTTTGTCCCAGCAACATTCCAGAAGTTGTAAGGCAGTTTGCAGGTTAAGTCCTGCCTGGCTGATTTGCATGCCTGGGCATCCCTCCCCCTTTTCCCGGGCCTGCCAGGGCTCCTTGCAGAGGAGCAGCCCCAGGAAAGAGCAGCCCCAGCTCTGTGAGCACTGCCACCACAGAGCCCAAGGGACTGCTCAGCCCAGGGAGGGCTGAGAACTGAGCTGGCAAGGAGCTCAGTGGTTGGAATAAAAGCAGCATCAGCCTCTCAGATCATACCCTTCTGTAATGTAATTAAATTCTGAGTCACAGACCTGGAGTGAGGCACACTTCCAACAGGGCTGTTTCCTGAAGGTCAGCTGGAGAGCAGAGTGCTCAGCAAGTGCAAGCCAGAGAGAGGCGAGTTCCTGGTTAGGTTTGTGTCTGAGGAGCTTCCCAAGGCCTCACTAGGTTGGGAAATTGCCCATTTCAGCAATAAAACATAATAACTTCTGACACTGCTGCTTAAAGTTATCCTGTATGGCAGAGCAGATAGGAAACAGAGAAATGGATGCAGCCTCTCCTCGTGCCAGGAGTGGTGAAGCAGAAGTGTCACTTCCCTGGCTTGTCCTACTGCTCTCCTGAAATAATGGGCTGGATGAACAGCAGTCAAGATATGTTTGATTCATCTCCCCAAATATTTCATCTCAGCAGCTTCTTTCCCTCCAGACTTCCTGAACATTGTATTCCTGCTTTTGCTGTTTTCTCACTCTGTGGGTGAGGGAATTCCCACTCCCTGCAGAGGTGGCCAGGAACACCTGACAGCAAAAGAAAGCTGGGAAGGCTGAGAGGTCTCCTGGCCTGGATTCATCCAGTGCTCACCATGAGGAGCAGCTCTCCTCCCATAAAGGTTTCCAACAAAAGAGAAAGGGGCTTGAAAACAAAAAATTCTGCTAAGGATGCCACAGAATGCCAGAATATCCTGAACTGGCAGGGACCCACAAGGGCCATCAAAATCCAACTCTAATGTCACAGGCACATAGATGGGTGGACATATTTTCAGAGGTATTCTGGGCTGTATTTTTGGCCCTTTTGAACTTAAATAATCTCTAGGAAACATTTGACATTGATGAAAACTTATTTGGTATTTATATAAATATGGTTTTTTTCTTAAGTGTTGAGTAATTGACAGCTCTTCAGGTAAGTCCCTAACAAAGTGTCCCATTGCTCAGCTATGCTAAAAGTGTCAATTTCAGTGCATGGATCATGGGGATTTCTGGGAAGTGAGATGCTCTGGGGGCACATTCATGAACCACCTTAACCAAAATATCTTGGTTATCCTGGCTGTCTCTGAGTAACAGGTGAGACTGACTCTTTTGTCACTTGCAGGATGTGGTTTATAGGTTAAAGACAAAAAACTTGGGGCAACATCTGAAGAAGTTGTTATCAGTCATTAAGAGCTGTTAACAAACCTGAAGGTGAAAATTCACTGTGATTTTTCAGAACTGCCTAATTTCTTTATGAATAATCTGTTTACCTGTGACAATTGCCTGTTGTATCCTCAGGTAATTATTTTAAAATTAATTAGACCTAGAGTCTCACACAACTGTCTCTTTTGCAATGTTCACCTCAGGTTCCAGGGGTGTTGGTGCTTTATAGGTGCAGTGGGCAGTGAAAATACAGTTTTTCATTCACAGCTTCCTTGAAACTCTCTGCCAGAAGTTCCAATGTGCTTACATCCATTTTATTGAATCTCTGCTCGTGATCATGTGGTGGTTTTTCCCTCTTTAGCATCTCTAAGGAGGAGTTCACCAAACAAATTGTTCAGAACAGATCAACCAGCATGGCAGAAGTCTGCTGAGCGCTTTAATTGCTGTCCATTAAAAGTGCAAAGCTGTTCTGCTATGATCAGACACCCTGAGATTCACCTACAAAGGATCCTCATCCCATTAATTCACTGGATGCTGCTTCTTATGTGATGAAAAATTAAGTGAGCTTTGACCAAACCTTGAGAACAAAACTCAGCAGTTAGCAATGGCAACCCAATTAAAATACTTTCCATGTAGTTGTTTTTAAATATTCATGCTATTGAACCATTCCCACTTAATGCATAAATGACAACATAATATCCAACTGTAACAGTTGCTGGAAGCCATTTTAAGTAGCAGTTTAACAAACAGAGATGGATTTTAATTTGCAATGCCAGTTGAGCTGTAATAAAAACTAGTATTCCAGCTGTGAAAAAAAAAATAAAACACAGCTTGGTTTAGAGTTATTTACAGATGTGTAAGGATTTTTTTTTTTTTTTTCTTAAGCCATACAATGGAACCATTTGGTCATTATTCCTTTCAAGAAGCATTTGTATCAGATGCCCTTCCTAGCCTTAATTTCTGGAATCAAACTCTTAAGAAAATTCACATTAAACTATTATGGCAATTCTGAAGTGCTCATTGATTACAGAATTCAATTTCCTGTTGGAAATGTGACTGTTCAGTGTTAATATAGCTGTTTACTTGTTTTTATGGAAGCTGATGAGTTTCTGTTGACTTTGAGATAAATGCTACACTGCTGTCTTTGAATGATTTCCATGGGTTGGCATTGTTGCTGTCTCCTGGAGTGTTATTAGGATTCTTGCAACTTTGATTTTTGTTTGTTTATCCTTCTCAAAATAACAACTGCTGGAATCACGGTATTTTGTGAAAGTTTTAGCACTTTGTCTTTAAAATGAAATTCTCAAAAAAAGTCTGCAAGTAAGGGCCATGCACATCCTTGAAATCTCTTCAGAAACTCAAAAGAAAAAAAAATCCAAGTTTTTTTGAGCATTAGGTTAGGGAAAGGAGATGACAGGACACATCCTCTAAAGGAAGCCTGGAGAAACAGCTCTTGGTTGTCACTGAGTAGCACAGTGACCTTCCTGCCCTGTTGATGGCTTTATTTAACACCCACAACATTATGGTCTCTGGAGATTCACCTGTAACTAAACACAACCTCTCACAACCAAAATGTTCATTGCCCTGGGAAGGGGTAGATAAAATACTTCTATTATTTGGATTAAGGAGTTTAGCCAGCTTTCTTGCTTTTCAGCTTGGATTTTTTGTTTGTGTTTTTGTATCAGCATAGTTTTAATAGAGTCCAAACAATGGTAAAATGGACCATTTTTTAAGCCAAGCTTAAAACTCAGGGGTCTGAAAGTCTAAAAACAGCAAGCAGAGCAGCAAAACTCCCAGAGAGGAGCATCTGTAGAGCTCAGAAGCCTGAAGTGATTTAGTAAAGAAGTAAAGTTCAGAAAATAAATAGGAGCAGCTTCAAAGACAGAAAAAAGTTGGGATTAGATGTTTGAAATACACAGGCAAACAAGGGCAAGGGAAAACAGCTCTGGTGCTGGGAATCAGGCTTTTTTAGAGGATAAGAGAACAACAGGGATCAGAAAAGAGCTGGAGTGCCTCAGGAAGTGTGGGCAGCAGGTCAGGAGGGATCCTGCCCCTCTGCTCAGCCCTGGAGGCACCTCTGGAGGGCTGTGTGCAGCTCTGGGTCCCCAAGGAAGACAAGGAGCTGCTGGGGAGGATCCAGCAGGAGCCACCAAGAGGATTTTGGGTCTGGAGGATCTCTGTGAGGAGGAGAGGCTGTGGGAGCTGGGTCTGGTCAGCCTGGAGGAGAAAAGCCTGAGAGGGGGGTCATTAGTCCTCACCAATATCTCCAGGGGCTGGCAGGGGATGGTGCCAGGCTCCTTCCAGGGGTGCCCAGTGACAGGACAGGGAGCAGTGGGCACAAACAAAACCACAGCGAGCTCCACATCAACGTGGGGGAGAACTTCTTTGCATGGAGGGTGGCAGAGCACTGGGTCAGGTGCCCAGGGAGGGCTGGAGACATCCCAACCCACCTGGGCATGTCCCTGTGTCACCTGCTCCAGGTGACCCTGCCCTGGCAAGGGCATTGGGCTGGAGGATTTCCAAAGGTCCCTTCCCAACAGTTCTGTGTTCTGTGACTCTGTATAGGAAATCACACTGATGGTGCCCACAGGAGATTCAAGGTTTCCTGCTTGGACTAAAATTTTCAGAATGGTCACAGGTTTCACTCTGAGCAGCTGAACTAAAGTGCAGGACTGTGGAAAATACTCCAGTGACAAATGGAGAAGCTGCAAGTAAATGTCTGAATGATAGGGTCCCTCATTGGGAATGACATCAGGAGAGTGTGACACGAGCTGCTGAGCTCTGAACTGCCTGTGTGCTCCACAGATGAAGAGCACACAGTGCCTGCTGTGCTCAGGAGTTGTGGGGAGGAAGGGGGCTGTGGGGAAAGGCTGCACTACAGAGTGTGGAAACCCCAGAAATATTCCTGAACACTGCAGTGAGTGCATCTTGTGAAGGACAGAAAGGTTAAAAAAAAAAAAAAATCCCATACAAAAGAGTCTTGAAGAATATAACTTTTAGGAAGTGTGAAGGATTTCAGTTCTACCCTACAGCAACTGTAACAAGTCATTTGTTTCCTTCACATTTTTTGTGGTTTGTTGATTTTTTTTTTTTTTTTTTTTTTTTGGTATTTGAGTTTAATTACCTTTTCCAAAAAATGGGTAATGAAGGATTTTTCCATCAGTGCACATCAGGTGTCAGAGTGCTCAGCTGCACCAAGAGGTGTGGGAGCTGTCCCCAAGTCCTGCTGTGCTGTCCCCAAGCCCAGGGGACTTTCTCTCCTCACAGGAGTCAGGCTCAGCTGCCCCTCTCCTCAGCCCTGAATGGAGAGAGGTGCTGGCTGCCCCTGGCTCTGGGAATGACTGAGTCAGCCCTGTTTGAGGTGCACCTAAAGAAGCTGTCAGTGGAAAGGCTAAGGAATAATGGATCCTGTCTGCAGCCAGGCTGAGAACTTCTCTGCCTCAGTTTCCTTTCCTTCTGAAACAATAAATGTCAGTGATGTGTGATTCTTCTGGGAAGAGACTGAGAACAACTGCAGGAAAAACAAATGAGAGTGTAACAGGAAATCTTGACTTATATGCCAAGACATAGGCAGGAGAGATGAGGACAACGTGAGGCAACAATTCCCTTCCATCCTTTTGCAGGATTGCAACACTAAATAGCCATCTTCTGGCAGGCACTTGCTCATGTACATTCCCTGAAAGTACTGACATCCATCCTGGCTTAAACCTTTTGAGATTCCAGGAGAGACTTTTCAGAGCTGGAGCTGCTCACTTAGCTGCCTTCAGGGCTGGATTCCTGTCATTTTTAGTTAAAAGCTGGTGGCAGGGCATTTTTGCACAGGGCACCAGGACTACTGCTATGCAGATCACTTAATTACCCTGAGTGTTATGAGTGCAAGTCTCTGAAGATGACAGAGTAATGCAGGGAAAGCTGAAATGAGAGGTAATGGAAGGTAATGAAAAAGTCAGAGGTAGACAAGATGATCCCATGATGTGAGGTCGAGCAAAACAAAACACTTAATAAAGGAGCTGGAATTAGTCAGGAGTGCTGAATGTTCCAGCAGTGTCACCAAAGCAATATCCTCCCTTCCAGTGGGGAATGTGCAGGGCAGAGTGAAACCCCACACTCCCTGCAGGCTGCTCAAGAGCCAACCCTGCACCTCCTGGAAAGGAATTCTCCTGTCTTCAGCTGCTCTGGGGAATAGGAAAGGTGGAGCTTGTGGAGGAAAGGGACAAAGCAAACACAGAATTACTGCCAACCCCCCAACAGGGATGTCTGAGTGAAAGATGCAACCAGAGGCATGGACATCTCTGTGAAACCTTTTGTGCCAAATGAAAATGTTGTTAACATTTAGGAAAAAAAAAATCACAGCAAATAAGTACTTTGAAATACTTACTTTGCATTCAGACCCAGGACCAAACTGGATCCAAATCCATTGGCAGGATTTCACTTCATGACCAGGACTGGAATATTCAGTTTATAGGGAAGAGACTATAGGAAATTCTGCCACATGGCCTTCCTTCTGAACTTCCCTGCCAGGGATCTTGCTGGTGTTGATTACTGCATTTATTTATTTGAATTGAGAAGAAATGGCAGCCTCTTTCTGGCTTGGACCACGACCCTCCTGTGCTACGTGTTTTACAAACAAAAATTAATAAAACACTCCCCATCCTAAATCACTTTTAATCTTAAAACAGATAACAGATGGATACAGGCAGATGGCAGAGGAAAAAAAAAAAAGACTAGGTCTGATCAAGAATGTTTTCTCATCAAAACCATGGTGATTGATAAGCTCTCCTTTAAACAATTTGGATTTGGTAGTCTGGACAAAAGTTTTGCTGAAAAGCAAAGGAGAGAATTTCCAGTTAAGGTAAGGGGGACCAGCAGGGATTAATGCTGATGTCAATTAAGTGGGCTGTAGCAGATCAAAGTTCAAGAATTTTCTCTGAATTAGGTAGGAATAAAATCAAGCTTTCATATTTCTGTGTGGCTGCTACCCCTTCCCTGAATCTGGAATAATCTGCTGATTTTAAATACTCACACACATGTGAAGGGACAGGGACACACACACACACACACTCACACACCAAAACAACCAAGAAAAAGTCTCAGATTGGTCTCACTGCAGAGCCAGACTCAACTTCACCACTTCCAGGAGGTGGAAAGAGGAAATGGAAGAGGAAACCACTTCCATTTTCTACGTACATGGAGAAGAAAGATGCGGGAGGGGAAAAATAGAAATGAATGACCTGAAAGGCAAATGTCTGTCTCAGTGGTCTCAGACTGCTGCAAGTGGTTGTGGCTCACCCAGCTGTGATGGGGAAATCCCAGTTTAAGCCCTCAGGTGTGTGTCCTGGGACCACACTCACATTTCTGTAACCCCTGGGCAGTAAGGTGGAGCTGTGGTGATTCCTCACACAGGAAAGGCTCAGTGAGGGATTTCCTGCTGGATTGCTGCTCTCTCAGGGCAGAACTCTTCCTTCTGAGTCCTCCTTCTGTTCTCTCTCACCTCCCAGGGCTCAGCATCTCCCCTTTGGGGAGGTGAGTGCTCAGCTGCCCCTCCTCAGTGTCCTGCACTGGCAGCTCTGCAGTGAGAATTCACCAAGGAGGGGATGGCTGAGGAATAGGAAAAAAATCTTGTGTGCCACAGAAAAATTTACCTTTCTATCAAAAATTGTATAAGAACTGTTTCTGTGACCTTCAGAGGGTGAAATCTTTGATGAACAGACACCCAGTAAAAACGTTTAGCTTGATATGAAATAACCTCTCAAATCATAACAATAACAATAAAACAACTTTATTTTCAGGGTGTTTGCCATGCACTGCAAAGAATGGAAAAAATAAACAGGGATCTCTCTGTCTCATCCCCTTCAATTATCCCAAAGCAAAGTTATTTTAAGGAAAATTTTAAGAAAGAAATTTCACTTGCAGATAAATTTACATCTTATTCAGCACTAAACTGGCAATATCAAAGCTAATTGAGGGTAGGAATTAATTGAATGTCTGATTTACACAGTTGAACAATGGAATAGTGTAAATATATGTTGAGATGCAAAATATAAAGTGAAAATTCAGCACCAGTACCCCTTTCAGTGCTGTGTGCATTAATAAATTACTGCATTGCTGTCCCTTCTGTTTTGACATATTGCAACATCTTGTCTAAGATTAATTTTAATCCATTGAAACCCCCATCAAATAGTTCAATTCCTACTCATTGTGGTAATTTTTGTGGATGAAATCAAATATCTCCTGGCTCAGATTAAACATATTTCCCATGTATTTATCATGTCCAATGTTTTATTGACTTTAAAATGTTGTGTGAGCTTCCTTTGCTGCCTGCTGGGCCATTTCACCATGGACAGACCTGCACAAACCTGGGGAGGTTTAAGCCAGGCTGTGAAGGACACTCCTGGGACAAGGGGATTTTCTTGCAGAGCAGATCTACTTCCATGAGGGAGAACAGAAATACAAACAAGACTGAATCCTTGGTTTTGTTTTGTTTGCTTTGTTTTTCTCTTGACCAGAATTAATGGAGCAATCAGTAGTAGACAATGAAGTTTTCTCCCCTAACAGGTGCAAATTAGTCATTACAATGCCAGAGTTTTTGGCTTTTTTTTTAATTGAATTTTAATATTTTTTTAAGTTAAATATAGGTCAGAAAATGAGATTTGCCTCATGGTATCTCTGGTTTTATTCCATTTTTAAAGGATTGCATTTGGATAAGAAACCTTTTTTAGCTCTTACAGACTTAGTTATTCTTTTTAAAGATTATAAAAAAAATTCTTGCAATTAAAAAAAAAACACCCTTTCAATCTTTATTTGAATTTAATTATCCCAGTAAGAAAATCATTAATTTTAACATTTCCTTTTAAGGATGGAAGTCTGCTTGTGTAATTTAGAAGTATGTCTTGTGTAGTAAATTTAAAACACCATCAGTGTACAGAAAGAGGCACATAATGAGGAATTCAGACACTTCTCCTATATTCTCTGATTTTTTTTGTTACTCATTTTCTCCTTACAAGATCAAAAATGGGAATAATATAATTTCATCTTTCTCCAGCACAGTCATTTAAATTTGTTAGGAGGCTCAGTTATGTCTAAATACTGAACAGAAAGTGGGAGGAAAACTTCCTGTGCTGACTGGGCATAAAAATATTTAGTGAAAGCATCAAAAATCAAAACCAAAACAACTTTAAAGAAAAGTTGAACTCCAAGGAAAGGATTTGGATTTTTGGGAGGAGCTGCTAAAGGGAACTCAGCTGGGAAGGACCTGGGTTTGTGGAGGAAGCTTTGTCTGACCTGCTCCTCTCAGCCCTTGGAATCTGCCTTGCTGTGCCTTTTTGTCCATTCAGTTTCCTTCTGGCCCCAAACATGGCTCTCCCTTTACCCATCTGCTACATTTTAGCCTTAAAATCCCTGCAAGATACCCCCAATAGCAATATTTAAAAAAAATAAATCTTAATACAAAGTGTTTATTCTCCCTCTGGACAACCTGCTTCTTCTGGTGATTTAATTTTCTCCGTGTCCAGATAATTTTTGTCCCTAAATCATGGCTGAGTAACAGCCCTGAGGTTTAACCTCCTGCATTGTCTTTCACCTGGGACTTACCCAGCCCTGCCTGCAGTGGCACACATGATACAGCAATTTTTAAATTATACAGAAGGAAACTGCCTGAGCTGCCACAAAAGAAATTCCTTTTCTATCTCAGTTTAAAAAAAAAAAAAAAAAAAAAAGTAATAAAAGTGCACTCCTGTTCAAGCTGAAGTCTTAGCCAGTAAATTTGGAATGAACCCAAAATCACTATGATAGTTTTTCTTTGCCTTTGTGGCAGTATAAGAAGGATTAATGCACTGTATGGGCATACTGGATGATAATAAAATAGAATAATTAAAATCACTTCAACACATTGTAGATAAACCTTGGAAAATAAGTAAGAATTCAGTCTTAAGTAGGAGAATAATTGGAAAGCATGAGTGTGAGTAACTTTTCCTAAGAAAAGCTACTTTTTAAATGCTCATTATCAGGGTGCAACAGAAGCAAGCCTTGCATTGCTGGAGATAATTTGCACAGAGGGACGAGAAATTGAAAAGGTGGAGAAGTCTGCAGAAGGTCAGGGGAGAGGGGGGAAGATGATCCATCCATCATTTCTGCCACCATGCATCTCCCTTTTTTTTTGAGAGAATAGGGTGACCCTAGAACAATGAGAGGAAAATTGCTCTGCTCTACTATTTCCAGTGGCTCAGCACCACCAGGGAAGTGTTTCTGGTCACGAGCAGTTGTGTTTTATCAGTGCCCATTGTCACAGGAAACACAACTCCTCTGCTTCAGTACAGGGCACTGGACGTTTCTATTCTGGCAGAGAGCAAATTGCTAAAAAAAGGGGGAAAAAAGGATTATATTTAATGCAAAATGAAATAATAAAAAAATATGAAATCTGCAGGATCATCTCTTTTTAGCTGGTTTCTGTTATCCAGCACATCAGACTGTAAGTCCTGTAAGTCACTTTTTAAATAGCTGTAGCAGCCACTAACAGCAAAGAACCCACAGGCTTTGGGGTGCTGCAGCCAGCAGGATGCCAGAGCACTGGAGAAAGCCTGTGTCACCTCAGTCTGGAGGTGACAGACTCTGAACCTGCAGTGCCAGGAAGAAGCAGTGCTCTGGTGCCAGCAGAGATGTGGATAAAGGGCAAGTGTGGGTTTGTGTTTCTCTGAAGAGCAGTAAAGAAATTAAAGCACAATTCCTTCTTAAGCATTTTTTTTTAATGGAAAATCTCAGAAACTGAGCAGCATCTTTTTTTTTATGTAGGGAAAATTGGTGTACACAACACACAGTATGTTAAAAGTCATAAATAACATAACTGCTGATCATAATTAATATTAGAAGACACAAACAGACTTAAGAACGTGCAATAATCTGCTTTTCTAAGTGCTGGAAGTTGTTCTGTGCTTAATTAAGGGGTAGGATAATCTTGTCTTTATGGCTGTGCTGGAGCTGGGTAGGTGTTTAAGTCCCTATTCTGCCACATGCTGCCTTTATGATGTTACTCAGAGCACTTTTATGTCTATATTTTTGTATTTGAAAATTGGACATAACAGATCCTTTCCTCACTAATTTTATAGTGAATATTTATGGAGTAAAGCGATTTTATTTCCACTGTATGTGGATCTGGGGAGACAAGGATTTTTGAATATTGGCAAATATTAAAAAAGAAATAAAATTGGAAAGAAGAAATAAAAAAAAATCTTAAAAGCTCAGCAAACATTTGAAGGAGAAGCCTGTTCAGAAAACTGATAAAATAGATCACAGCAAGGAAGGTAAGAAAAGGCCAAACTGTTTAACTTTTTTCAAAAGAAGAATTTATCTTGTCTTGATGTCAAAAAATTTTCTGATTGCTCTTTAATTTGTGAAAAGTCTGAGGAGTTACAGTGAGTGGAAGTCAAACCCAGACAGATTCAGAGTGGAAACAGAGGGACTGTTTTAAAAGGCCAGTGAGGAAATAATTCCTGCCAGATTAGAATTTCTATCAGCTGTAATCTTTTAATGAAGGCTAAACAATGTTCTGAGAGAGATTTTATAGCTCAGCAGAACTGACAGACTTGATGCAAAAATTATTGGTCTGGGTGGTGAGGAAGGTCAGCGTGGACTGTCCCAATGGCTCCTTCTGGCCCTGCAAGCCATAAATCTCAGAATTAATGTTTGTGGGTGAGGCTGATCCCATAATGATGGGGGCATGGACACATGTGAGTTATGGGGCTTTGCTCAGGGTCTGGGCAATGGGGTGGGTGAGAGGGAGCTCCCAGGAAGCTCTCCAGGAACAGAGAACAGCTCCCTGCTGCATTTTCACAAGTTAATTCTGAGAAGGGCATCTTATGTTCTGTAATGACAAGTTCTTGTGCATGACTGTGAATCCATCTGCTTTGTTCTCTGGGTTAGCTGATGAGGGAAAATTGGATTTGTTGGTACAGGGGGTTATGTCTTAAATGAGTGGTACAAAAATAGGTCACAAAACTGAGAACTGAGCTTGCTGTTTATTTATTTCTTTTTCTTTTAATCATCCCAGCTCCTGTATTTGAAAAGAATGGAATGTGTTTGTTGCCTGCTGACAGATTTGGTCACATTTGTTAATAATTTCAAAGGAAAGAAGAAATGGTGGTCAGCACTCAGGGTCCTGGATGGAGACATGGCAGAATAATCCCTTCCCTGTGTCCAGGAGCTGAGCTGCTGCAGAACTCTTCAGGAATATGGAAAATCTGGCAAATCCTCTCTCCTGGAAGAATTTCAGGGAATTCCAGCTCCCAGGGAATGCCCCATGCTGCAGGTGTGAGCACATCCTGCTGGTGCAGAGGCAGGACCAGCTCCAGGTGAGCTTTCTGATTGTTGGGCTCTCACTGTGGGCTTTGGTGTTCCTGGAGATTTAAGAAGAACTGTAAGATTTTCCTTAAGAATACCACTTTTTCCTGGCAGTAGAGATAGCTGGGGGCTCCCTGTGCCCCTGTGTGCT